>NC_138552.1:284495048-285052203 GCF_964273705.1 Natrix helvetica | reverse complement strand
CGCCACGATGTAAAAAAGATGTGGAGACTCTAGAAAGAGTGCAGAGAAGAGCAACAAAGATGATTAGGGGACTGGAGACTAAAACATATGAAGAACGGTTGCAGGAACTGGGTATGTCTAGTTTAATAGAAAGAAGGCCTAGGGGAGACATGATAGCAGTGTTCCAATATCTCAGGGGTTGCCACAAAGAAGAGGGAGTCAAACTATTCTCCAAGGCACCTGAGGGTAGAACAAGAAGCAATGGGTGGAAACTAATCAAGGAGGGAAGCAACTTAGAACTGAGGAGAAATTTCCTGACAGTTAGAACAATTAATCAGTGGAACAGCTTGCCTCCAGAAGTTGTGAATGCCCCAACACTGGAAGTCTTTAAGAAGATGTTGGATAGCCATTTGTCTGGAACGGTATAGGGTTTCCTGCCTAGGCAGGGGGTTGGACTAGAAGACCTCCAAGGTCCCTTCCAACTCTACTATTGTATTGTATTGTATTGTATTGTATTGTATTGTATTGTATTGTATTGTATTGTCATTTTTTTTTTGCTTTTTCCATAAAATATTCATTCCTTGGGATGAGTGGCACAGTGGCCTACAGGTGTGGCTCTCACCCCCTAATTGGGAGGCTGTGAGTTCAATCCTAGGCAGCCGCAAATGTTACTCTATCTGGGCTCAATGAGTAATAGTCTGCTGCGAACTCTGCATAGGCATCAGGAAGGGCATCCAGCCAGTAAAAGCTCGCACTCCATTCAGTCACCCTGATCCTACCCCAATGCAATGGATTAGAGGCAGGGGTGGGATTCAGATGGTTTGGACCAGTTCAGGCGGCCTGTTTTGGATGCCAGGTAAGTGTAGGGACCGTGTGGAGGCTTGGGGAGGGTGAAAAACAGGCAAAGCACTAATTGCTAAAATTGTTCAATCCCACTCCTGGTTACATGGTCTTTAAAAAAGAAAAAGAAAAAATTACATTCCTTGCGATAAACCACATAACAAACACTAGCTCTCTACCTGTATGTGCAGATTTTAAAATCCAGGTTCAACTTGCGAAGTGCTCCCATTCTACTTTCAAAACTCTCTTCCAAACGCCTTAAAGATTTAAATCCAGACCATCAGGATTGGATGGAAAAATGGTTAGATTCCAGGGGGAATGATGTGGCGGGATCTTAAGGATGGAAATAGAATTGGTTTGCTTGCCATCCTCTCACCGACCCTTATTTTGGAAATGAGTAATAAGTTAAGCTGGTTGTGTGAATGCAGCCATTGTGTGAGAGGGTGAGGGTGTTGCTGTTTGGTTTCCTGACGGATGGATGAATTAACTCCAGCCCCTCGGCCACTTCTATTATCCAGCAACAAAGATATACGACAGCTGGAAAGCAATTTTGGATGCCTTCCTGAATAACAAAATAGTAACATATTTGACAAACTATTTCAGTGCACATCGTAAGAGAGATAATGATAATTAGCCAAGTGCTTTATGCCCAAATGCTCTTGAATGCCAGAAAAGAAAATACAATACTTTCAGTCATGATAATTGAAAAGATTATTAGGCTTATCTAAAATAACTTCTCCTCAACACCTCCTTCCTCCACGCAAGCTTTAGCAGACCTGTTACATGCATTTGTATACAGATGTACAAATTGGATTACCTGATTCAATTCTCATGTTTACTGTTAGGGAATGGTAGGAGGGGGGATACGTAAGCAGGAGTGTGTGTGTGTGTGTGTGTGTGTGTGTGTGTGTGTGTGTGTGGTGGTGGTGGTTCCCTTGATCAAATGGGGCATTATCTAGCTTGCTTTCAGTCCAGGGTGCCACCTTTTTTGAGCTGCAAAAACCTAGGTGACCATGAGGGGGCAGTAAAGAAATATAGGAAAAGACTATCTGTTGACATCTAGCGGTCAATTAGATTTTTGCAATCCAGATCTTTAGATTCTATCTATCAATCTAGAAAGAGAAGAACCGAGGTTGAAAAATGAGTGTAGTCTACATCAGTCAAGTTTAAAGGTAAAGGTAAAGGTTCACCTTGCACATATATGCTAGTCGTTCCTGACTCTAGGAGGTGGTGCTCATCTCCATTTCAAAGCCAAAGAACCAGCGCTGTCCGAAGATGTCTCCGTGGTCATGTGACCAGCGCACGGAACGCTGAAAGCTCATGGAACGCTGTTACTTTCCCACCAAATGTGATTCCTTTGTGATCGACAAACTCAGCGTCTTAGTTACTGAGCCACCGCATCCCTTGTTGAGGTTAGGGGTGGACAACCTGTGACTTCCGAACCCCTGGAAACCCCCAGCGGCCCACCCCTGGTAGGGGCGATAGAAGGATTAATTCTATTTAATTAACAGGATGGGGAGGGGTTTGGAAGATAATAGAGGCCTTTTATGCTAACATTGAGCAGTCCTCTTTTAACAGAGGGGGACAGGTAAGTCACACTCTATTTTCTGTCTATCACGCAATCCTTTCAGAAGTTTCGAGAAGACCCCACCCCCTTTTGCACTTTGATACAGGTGACTCTGACACCACAGGTAAACCCTCAAGTGGTGTCAAGAGTTCTCAGGGAGAATGCTAACGACCAGATCACTGTGAAGAAATATGATCCTTCCAAACCCCCCCCCCCTATCGCTTTCAGAACTCATCCTTCCATTGCTCCCACCATCCTGCAGAACAAATGAAGCTTCTCGGATGAGAAGCAAAATGTTTTCATTTTCTTCCTCAAGGAAAAAAAAAACCCTAGTTCAGTTGCCTTTTGAAAAAGCACCTGTAGAAAATTAGCACCTACCCCGCCCCTACCCTTTTTTCCTGAAAATAAGACCTCCCCGGATAATAAGCCCAATCAGGATTTTGAGCGCATGTGCTAAAATAAGCCCTCGCCCAAAAATAATCCTGCTCCAAAAATATTGCAACACAGCAGCATCTCTGGTTGCCACCAACTTACCTCAAAAATAATAAGACCTCCCTGAAAATAAGGCCAAGTGCTTATTTCGGGGGTCAAAAGAAAAGAAGACCCTGTCTTATTTTCGGGGAGACACAGTAGAAGAATGAAATACTTTGAGAAACATTTAAAAAGGAAGAATATTATATTTCCCCTAAAAGAAAAATAGAAATCTTAAGGGAGACAGAAACTCAGGGCTGCAGTTCCCTTCCCCCAAGCAGATACTAAGCTGAGGCCAGCTTTTAGAAATGCAGATTTGGTAATCCATTCAAGACAGGATATTTTGAACAAAGGAAGAATTCGTTAGAATGGTAGGATCAGCCCTCACTCAAGATCCAAACGAGGAAAGCCATTGAGACACAATAGGGTTGGCCCAACATCCTTTCAGGATACAAACCTCCTCATTATATCATCTCAGAGAGGTTTCAATCAAACTGAATTCAGACAACCTAAAAAGTTAGCTATATGACCCCTGCATAGCCCCCTGGGAGTCTGACAACCAATAGAACATATTTCTTGCACAGGAACAGAAAGCTCAAGGGCAAGGCCCAAGAGAGGGTATAAATATCGCTCTCTCTCAACTCCATGCGGCCAGCTGCCTAGGACCCCAAACCCATGTCGTCCTGTCCATCAAGAAACCATCTTTCCAAACAGCCTCCATGTTTCCAGTGGCTTTCTCCCCACTTGGAACTGAACCAGATGGATATTTCTTCCAACACACCTTTGAGACAACTATGACCTGGATAACTGGGCATCTTCACACAATGATAACCCTATTCCTTTGGCTGTAACAATCTTGATAATCCCTAAAAGGCAACAAAAAAATTACTTTAAGGGGGAAAAATAGTTCTTATTGGTGACATTCTAAAAATATGGAATTTGACATTTTATGAAGAACGGTGGAGCCTAAGGATTGGCTGAGAGAATCACCTCATAAAAGTAAAAAGAAAACACTCCAAATGTCAAACAGTCGCTTCAAGAGGTTGTTGTAATGATGTTTGAAATATCCTTATGTTGTAGAAGTGAAAAGATTTAGCAGGATGTTTCCTGAGGGTCCAAATTTAATAGCATGTTAAGAGATTGGGCTAGTTACATAATAAAGTTACACAGGACTTTTAAAGATTTCCTCCTTTTTAAAGTTTTAAAGTTTTGATTTGATCACATCGCTTTGTTTTTAATTGTACCAGCCCCAATCTACCAGTCTCATCTTTGCTATCCTTTCCCTAATTACAATAAGGGAAGAACATTGTAAAAACAGCAGAGAAATACCCTTTGCTCCCATTTTGAGGGAGAGAAACTGGTGAGGGTTTTTTTGCGTGCCAAACCGGTAGTAATGCCGGCAGGAACCGACCCCTGATCTGTTATCATTTACATGTTTGCCAAACAAAATAAATAAATAAATAAAAATGGGTGGCGATATAAACTGTTTAAATAACTTCAGTGAATAAATGAATTCAAGCTGCTGGCTGTTTCACATACATCCCAGCAAGGCTTGTACCAAGTCAACTTCCTCCAACGAAAATCAACCTCGCTCACTCATTTGACCAGGGAGAAACGGCTACTAATCCCTCATTCCCATGAAGTAAACAGAAGGGAGAATTATAGTTCTGCTTTTTGTGTGTGTGTGGCAGCGCTTATTCTTTTACAGCTATTTAATTTTAATGTTTACCACTGGGGCTTTGCTTTTATGCCTTTATGCCTATAAACTGCCCAAAGTCTTGGGACCGAGGCAGGTCATCAATCCAATAGATGAATACATGTCCAGGTTTTTGACTCAACATGACTTAGCAAAGGTGGACTGGGAGTTCTGAAGATTTAGATCCAACCGATCGAGAAAGCAGCTGAACCTGGGAAGGTTGACTTTTATGTTAAGATAGAGCCCTAGATTAAAAACCTCTAGCAGGGCAGTGAAGCTCAGGGGAGGCTTGCAGTGTAAACTTTGGACTTCAAACCAAACCAGGCTGCTTTCTGCTGTTCTTTGAAATAGGGCCTCTTCTTAAGGGGTCTGTATCAGCATCAAAAAAATAAACACAGCAAAATCCGAGATGCAATGGACTTCGGAATAAGGTTTGAAACTTGCACTGCTGCAATATGTGGCATGCAGCTGATTCAAAAAGACATCTATTTTATAGGAACACTATAGGATTTGGATGGGAATCATCCTGTCCCAATGGGAGACTTAGAACTCTCCTTCCCATTGGTTTTCTTTTGGAATTGCCCCTAACTCTGTATAATCATAATAAATCCTGCCTGCCTGCCTGCCTCCCTCCCACCAATCTTCCTTCCTTGCTCCCTCCCTCTTTCTTTCCCCTTCCTCCCTTCATCCATCCCTTCCACCTTTCCTCCCTCTTTCCTTCCTTCCTTCCATCCTCCCTCCCTCCCTCTCTTCCACCTCTCTCCCTTCATCTTTCCTTTCTTTCTTCCTCCCTCCCTCCTTTCCCCTTCCTTCCTTCTTTCTGTTGAAATAAATGTCCTTCTGGGTTCGGCTCCAAGTAGGGAAAAAGACACTGGAGACATGGAGGCTGCTTGGAAAGATGGTTTTAATGGTGGACAGGACCACATGGCTTGAGTCCTGAACAGAAAAGGGGATCACATGCTTCAATGTTGGTGGAGAAAAAGAGAAGGGTCGAGGGAGGGGCTTGGTAGGCTTTTTATAACCTGTTCAGTCCCACTACTCTGTTTCCTGTTCCTGTGTCAGAAATGTATTCTGATTGGTTGTCAGACTCCCATGGGGCCATGCAGGGGCAATTCTCTAGGCTGTGTTTTGAATCCAAGTTTGGTTGAGTTCTCAGATGCCATGTGGGGAGTTGGGTAAAGGGCCAATATTATCATGCCTTAATCCCATCCCCCTGGAGCTGAAGGGGAGAACTCTTTATTATGTAAAGGGACTGGCTTGGCCTTCTTAATGGCCCATTGATAAAGTGGGTGGGGGCAGGAAGCTACAAGGAGCTATTCTCTCTTTAAACATGTTTCTTCCTTTTCACATCCAGGGAAATGTAATATTCTGCCTTTTCAATATTTTCTAGGATATTTCATTTTTCTGGGAGAGGGCTGGGTGATAACTTTCCTTCCTTCCTTCCTTCCTTCCTTCCTTCCTTCCTTCCTTCCTTCCTTCCTTCCTTCCTTCCTTCCTTCCTTCCTTCCTTCCTTCCTTCCTTCCTTCCTTCTGTTGGAAGAAACGTCCTTCTGGGTTCGCCCCCAAGTGGGGAAAAATACACTGGAGGCATGGAGGCTGCTTACAAAGATGGTTTAATGTTTTAATGGAGGACAGGACTGCATGGCTGGAGGTCCTGGGGGAAAAGGTGATCACATGCTTCCAGGTGTTGGGTGAAGAAGAAGAAAAGGGAAGAAGAAAAAAGGGTCGAAGAAGGGTTTGTAGGGCTTTTTATAATCTGTTCGGGCCCACCTATCTGTTTCCTGTTCCTGTGTAAGAAATGTATTCTGATTGGTTTCAGACTCACATGGGCCCAAGCAAGGGCAATCCTCTAGGCTGAGTTTTGAATCCAGGTTTGGTTGAATTCTCAGATGCCATGTGGTCAGTTGAGTAAAGGCTTATATTACCATGCCTTCATTCCCATCCCCCTGGAGCTGAAGGGGAGAACTATTTTATTATGTAAAGTGGACTAGCTCGGGCTTTAATGGCTCATGGACAAAAGGTGGGGGCAGGAAGCTGCAGGAAGAGTTACCTTGTCTTTTTGAAACATGTTTCTTTTACATCCAGAGAAATATTCTGCCTTTTCAATATTTCCTCGGATATTTCATTTTTCTGGGAGAGGGCTGGGTGATAACTTCCTACCCTTCCTTCCTTCCTTCCTTCCTTCCTTCCTTCCTTCCTTCCTTCCTTCCTTCCTTCCTCAAAGAGAGGCAAATTGATTAAGAAATAAATTGCTAAAATGAAATCAATCTATTGAGTGGCAATGCCATTCTCTGGTTAGAGAAAACCAATGCCTACATTTATGGCTGACTGTAAACTATAGAATTTTTGTATGAAACAGAAAAAAAAATGCATTTATGACCTGTGACCTTTGATTGTAAGGTTTGAGAATACATTGAGACCCATAGAAGTTTGAGAAAGCATCCAACTCACAATAAGCTAAACATGAGACTTAAATGGAGACTTGAATAACAATCAGCATTTAATCTTTTAGTTTAAAGACATGGTGTTCAGTTGTTCCCAACATACCCCAAGGATACGCAGGGAAGAACTACCCTTCAGAGAAGGTATAGCTCCTTTTTATACAGTTAGAGACATCATAGAATAATATCCTGGCTTTACAATACTCCTTACTAGCCTTGTCAGCAACATCTCTTTCCTCTGTTCCCAGGATTGGCCATTTGGCCCCCTGTAGTGAAGGGCACAGATCAAAGGTGAGATACATTCTCAGGCAGAAGGGGGACATATCAAAGGTGTCAGTTTTAAAGCTCTTTACAGCTCCATTCCGGGATAAATTCTATGCCCATAGATTGCAGATTGCTAAGAGTTCAAATGGCAAGGATTATAGGTTTTGACATTTGCCAGATATTCTACAGACCCTAATAACAGGGCCACAGGAAGTCAGTTGCAGGGAACAAAAGGCACTTACAGCATGCAAGCATATACGTTACAAATGCAAGGCATAATATTTCAAAACACATATTTCTACCAAAACCAACAAGTTTGTATCCTTATTACTATTCCCCTTCATGATGATTATGTTGGAAGAAATGTCCTTCTGGGTTCGGCTCCAAGTGGGGAAAAAGACACTGGAGACATGGAGGCTGCTTGGAAAGATGGTTTAATGGTGGACAGGACCGCATGGCTTGAGCCCTGAACAGAAAAGGTGATCACATGCTTCAGTGTTGGTGGAGAAGAAGAGAAGGGAAGAGAAGGGGTGAAGAAGGGCTTGCAGGGATTTTTATAACCTGTTCAGTCCCACCTATCTGTTTCCTGTTCCTGTGTAAGAAATGTATTCTGATTGGTTGCCAGACTCACATGGGCCCATGCAGGGGCAACCCTCTAGGCTGTTTTGAATTCAGGTTTGATTGAGTTCAGCTGCCATGTGGTCACTTGAATAAAGGCTTATATTATCCTGCCTTATCCCATCACTCTGGAGTTAAGAGGAGAACTCTTTATTATGTAAAGTGGACTAGCTTGGTCTTCTTAATGGCCCATTGACAAAGTGGGGATGGGCTGGAAGCTGTAGGAATTTACTTTGTTTAAAATGTGTTTCTCCCTTTTTCACATCCAGGAAAATATAATATTCTGCCTTATCAATATTTCCTAGGATATTTCATTTTTCTGGGAGAGGGCTAGGTGATAACTTCCTACAATTAGAAAACATGGACAATAGAAAAAGTGCAGGCTTTATAGTCCTAAAGTATTTCCTTTCCTTTCCTCCTCCTCTCCTTCCCTTTTTTTCCTGTCCTGCCCTGACTTTCCTTCTCTTATTAATTTATATTAGATTTTATGTTCTTTTAAAAACTTTTAGTAAAATTTATATTTAAAAAAAGGCTGAGCCCAAATGTATGTTGCTTTTGTAAACAATCTCCAACCTAATTTTTCCCATGTTTTAGTTATTTTGTTTATATAACATTCAATTTCCATAGAAAAGTGTGTGATCTGGGTATAGTTATTTTTCAACAATCATAATCCACGTATTTGTTATAGTATTCATTACAATAATATTGATAATATAATAACAATAATACTTAACATCTGGAAATTGTAAAAGTGAGTTTCTGTCTTTTGATCCCCCCAGTCACATGACTACATAGCCACACCCACCCAGTCACATGACACCCCCACCAAGCCTGCCAACAGAAGCGATAGGAATTTTTTTTAGATTTCACCACTGCATTGATCTACCTGTCAGTTTTTGGGAAAAACTAGAGGTATAAATTCCATTAATGAGTCCTGTTTGCCTAAAACAAGATTTCTTCTCAGCGGCTGCTGGATTATGACCCCTCATTTGTTTTCTTTATCCTAACTGGGTTGTTTGTGTTTATGTGCAGAAAGCATTCCATCTATTTGCAATATTTCTCTCCAGGCTATGGCAGGCTTTACTACATTGTGAAGAGTTTGCATTGCTTGTGATTTCCCTGGAGGAGGAGGAGGGGTGTGTGAAATCTGTGTTTGTGTGTTTATAAAGGTTGACTGGTGAACAAATTCTTCAACAGGGCAATTTGGAATATTCTAAATACCTTTCCTTGCAAATGGAAAGGACGTTTTAAATTCTCTAGGTTTGGTGGGTTTTTATAGCTCCCCCCCCCCCTGAACATCCTGTCCATTGGCAAGGAAAGACAGACTTCATTCAGGAAAGCAACTTCACCTAGTGAAGGTGCAGTGGTGAAATTCAAACATTTTTACTATGGGTTCTGTAGGCGTGGTTTGGTGGGTGTGGCAGGGGAAGGATACTGCAAAATTTCCATTCTCTCCCCACTCTGGGGCCAGCCAGAGGTGGTATTTGCAGGTTCTCCAAACTACTCAAAATTTCCACTACCGGTTCTCCAGAACCTGCTGAATTTTACCCCTGCAAAGGTGTAACATTATGTGAGGGCAAGCGTCACTTTTAATTTTGTGGTTGCCAAGATGGGATAGTTTGGAGTGAAGAACAATTATATACCATATTTTTCGGAGTATAAGTCGCACTTCCCCACGCCTAAAAGTGGGCGAAAATTTCAGTGCATCTTATAAACCGAATACGGGCCTGTTTTTGGCTCCTGAACCCTCCGCGCATCGTGTTTTCACTCTCCCTGGCCCCCAGAAGCACTCTGCAGTGCTCTGCACATCCCATTTTTGCTGTTTTCACCAAAAATATGCCTGTTTTTGGCCTGCAGATTGCTTCTGGGTGCTGGGGAGAACGAAAATGTGATGTGCAGAGGCCAAAAGCTTTTTCTTCTTCTTGTTTTCCTCCTGTAAATTTAAGTGCTTATAGTTCAGTATGTTTTATAGTCTGAAAAATACGGATAATCTCCTTGCAGACTTCTCCCTGGAGTTTCAAGAACTGAATTTTCTGCTCTAGCATAGGATATTTTTATTGTCACTTTGAATGCACACCACAGGTGGATTGCTGCAGGTTGAGCTTGGATCAGGTGAACCAGTACTAGTGGTGGTGGAAGGCTCCATCCACCCGCCCGGATGCTTCTGCTCATGCTTTACTTCCGACTGAACTGAAAAAAAAATCAGAACTGAAGAAGCTTCTTGGATGAGAAGAGATACGTCTACTTTTCTACGCTTCTACTTAACAACGGATATTCTGTTCCCAGTAGTCTTAAGCCAAGTATACTATTCTGGGAGGAGGCTTCGAAGTATCTATAGTAGGACTACCAGATTCTGTAACAGGTTTGTTCCCTATGCCGTCCATCTGATAAAGTCATGGTTCATTTTTCTCACCATGTATATGTAATATGTTTACATATGGACTAGACTGTGCTGCTTCTCTGTGTCATATAATATATCTGGGTACATATATAATTTTGTATTTCTTTATTTTATTTATTTTATTTTATTTTGTCATGTTTATGTTTATATTAGAGGAGGAGATCCTTTGAGAGGTATATGCAACGTATATTTATATAAAATTTCATTTTAATGTATGCCAATTAGTGTACTTTCAAAGTGACAATAAAGTTATTCTATTCTATTCTATTCTATTCTATTCTATTCTATTCCATTCTTTTCCATTCTTTTCCATTCCATTCCATTCCATTCCATTCCTTTCCATTCCATTTTCCATTTTTCTATTCTATTCTATTCTATTCTATTCTATTCTATTCTATTCTATTCTTTTATTTTCCATTCCATTCCATTTTCCATTTTTCTATTCTATTCTATTCTATTCTATTCTATTCTATTCTATTCTATTCTATTCTATTCTATTCTATTCTATTCTATTCTATTCTATTCTATTCTATTCTATTCCATTCCATTCTATTCTTTTCTATTCTATTCTATGTCAGCCCTCAGGCTGCCATCCAGGGGGACCCTGTCCATCATCATGCCTACCATGCAATGTTGCCACGTTGATGTTGCCTCTCTGATGTCGATTGAGCCTGTAGATGCATGTGGCTCTTCTATCCGGGTGCAACTGCCTCCTCCTGTGTAACTCTTCTACCTGGGTGCAACTGCCTACTCTGATGTAACCCTTTTGCTCGGGTGCAGCTAACCAGGAAAGAGGCTATGATGACATGGAGTGGGGGTGTGGCTGGAGGTGTGGGCCATGGTGATTGGTGATGATGGGTGGGTGTCATCTGGGTGGAGTTGTGGGTGGAGCTGGGTGGGGTAATGGTATATATATGGGTGAAGATGTTAACTTGGTTAGAATTGACTTGGATTTGATTACGTTTGTATCATTGTCATTTAGTGCTGGCTATCACGTAGTTTATTAGATAGAGATTTGTTTTTCACCAAACAAACTGAATCTCTGTTTGTATGCAACCTGAACACTGGAACGTGACATTCTACTCTACTCTACTCTACTCTACTCTACTCTACTCTACTCTACTCTACTCTACTCTACTCTACTCTACTCTTGCAGAAGGTTGGGGATTTCCCAAACAAATTGATTCTGTATTCATTTTACAGTATTGTGTTATTTTTATAAAGCCCAACAAATTGGTTGTGTGCTGCAATTTCCATTCACAGTCTCATTCCATAAATGTCTACCCCAAAGTAACCCCCTCTGTGCGTCAATAGAATTCTTTTCAGGAAATTAATGGGATTGCAGCTTTAGTGTATTTTTGAGTAGTGAGCTGATTGTACCCCACTAGTGCTCCTCTGTGGATCGATAAACACATCAGTATATATTTTTTGTGAAGTTTTAAGGCTCTGCAGATCATCAAAGGGACGCCTCCCTATTACTAGAGATTTGATCATATTCAAAATTGAGTCATGAAGAAATTATTCACTTCTGCTCGTCAAAATGGAATAGGTACTTCGCTCTGGATTCACTTAGCGACTGTGTGATTCATTTCACTGCAGTGATTTGCTTAATAGCCGTGGCCCAAAAAAGATTATAAACATCAGGTGAGACTCACTTAGCAACAGAAATTCTGCTTCCAATTACGGTCCTATATTGAGGACTACCTGTATGTGAGAAAAGAACATATGGGCTTGTTAGATAAAATTATTTAGTTGCAATATACCATGTACTGTATATCTTTTGAAATAATCAGGATATCCTAATGTCTCATCATTAACTGGACTTTTTCTTTCTAGATCTAATAGCAATTCATCTCCTTTCACAAGTGGAATAAACATCACCCTTACCTGGAAACTTCCCTTGTGATTGAAATATAAATGCAGCAGAAAAAGTAATTTGCTACATAATTATAACACTAGTGGTGAAATTCAAAAATGTCCCCTACCAGTTCTGTGGGTGTGGCTTGGTAGTCATATAACCAGGTGGGTGTGGCTTGGTGGTCATATGACCGGGCAGACGTGACTTGGTGGTCATGTGACTGGGTGGGTGTGGCTGCCCAACTGACTCACACCCAATGTAAAAGCAGGAACCTCACAAGAGTCACAAAGAGCTCAAAAACAAACTATCACACTTTACACAAAAGCAACACAAAAGCTACACAACTGATTCAAACACAAGGCAAAAGCAGCTGGGCTTCACACAAAATGGCCCCTGCCACAAGCAGGAATCTCACAGACGATCATGCACAGCTGATTGTCGTACAGCTGATCGTTTGAACATTTTTTAAAAAACTTTTTAAAGCATTTTTTTGCTACAGGTTTGGGCGAACAGTAGCAATTTTTACTACTGATACGGGCAAACCGGCCTGAACTGGCAGAATTTCACCCCTGGGTAACACTCACTAAAAAGTGAAGATAAGAAATGAAAACGCAATACAGTGTACTGCAATAATTTTCGAAAACATTAGCCATGCTCAAGTGTTTTGTTTTTTTGAATCAGAATCTTCAGCAGGGAGGATAGATGGGTTTTAAGTGCTCCTAAGAAACAGGAGAATGTAAATATTTACGTGAATGTGCAGCTGTAGTCTTTTATTAAAAGAACCTTTAGTGTTTCTTAAGGCGAACAGGATCCTGGAATTGTGCAGGAGTGAAGAAACAAAGCTTATGTATTCCTTGCTTTATTTGTATGCAAGATGAAATTAAGTTCACGTGAAGGGTTAATACCACTTTATAATGCCTTGGTAATCTCCATAGACATAGATTTTTTTCCATGGTGATCTGTCCTTAACCTGGGCTTTCACGTCTCCCAATGATGCATTCATGACCACTGTAACTGAGTGCTCATCCACTTCTCTTTCCCAGCACCAGAGCCTTCTCCAGGGAGCTGGGTCTTCGCATCATGTCTCTGAAGTTGCATACGATGAGCTTGGTCCATTGTGCCTTGAGTGAGTGCTTTGGATTGAGGTCTTTGATGATTCCTACATTACAATACAATACAATACAATAGTAGAGTTGGAAGGGACCTTGGAGGTCTTCTAGTCCAACCCCCTGCCTAGGCAGGAAACCCTATATCATTTCAGACAAATAGCTATCCAACATCTTCTTAAAGACTTCCAGTGTTGGGGCATTCACAACTTCTGGAGGCAAGCTGTTCCACTGATTAATTGTTCTAACTGTCAGGAAGTTTCTCCTTGGTTCTAAGTTGCTTCTCTCCTTGATTAGTTTCCACCCATTGCTTCTTGTTCTACCCTTAGGTGCCTTGGAGAATAGTTTTACTCCCTCTTCTTTGTGGCAACCCCTGAGATATTGGAAGACTGCTATCATGTCTCCCCTAGTCCTTCTTTCTCTTAAGCTAAACATACCCAGTTCCTGCAACCGTTCTTCATTTGTTTTAGTCTCCAGTCCCCTAATCATCTTTGTTGCTCTTCTCTGCACTCTTTCTAGAGTCTCCACATCTTTTTTACATCGTGGCGACCAGAACTGAATGCGTTCTGGACAACTGGGCTGCCGTGCTATTCTTAGGCCCCTTCTCTGTGTTCAGAGGCATCAATACCTCTTCCTATCCTGCTTCTTTTAAGATCATTGTTTAATTGATGGTTGTGGAATTTGCTAAGTTTGCTAATGAGGCTTTTCATCCAGAAGTATAAAAAAAGAGAAGTCAAAATTTCAAAGGGTGCCTTGAAAGAAGGTTCTCTTTGTACATCTTCTGTAAGCATTTATTGAATACGTTTGTATGAAGAAACAACAAAGGAAAGGCTTAGGTGCTGAAATGACCCTTACCAGAGATACCCAAAACAAAAGGAGCTCTGCTCAGTGACTGAGGATGCTCATAAGTACAGGCAGTCCTCAACTTAGTAGGGTAAGCAGAAGGATAGAATCAAGATCCCGTGAAGTGCTAATACCACTTTATCATGCCTTGGTAACAATGGTGGGTTCCGGCCAGTACAGCCCGGTACGGCCGTACCTGTAGTAGTTGGGAGCAGCATCCACCTTACCAGTACGGTGGCTTTTTTGGCCCACCTGCCCGCCCACGTTCCATACCTGTTTTTGAAGTAACTGCGCCAATTGCACATGCGCACACAGCGTGGGGCACCTGCGTGAACTACAACGAGCAGCTGGGTGTTGCAGGAGCTGTGAAGTGCACATGCGTGCAAAGCACACATCAGGTGTGTGCACAGCGCACGTCAAGTGTGTGCACGAACAGACCACAAGCAGCGTACTGATAGCGACGGTAAGAGCAATCCACCACTGCTTGGTAAGGCCTCACTTGGAATACTGCATCAAGTTTTTGTCGCCACGATGTAGAAAAGATGCAGAGACTCTGGAAAGAGTGCAGAGAAGAGCAACCAAGAGGATTAGGGGATTGGAGGCTAAAACATATGAAGAACGGTTGCAGGAACTGGGTATGTCTAGTTTAATGAAAAGAAGGACTAGGGGAGACATGATAGCAGTGTTCCAATATCTCAGGGGTTGCCAAAAAGAAGAGGGAGTCAAACTATTCTCCAAGGCACCTGAAGGTAGAACAAGAAGCAATGGGTGGAAACTAATCAAGGAGAGAAGCAACCTAGAACTGATAAGAAATTTCCTGACAGTGAGAACAATTAAATTCCCCAACACTGGAAGTTTTAAAGAAGATGTTGGATAGCCATTTGTCTGAAATGATAACAGAGTTTCCTGCCTAAGCAGGAGGTTGGACTAGAAAACCTCCAAGGTCCCTTCCAACTCTATTCCATTCTATTCCATTCCATTCCATTCCATTCTCTACTCTACTCCACTCCACTCCACTCCACTCCACTCCACTCCACTCTACTCTACTCTACTCTACTCTACTCTACTCTACTCTACTCTGTTCTATTTTACTCTATTTTTATACCAAAAGTATTTGTTAAGTGAGTTTTGCCCCATTTTATGACTTTTCTTGCCACAGTTGTTCAGTGAATCACTGCCATTGATAAATTGGCAATACAAAATGCAAGGTTCGGCAATGTGCTTAAGTCAGCAATGAGCCAAAGGAAGAACTTAAGTGGAGGCTTGAGAAAGAATAAGCGTTTATTTTGATCAAAGCAAACGGCAGGGTTAGACCATTCCATGAACATACAGGCAAGGTGCATGTAAGGAAAGCCACACCTTAGAGAAGGTATGGCATCCTTTCATACATTTACAGACATCAGCTTAGTACCCAGTTCTGGCCCCCTGGCCCATGCCTTCCTTGTAGCCCTGCATTGGCCGTGCAGCAAGGAACAGGGGGGGCTGAGTGCTTAGCAACAGAGATATTTTCCCGGTGTAACCCTACAAAACCAGAGGTGGTATTCAGCTGGTTTTTACCAGTTTGGGCGAACTGGTAACGGCGGCTGCTGGAAGCTCCGCCCACCCACCACAACGTAATGTGCGACCTTCTGCGAATGCACGAGCGCGCTCACATTTGCAAACTGGTAGTGAAGGTAAGTGAATCCCACCACAGTACCTACACTATTACATATTCCATTTCAGACACTGAGTTATACAAAAAATAAAAACCAAGTTAGCAGAGTTAGATCACCGGTAGAAGCAAATGGAGAGGCAATTCTTACAGAAATGAAATTGCAAGTTATTATTATGTTCCTTCATGATGTTAAGTGAATCTGGCTTTCCTGTTGACTTTGCTAGTGAGAAGGTTGCAAAAAGGGATCACATGACCTTGGGACATTGCAACCCTCATAAATAGAAAGCAGTTGCCAAGCGTCTGAATTTTGATCATGTCAAAGGCATCTATTGGACATTTGTCTCTTCTTCAGAAGAAACATTTACCAGCTGGTGTCAACGCTGAAGTGAATATGGCTGAGGCCATCTTGGAGGCCACAGGGTTGCCACAAGGAAAAAGATGGGACAGGGATGGGCGAAATAGCTAGCTGGGGGTTTGTAGTCAAAACAAAAAGTTTTCCTGTGGGAACCAAGGACATTCCAACAGGTAGCAGGGGAGAGGAGGAGTGAAGTAACTAAGCAACCAGCCATCACCTAGATTGAACAATGTGACTGATGACTTGGGGAAAACTTTTTAATTAAGTAAAAAAACCGTGGGAACGTTCAGAGTCGGTTTTCACCACTTGTGCCAACATGAAGTATCCAGTAAATTGTTCCTTGAGGAATCTACCTGCCTTGGAGTTCTGTTTTCTTTGGGTGCCTTACTTGGAACGCTGACAACTGGTTTGCAAAAAATGGAATCCAGTGTGCTAGATAACAATCCCTAGTCAGGGGTGGGCTTCAAAAATTTTAGCAAGGGGTTTTCTGCCCAGTTGCTGGGTGGGCGTGGCCATGGTGGGCGTGGCCTAGTTGGCCTCCTGCACCACGGCAGGGGAAGAGCATTTTTGCCCTCCCCAGGCTCCAGAGGCTTTTCTTGAACTTTCAGGAAGGAGAAAACAACCTCCCCAGGCTCCAGAGGCCCTGCAGTTCTGTGTCCATTTCCGGCCACCCCGAATTTCGGGCAGGTCCATTTTTCACCCTCCCTCCCCGATCCTCCGCGTGCGCCCTGCACTTACCTGCTTCCAAAACAGGCTGCGTGGGGACTCCTAGGAGGGGAGGGGTGGGCAGGGCCAGCCAGGAGTGGGATTTGGGGGTTCTCCAAACTGCACAGAATCTTAGCTAGAGGTTCTCCCGAACCCCTGCAAACCCCCAGCAGCTCACCCCTGACACATAGTTCTCCATTGAAGGCAAGACTCAAATGGATCATTTCTCCTGAGTTTTGCAAGTCCTAAAAGACCCGCAGGGCATTCGTGAGGACGAATGCTTCCTCATTCTAAACTAGCCTCAGAGCAAAGAGAGAGGGGGGGAGGGAGGGAGAGAAATAATAAAAAATTAAAAAGAAATGAAGAGGGCTTGGATTTCTTATCATTGGAAAGGTGGAAAGGACATTGTTCTGTGTCTTATACAATGCCCAGCCTTCTGCTGTGTTATTCTTGGCTGGATTAGTTTTTTTTTGTTGGAGAAGGGAGGTATTAGATTTGATGTTTGATGCTAAATAGCGCCTTTGGAAGTACATTCATGCTGAGATGATGGCCGGGTAGGATGCTTAGTACATTGAAAGGTTAGCCAGATCAAACCCCCTCTCCCAAGTTGGAGCGCAGTGTTAACTGCCTCAAGGAAATCATTTTCTCTAATTGCCCACTTCCCAAAGAAGAATACAAATAGTGCCTTCTCATCTCCTTCGCAGGGTTGTCACGGACAGATAATACTTACAATTTATTTATTCCCCGCAGTGGTGGGATTCACTAAGGTTTACCACCAGTTCACAACTATGAGCATCCGTGCATGTGTGCGCCTTCTGCATATGTGCTTTGCTCACACGCACAGCGTGCACGCATGCATGTGGCATCGAAAATGAGGCTACATAGGATGTTTTGGAGCTGGGTTGGGTTCGGTGCTACCAGTTCAGCCGAACCGGTCTGAACCGGCTGAATTCCATCTCTGATTCCTTGCCTTTATTATTATTTATATTAATAACTCAAGGCAGTGAACCAGTGGTGGGATACGACCGGTACGGCCCGGTACGGGCATACCGATGCCTGCTGGGAGCACCAGGTACCGTTCTGGTATGGTGCTCTGGAGGGCCCACCCGCCTGCCCGCCCTCCTTACCTGTATTTGAGCCGATCAGCGTACGGTGCCTGCGCGATGCTCCACCGAGCAGCTGGAGCATCGCGGGTGGTAAGTACACATGCAAGTGGTGGACGCCTGGCCCTGTTGCACCATACCGGTTGCAACAGGATCCAGAACCCACCACTACAGTGAACATACCTTATACTCATTCCCCTATAACTGCAACCCTGTGAAGTAGGTTGAGATGAGACGGACTGACTAGGCCAAAGTTACCCAGCTGGTTTTTATGCCTAAGGTTGGACTAGAACTCACAGTCTCCTGGTGACTGGCCCAAAGTCACCCAGGCAGGATCTGTAGAATCTGCAAAACTGTAGAATATTTTGCCTCTCAGCTATAGCTTCGAGCAGTCTTTTCTCAAACTTGGGAACTTTGAGATGTGTGGACATCAACTCCCAGAATTCTCTAGCCAGCCATGACGGAGTGGAATTCTCCCTGCTGGCTGGAGAATTCTGGGAGTTGAAGTCCGCACATCTTAAAGTTCCCAAGTTTAAGAAATAGTGGCTTGGATGGTCAGCAGTGGACAACCCATATGAATCAGGTGTCCATTTTGGGAAAACTCTGTTTGGTCTTCATGCTGCAAGCAAAATCCCTCATTGAGAAGACATCTAACTCATGCATATGAGGCTGTTTGGTGGCTCATAGACCTGAACTGTATAAATTTACAGAACCACTAGATGGCAGTGTAGAAAAAGACAAATTTTGCAGCTTCTTGATTTTACACCCAATGTTATGGTTCGAACAAACAACCCCAAAATTAAGTGCTATCAATCCCACAAGTTGTAGGTTTTTTTAAAATAAAAAATTAGGGATCAGGGGAAAGATTGTCCATGCAGCCATCCATGGGTGGGATTTGGAGATCCTCCGAACTGGCCATAACATTAGTTACGGCAAACCTGTAGCAGCCCACGCCTGGGCCAACCTATCTGCAAAATAAAAGACCTTCAGCTCCAGGATGATGGGATTAAGACATGAGCCTCCAGGATATAATAGGATTAACCCTCTAGCAGTAGAGCTCACTACATGGCGCAATCTCTTAAGGACATCATCAGCCAAGCTTCAACCAAACCTGGGAGCTCAGACAAACTCCTAGGATTTGTACATGGCCCCATGGGAGTCTGACAACAACCAATAGAATACATGTTTTTGCACAGGAACAGGAAGCTCCAGTTCAAAGCCCAAGAGAAAGTATAAATATCCCTCACTCTCAACTCCGTGTGGGCAGCTGCCTGGAACTCATGTGGTTCTGCTTCATTAAACCATCTTTCCAATCAGCTTCCATGTTTCCAGTATCTTTCTCCTGACTTGAAACCAAACCGGATGGCTATTTCTCCCAATAGTATAGGGCCGTGATAGCAAACCTATGACACGCGAGCCATTTCTTAGGGCACGCAAGCCGTTGCCCTGTCAGCTCCAGCATCTTGCGCGCCCTGGCCAGCTGATTTTGGCCTTCATTTTTGGCCGTTTTTCTGAAGCCTCCTTTCCTGAAGCCTCCGGAGGGCGAAAAACAACCCACCGTGCAAACAGGAAGTTCGGGAAGGTTTTTCTCCCTCCGGAGGCTTTAGGAGGCTTCCCTGAAGCCTCTGGAGAGAGAAAAATGGCCCTATGGACAACCTGGAAGTCAGGAAATGGGCTGTTTCCAGCCTCCGGAGGGGGCGAGGAGACCATTTGTGCCTTCCCCAGGCTCCTAGAAAGCCTCTGCAGCCTGGGGAGGGTGAAAAACGGGTCCACCGGGCCATCGCACGGCAAAAGCTTGTGTGGGGGGGAAGGGAGGAGGGTGCTCCCTCCACTTTTGGCATGCGATGGCAAAAAGGTTAGCCATCACTGGCATAGGGTCAACTGCTGGGCCAGGGGGTTGGATTAGAAGCTCTGTTATTCTGTATAGTTGATTTTATGGAGTGTTGAGATATAGAACCTCTCAACAGAGCTTTCTGCTCAAACCGATGATTACAAAAGAAAATGAGTAGACTGTAGTATTGATTTCCCGAAAGTTTGCTGCTCTTCTTGTTAAAGAACGTTGGAAAAGAAATTGAGTCCTTTTAAACCAAGGAAAAGAGATGGCGGGTGGTGAGTGACCTTGCATTTCCAAAAGCGAGAACAAGTTTGGTCTGATGATTAAGGCACCATGGTAGAAACCCGGAGACCGTGAGTTCAAGTCCTGCCTTAGCCATGAATGCCGGCTGGGTGACTTTGGCCGATCGCTCTCTCTCTCTCTTTCTCTCTCTCAGCCCATCCCACCTCACAGGGTTGTTGTTGTGAGGAGAAAGGTGCATGTGGTATGTTTGCTGCCTTGAGTTATTTATAAAAATAAATTTGTTGTTGTTAGTTGCAAAGTCGTGTCCGACCCATTGTGACCCCATGGACAACGTTCCTCCAGGCCTTCCTGTCCTTTACCATCCTCTGGAGTCCATTTAAGCTCACGCTTTCTGCTTCGGTGACTCCATCCAGCCACCTAGTTCTCTGTCGTCCTTTGCAGGATAAAACACATCTGAATAAATGAATATCAGTAAGCAATGCCCAGAGCCAGCCCATCAGGAGCGGCTGTGATCGCAGCCAGCAGGGGTTTCATTTCCTACACCCCCCCTTTTTTTTAAAAAAGAAGATTAAGATCTTGGTTCTGCTGGATTTGAGGCAAGGAATGGGAGGAAGGAAATTAACCTTGGGTCAACATCCAATAAATATTTCCTCTAGGCTCGTAAATTACTTGAGAAATATAGGTGGGCTAGTGGACACTTCACCCCACCCCAAGATTTTCTCTAGCAAACTGTGATTGTGTGATTGGAAGAAGGTGGTTTTTAATTTATCATTTATCAGATTATTTTTCTTTTTGGGGTGAGAGTGAGGTCTGAGTTGGTTTCTTTTTTAAAGTTTTAGGATTGTTCTGTTTAATGGTAGCTTTATTTTTAAATGTAATTTGGTGTTTTGTATTGATTTCCCCCCTACATTTAAATTTTTAAAATGTGCTTTACTTTTCTGTTATATGAACACTCAAGCAGAAAAGAAAAATACACAACCTAAAACATAGGAGAAATTTCCTGACATTGGGAACAGTTAGTCAGTGGAACGGCTTTGTCTTCAGAAGTGGTGGGTGCTCCAACATGGGAGGCTTTTAAGGAGAGATTGGTCAACCATTTGTTTGAAATGGCATAGGATCGCCTGCTTGAGCAGGGGACTGGACTAGAAGACCTCCAAGGTCCCTTCCAACTCTGTTGTTCATTGTTGCCAGAGATCGCCAGGAATTAGTATGTCTAATTTAATGAAAAGAAGGATTAGGGGAGACATGATAGCAGTGTTCCAATATCTCAGGGGTTGCCACAAAGAGGGAGTCAAACTATTCTCCAAGGCACCTGAGGGTAGAACAAGAAGCAATGAAACTAATCAATGAGAGAAGCAACCTAAAACTAAGGAGAAATTTAACCAGTGGAATGACTTACCTTCATAAGTTCTACTCCATCACTGGAGGTTTTTAAGAAGAGACTGGACAACTATTGGCCTGAAATGGTATAAGGTCGTGATGGCGAACCTATGGCACGCTGAGGGCCTGTGAGCTGTGGCCCTGGTCAGCTCCACTGCGCATGCATGCACGCCTCCCGCCGGCCAGCTGATTTTCAGGTCCCTGCTGGGAGATGTGTCCGCATGTTTGGGGGAGTAGGGGGTGAATGCGCATGCACGGGGATCATATGTGCATGCATGGGGGGTGAGGAAGCACGGAGGCTGCAGTGCCCCCCCCCCTCTGTCCTTTTTGTGCCAGGAGGCTTCAGGGAGGGCCTCTGGAGCCCAGGGGAGACTCCTGGAGGCTTGAGGAAAGACTCCGGAGCCTGGGGTGGGCGTGGTGCAGGAGGCTGCGTAGGCTGCATGGGTGGGGAGTTTTGCATGCGCAGGGGGGTTCGTGCATGTATGCACAGGGTGCATTGCATTGTGAGTGTGGGCATGCATGCTCGCACAATAACACGCACCTGCACAATTCTGGTACACGAGGACAAAAAGCTTATCCATCAATAGTATAAGGTCTCCTGCTTGAGAGAC
Organism: Natrix helvetica; assembly: GCF_964273705.1. NCBI lineage: Eukaryota > Metazoa > Chordata > Lepidosauria > Squamata > Natricidae > Natrix > Natrix helvetica. The sequence continues at coordinate 285,030,234 of NC_138552.1, read as the reverse complement.
TAGGAGATCTCAACATTCCTTCCAGCCCTATTGTTCTAGAATTCTAGAATGATGAAAGGCAACAGTGAGGAGGTACTGGAAGAGAGATGTGCGTCCTGCAGCCAGTCTTCCCAGAAGCTCTTTAAAGCAACCATTGATCTTCAGGAGAGATCATATGCCTCATGTTTAAAGAAGATTAAATAGTTGCTTCAGCTGGATTTGACACTTGGAACAGAAGATCTCCATGATGTTCTTTGCCTGAGGTTGCAAAACATTTTGGACGAGACTTGGGAGCTGACACAATTAACAATGTTTGTGTAGCCACCACGACTGCATGTTAATGTGAGGGCATGAGTGGGGAACTCCTGGAAATTAACCTTCCAGTTTGCAAGGAAGGATTTCTCTGCTATTGACACGGTGGAAGGCTCCCTTCTAGGAGATTAAGTCCATCTGTCAGTTACGATTTGCTGTGTATATATATTTGTTCAAGTTGGACAAAACCCAGGATATTAAAGAGAGATTGAAATCTCTGATTTTTTACTCAATATCCCACCAAAGGGATCTTTTGTCCTTTCTTATCTAAATTTATTTATTTTTGCTTTTATTAGGTTCTCTTACAATATGAGCCTAGAAACTATACCCTAAGCATACATTTTACTTCCAGCATTACCACTTTGTACATTGTTGGAAGAAATGTCCATCTGGGTTCAGATCCAAGTGGGGGAAAAGACACTGGATTCATGGAAGTTGCTTGGAAAGATGGTTTACTGATGATGGACAGGACCATGTGGTTTGAGGTCCTGGGCAAAAAAAGGAAAGAGATGCTGAGTGTGCCTCAGTTTTATGCCCTCTCTGGGCTTTTGAATTTGAGCTTGAATTCTGATTGGTTGTCAGACTCTCATGGGGACATGCAGGGACAACTCTGTAGGCTGTCCTGAGTCCCAGGCTTGGTTGAGCCTTGTTGGGTGATGTAATCTTCCCAGAAGCCATGTGGTGAGATGGGTAGAGGGCTAATCCTATCATGTCCTGAGGGCCATGTCTTAATCCCAGCACCCTGGAGCTGAAGCAGAGTGGGGGGGGGGGGAGGCAGGGAGCTGCTTTGTCTTTGAAACATGTTTCTCCTTTTCTCATACAGGGAAACATAATATTCTGCCTTTTCAACGTTTCCTAGAACATTTCATTCTTCTAGGAGAGGGGTGGGTGCTAACCAGCAGTGGGTTGCTCTTACTGTTGCTACTGGTACTCTGCTCGTGGTCTGTTCGTGCACACGCCGGACGTGCACTGTGCAAGCACATGACATGCGCTGCACATGCATGTGCACTCCACTGCCCCTGCTACACACAGCTGCTCATCAGAGGTCGCACAGGTGTCGCATGCTGTGCGCGTGTGCGCAATTGGCCCAGTTGCTTCAAAAACAGGTATGCGAGGCAGGCTGGTGGACCAAATGAGCCACCGTACTGGTACGGTGGCCGCTGCTCCTGACTACTACCAGTACAGCCGTACCGGGCCGTACCGGCTGGAACCCACCACTGGTGCTCACTTTCTACAACATTATTTCAAGAAGAAGCAACCAGTTTTGGATCCCTTGACTTGCCGTAGAGAGGTGTCCTTTTTTTCACCTGGGTAAAACCAGTAAAAAGGAGATAGAAATGGACTGCCTAGAGAAGCCCCTTAATTACAAGGCCACTCTAGTCAAAAGCCACCATCTTCCATTTTGTTAGCCTCTCCACAGATGCCCCTATACATTAAAAAAATACTTTATATTAACCTGATAACCTGATTAAACAGCGAGAATTGGTTTAACTCCAAACAGCTCTAGACCTCTTTTAGGCTGAGGGAAGCCACACACCCCTAGAAGAATGAAATATTTTGAGAAATGTGAAAAAAAGGCAGGATTAAAATATTTCCCCTAAAGGAGAAACATGTTTCTAAAGACAGAAACCAGCTCCCTGCCCCCAGCAGATGTTTGGTGCCCATTGAGAAGGATTGGGTCAGCCTATCTACAAGACAAAAGACCTCCAGCTCCAGGGTGATGGGATTAAGACATGACCCTCCAGAATATAATAGGATTATCTAGCAGCACCACATGGCACAATCACCACATGGCACAATCACCTGGGGACATTGCATCACCCTCCAGGCATCAACCAAACTTCTCAGACAACCTACAAGGTTAGCTATGACCCATACAACAACCAAAAGAATATCTGTCCTTGAACAGGAACAGGAAGCTCAAGGGCAAGGCCCAAGAGAAGGTATAAATATCCCTCATTCTCAACTCCATGTGGTCAGCTGCACCAGGACCATGTGGTTGGTGGTCCTATTCACAATTAAACCTTCTTTCCAATCAGCCATGTTTCTGGTGTCTTGGAACTGAATCAGATGGATATTTCTTCCAACAAGGCTAAAACTAACCATCTAACTATTTGGGTTAGTTATCCAAGTTAATTAACTGGGTAAGGATGCCTGTATTCTCTGTACACACTCTTATTTAATTAGGTTTTGGTCTGAATGGGTTAGAGGGCTGTTCTGACCCCCCTTCCTCCTTTGCCCACACAGAACACACTCCGGAACAGTACAAGGTAACAAGGTTTATTGCACCAACAAACAGAAGGTTCCGTGGCAGTAAACCACCAAGACAAAACTCACAAAAACAAAACACGAAAACAGCTATCCTGCTTGCTAGAATTCCAGACTAGAACTTCTGGCATAAGTCCTCTGTTGACTGCTGCAAAGGGCGTATGCACAGTCAACCCTTTTATAACCTGGAGAGGAGCCTCCTGATCAGCAACTGAGAGCTCTTACCACCGATAATTACGCCCACGCTCCTTGTGTCTATGGGCGCGGCGATAACGAGCGTCCAGGAACTCCCTGTTCAGTTCTGACTCACTGTCTCGTGACTTCTCCCCACTGCTCCAAGGCATGGCATTGGGAGCCCCCCTCCTCTGGCTCTCACCGCTGTTCCATGCCTCAGGCGCCTCCTGGTGGCCGACCAGACTCTCCGATCCCTGCTCAGCGTTGGAACCCTGTCCAGGGTCCCCCACCTCCTCTTGAGCCGACTCATAGGAACCCTCACTCTTGGAGTCTGGTGGCAGTGGCAACAGCTCCTGCTGGGCCACAACAGAGAGCTGGGAGGTTTCTTCCAAATATATAAAACTGTATAATGCTTCTAATTCTCCCTCCCACCATTAATGAGGAAACCATATCACTTGCATAAATATACATCTGTTGAAACTGTTCCAACATCTTTCATTAGAAGAGTGCATTTCCAGGAATAGGGGGAAAGGTAATCAGAAGCTAGGTTTTGGAAATGAGAGGGGTCTGTGTTAAAGTCATTGAGATCAGGTAATAAAATGACCCAGGAGTGACATTTCATGTATAGGAATTAAGTGTCTTATTAGCTTCTTGAAATGGCTTTCAAGAAAGCTAAACATTCCCCCCCCCCCCCCCCAAAAAAAAAACAGAGAAGTAGGCCAGCTAATTCTAAGCCAATTAAAATGGCATTTGATAGCACTGTGGTTCTGAATGGGTAATGAGTTTAAAGCTGGCTCTGGAAATGGGAAGGGATGAGCAAGTCATTAAGAGAGGAATTCCACAACTCAGTCCATCCTGAGAAGGAAATTCAAAATAATCCCACCTTGATTCTGTTTGGTATACAATGGAGTAGACAGTGATAGCTCACCTTTTTGTTGTCATGTGCCGAAAGCACTCCTGCAGCCATAATGTCAGGGTTCCAAATAGCATCCAAAAGTAAATCAGAGTCCAAGGCAAAGTATTGCTCAAAGTTCCAATTTATTAAGAGAGCCATGTTGGCACATCTGAGAAAACCAGAATCTGAAAACTTCCCGGTTTTTCCCACCCAGTTGAAAGTTCAAAATCTTGCCCCCACACCCACAAGTCCATCACATGGTCCAATCTTCCACTGCCATGTTGGCAGTTCCACCCATCCAGTTCTGGTCAGGTGCAGAAGTGCAGAGACAAAGGATGACCTTGGCTTTCTAGAAAGAATTTTGTTATGGCTACATCACATCTCACTCCTACAACCCCCCTCCCATTTTCCCACAATAGAAAATGCATAGTAGAATAATAGAAAGTGTGGCAGGCCTGAAGTCTAAAAAAGAAAAGATGGCTGCAGGCCTGACACATAATGCAATGTGGGCGCAGCCCCCTCCACACCCCATTTTGGGCCTGGAAGACCTCCTGCACCAACCTGGAAGCCAAAACGGGACACGGGGCCGCTATGAGAGCCCCCAAAGTGCAATGTGAGTGCCACCCCCACGTATGCATCCCACCCCTCCATGCATGCGAGGCACAGACCGAAAGACCAGCTGGATGGCGGGAGGCATGCATGTATCTGCGGTGGAGCTGGGCTGGGTCAACGGCTGATGTGCCTGCAGAGAGGGCTCTGCGTGCCACATGTAGCAACTGTACCATAGGTTCACCATCATTGGAGTAGGCCATGGGTATCAACTCACGGCGTCACATTGCTGTCACCTGACGTTTCATGATGCTTTTGCCATTCGCGGAGCTGGGGTGGGCATGGCCTATGCGGTACACATCTGGCCTGCAGGCTGGCAGTTTGACACCCCTGGAGTGGAAAGACACTATGGCAGGCTTTTGAGATTTTGCAATTATATCTTACAAAAATGCAGGTAGTCCTCAAAGTTAGGACCACAATTGGAATTCGTATTTCCACTGCTGATCAAGGCAGTTGTGAAGTGAATTACATTGGATCTTATGACCTTTTCTGCCATGGTTTTTAAGTGATTCACTGCAGTTGTTCAGTGATTCACTGCAGTTATTAAGTGAATCACTGCAGTTGTTAAGTGAATCTTGCTTCCTCTAGTGCAGGGGTGTCAGACTGGTGGCCCATGGGCCAGATGCGTCACGCACAGGCCACACCCATCCCGGCTCTGCAAATGGGAAAAACGTCACATGCACAGAACAATGTTCATTGCAGAAATGTAATTTTCCTCCCCCTTTTTCTAATGCTTTGCACATGCGCAGACCTTTTTAGCTGCAAATGCACGTGTTTGGCATGTGCGCGAGCAAAGTGACCGCATGCACAAACATTTTTTTGCTCGCTGAACCGATAGTAATGCAGGCAGAAACCCACCCCTGCATCACTGGGTTAGGCTGATTTAATTTGTCCAGTAGATTTCCATGGCTGAGGGTGTCTTTGCAGCCCAAGTCCAACCTTCTGTGTTAGTGGTCATTCAGCATCACAGGTCCCTCCCTCTTGATCTGAGCCATTCGGCTTTCCCTTCCGATGTAGAAAGCTTCCAAATGAAACCACAAGCCAGATCAAGCCCTGATGTCCTTCCACATAAGCTTCCAAAACAATCTCTTTTTCAGGAACGGCATACGGGGGTCGGTTAGATTGCCCCCAATGAACCCCCTGCAACTTGGGAAAGATTTCCATCCTGATAGGATCATTGATTGAAGGCTCAAGAACTTCAGGAGAAGGTTCCTGACGCAGCACTCTCCGCCCTTCTGGAATGTTAGGCCATGTCCTTGTTTACAAACCATATTCAGTATGAAACTGAAACCGTGCGCTTAACAGGAGTGCCATGAAGAATAACAATGATGGCATGTTCACAGATGCACCCTATCATAGTCAGGAACGGAAAGTTTTCTGAAGGAGGACAACCAGAAGTTTGCCAGTCAAGGTCAGTTTTCTGTTTTCCCCGCGACTGTAGTGCTTGAGTAGACATTTATGGCCATGCTGAGTGTTCTCGAGCAATTGGCAGAACTCCAAGTTCTTATTTCTACAGTGCATTATTTGAAATGACAAATATGTGTAATAATCCATTCAGAACAATAGCACCTTCTCTGGAGAGTTGGTACTTAACACAGAAGAAGGCTTCTTTGTCTCTGTTGTACAGTTTCTAATAGGTTTCCTTCGCTTTTTTTCAGATCAAATTCCCGGATGGAGCCAAGCAAGTTTACACACTATTGGCAGTGGATTTTTCCTGCTGTGGTGTCCTCACTGTGGAATCGTCTCCCCCAAGAGATAGCGTTGGCCCCATATATCCCTTGAGCATCTGAATGTCCCTCAAGACCTGGTTAGGCCAACAAGGCTTGGGGAATTTCAGGCAAAGGGAGAACTCATGAGGTTAAGAGGCTTCCTTATTATTAACTAGCCGATAACCTGGCGATACCCCGGTATTTATTTATAACGGGAAAATGTCCAGATCAAATGTAATTTCTAATGTTGGATTTTCCCTATTACCAGAGGGAGCCCCCTTGTGGAGTACTGTGAAGTTATTACCATAGCAACACTGCACTGTGCAGTAGAAGCCATTTTGCAGCAGTACAGTAGAAGCCATTTAAGGCACAACAGGCTGTATCTTAACAGAACACACACACCAAGGGGTATTAGGTGTATTTTACCCCACAGTATTTGTTTCCAGAGGGTAAGTTATCTCTGTACCAAGTTTGGTTGAAATTGCTCGAGGCGTTCAAGAGTTATGCTGGAATGTACACACAACCGTTTATGTATGTATGTATGTATGTATGTATGTATGTATGTATGTATGTATGTGGATGGATGGATGGATGGATGGATGGATGGATGGATGGATGGATGGATGGACGGACGGACGGATGGACAGACAGACAGACAGACAGACAGATATACTAGATATAGATATATCCCTCCACTAGTCCTCAGATTACAACCATTCATTTAGCAACAGTTCAAAGTTACAACCGCACTGACCTATCACCAATCCTCACACTTACAGCCATGGCAGTATTCCCCCAAAGTGACGTGTTCAAAATTCAGATGCTTGGCAACCCACATGTATTTATACTGCTTGCAACATCCTGGATCATGTTACTGCCATTCATAACCTTCTCACATAGCTTCTGACAATTGAAGTCAATGGGGGAAGCCAGATAGACTTAATGTCCATGTGATTCATTTAATATTCACAGCAATAGCAAATTTGCTTAGCAACGGCAATTCTGATCCCAATTCTGGCCCTAGGTTTGCCTATATTCTGTTTTCCTGCTTTAGCTTTGCTTTTTTAATTTTTAATTATGTTCAATAATTATCATGGTTTTAACGAATGATTGCCTTATTGACGATATGATTGTCTTACAGACAATCCCTTAAATATGAGCCAGCAATGTGCTGCAGCTGCCAAAAAAGCCAATGCAATCCCAGGCTTCGTTAACAGAGGGATAGAATTGAGATCATGAGAAGTGATACTACTGCTTTATAATGCCTTGGTAAGGCCACCCTTGGAAAACTTCATCCAGTTTTGGTCAACACAAAATAAAAGATGTTCATACTCTACAGAGAGTGCAGAGAAGAGCAACAAAGATGATTAGGGGACTGGAGACTAAAACATATGAAGAACGGTTGCAGGAACTGGGTATGTCTAGTTTAATTAAAAGAAGGACTAGGGGAGACATGATAGCAGTGTTCCAATATCTCAGGGGCTGCCACAAAGAAGAGGGAGTCAAGCTATTCTCCAAGGCACCTGAGGGCAGAACAAGAAGCAATGGGTGGAAACTAATCAAGGAGAGAAGCAACTTAGAACCAAGGAGAAACTTCCTGACAGTTAAAACAATTAATCAGTGGAATGTCTTGTTTCCAGAAGTTGTGGGTGCTCCAACACTGGAAATTTTTAAGAAGAAATTGGACAAGAGATTTGTCCGGAATGGTATAGGGCAGGGGTAGGTTCCTGCCAGTTCTAACCTCTTCTATAGTTCTAACTTCTACTGTGACGTTTAGAACTGGTTCCAGCTCCCTCCCTCCCCCCGCCCGCACCATGTTTGCCCCGACTGCCACTCACTGATTGGCTGGTTCACCAATCGCCCCGCCCACCTCTAAGTGTCCTATCTAAACCTTAAAGTCTTAAAGCTGTCAGGTTTGAACACCCCTAGGTTTTTTTTTTTCTAAAGGGTTAGGGGTGCAAGAGTTTTGTAACTTGACAGCTTTAAGACTTGCACACTTCAATGCCAGAGTTTCTGAGCCAACATGACTGGAGGAGGAATTCTCAGAGTTGAAGTCCACAAGTCTTAAAGCTGTCAAGTTTGAACACCCCTGGGTTTTTTCTCTAAAGGGTTAGGGATGCAAGGCTCTTGTAACTTGACAGCTTTAAGACTTGTGTGCTTCAAATGCCAGAATTTCTGAGCCAACATTTTGGTTGCTAAGCAAGAACATTTTTAAGTGAGTTTCACCACATTTTACAAGTTGGCCATGCCCACCCAGTCCCATGACTGCCAAGCCACTCCCATTCAGTCACATGGCTGGCACGCCACTCCCACAAAGCAGGCCACACCCACAGAAGAGGTTCTAAAAAAAATTGAAATCCACCACTGGTATAGGGTCTCCCGGTTGAGCAGGGGGTGGATTAGAAGACATCCAAAGTCTCTTCCAACTCTGTTATTCTGTTTCTGTTTATTTATTGATTGTTTTTACTGAATGGTTGTATGCTGCCCAGAGTCACATCCCATGGAATGGGTGGTCATATAAATTAGATAGATGATAGATAGATAGATAGATAGATAGATAGATAGATAGACAGACAGACAGACAGACAGACAGACAGACAGACAGACAGACAGACAGATATAGATGGGTGGGTGGGTGGGTGGGTGGGTGGGTTGATGGAGAGAGAGAGAGAGAGAGAGAGAGAGAGAGAGAGACAGGCAGAAAGACAGAGAGACACACACAGAGACAGACAGACAGACAGACACACACACACACACAGAGACAGACAGAGACAGACAGATAGGCAGAGAGGCAGAGAGACACAGACACAGACATATGTCTGTCCTTGAACATCTTCATTTGTGCCTATGCTCTCGATTGAACTGGCTGCAAAACCGTCACTCTGTTTGGTGGGCACAAAACAATAGAGCAATTCATTGCAAATCTACTTTCTTTAACCCCTGGCCTGTAGTCCATGCACCTCTTGGTGATGCTGATACACTTGCAAAAATAGGGTTGCAGACATTAGAAGGTTTTAAAAGGGATTTAAGATACATTCATTGCTGAAGCACTACCCACAGGCTCTCATCCAAATTCCCTCATTTGCAGAGCTTGGAAACAGTCTGTGATTTAACTTAAACCAGCATGTCATTGTTGAATGATCTACTTGTTATGACTATTATTAGACTTATTATGAAGTACTTCTGCATTGCTACTTAGCCAAGCGGTTTACGGAAACCTAAGCTTTTAAATACTTCAGAATATAAATATATATATATGCTGTATTTTTGAAAGAAAGATTAAAAATAACAGGAAAAATGATTTCTTTTTTTTTTAAAAAAAACTGTTAGGATTCTCTCCTATTTCCTTTTGCGGTGGTTCCTGGAAAAAAAAAGGGGGAAATAAACAATAAGTGGAAGCACCTTTTTTTTATCTAGTTCAACCAGTATGTTTACTGTTGTGGCCCAGCAGCGGCCGGCTGAGTTGTTGGTGGACTCTGACAGCTCAGACCATTATGGGACTGCTCTGGAGGATGAGGAAGACTCTGGGCGGTATTTGGAATCAGAGCAGGGACTAGAGAGGCCTGTTGGCCACCAGGTGGCATCTGAGTCAGGGAGCAGTGAGGAGGAACAAAGGGAGGTTGTCCCTGATGAGCGTATGCATAGAATTGGAACAGGAGAAAGGAACAGCTGTGGAGAAGACATCATAGAAGGAAGTAAGGACAGCTGGCTAAGGGTGTGGCCCCTCCCAAAGAGTTTATAGGTGGAGCGACGGGAGGGGAATCTTTGCAGGAAACAACAGTCCATTATATGAGCCGTTGCGGAAGCATTCTGTAAGTTTAATCTTGGGTTCCTGAAGATAACTTTCTAGGCTCCTAGTGAAGGGGTGGCTTTATTTATGTAATTAGTCATGGCAGACAGCCAAGCCGGTGTCTGCATATTCATTGGAATCACGGGACAGAACAGTTTACTATGCTTTCCTCTTAGTCACAACTAAATTTGTCAGGCAGAGATACAACATAGCAAGTGGCTTGATCCAGTTTCTTATTCTCTTGCTCCAGAATGGATGAATATGCATCAGCCTGGGGCACTAGAACTAGAATTTTCCAGTGGTAGTGGAGGGATGTTACTTTATTTTAGTTTCTCCTGCAAATCAAATCTCAGACAGTCAGATGCTAAACAAATGATAAAAAACAGCACACTGTTCATAGAACATGGTAGCCGATCCTCCAGAAGCTAGAGTGGGAAGCTGGCAGCTATTTCAAAAGTCTAGCACAGGGGCATCAAACTCAAGGCCCAGAGGCCAGATCTGGCCTGCGGGGTGCTTAGATCTGGTCCGCGGTTCCACCCTGGAAACAGCGAAGGACTGGCCCGTGGTGCTTCTGCCAATGAAAATGGAGCTCAGGGGCACTCAGAGGCAGGGGTGTAATCCAGCAGGTTCTGACAGGTTCTGGAGAACCGGTAGCGGAAATTTTGAGTAGTTTGGAGGACAGACAAATGCCACCTCTGGGTGGGAATGGAGATTTTGCAGTATCCTTCCCCTGCCACACCCATTAAGCCACGCCCATTAAGCCACACCATGCCCACCAAGCCACACCCACAGAACCACAGGTGGCCCTCCTGAGCTCAGTTTTTGCTGGCAAAGAGCTGCAGGAAGACATCGCAGCCAAAAATGGAGCTCAGGAGCCTGTTATTTTTCTGGCAGAGCACTCGGGCCACCACAGGCGCCTCTGACGAGTGACATTGAGCTGGCCACGCCCACCCTGACCCCGCCCACCCTGGCCCCCAGAGTTCAAATAAAACCCTGATGTGGCCCTCAATGAAATTGAGTTTGACACTCCTGGTCTAGAGGCTGCAGCCTTAGGATAGCAATACAGAGATATTGCTGAAGAGGGTGAATTTTTGACTATTAAGGGAAAAGGGAAGGAGAGATGAAAAGAATTACACAGGTAGTCCTTGATATACGATTGTAATTGAGCCCAAAATTTCTGCTGTTAAGCGAGATATTTATTAAGTGAATTGTCTCCCATTTTACAAGTTTTGCTGCCATGCTTGTTAAACAAATCGTTGCAATTGTTAACTTAGTAACACGGTTATTAAGTGAATCCAGCTTCCTCACTGACTTTGATTGTCAGAAGGTCGTAAAAGGTGATCACGTGATCTCAGGACTGTCATAAATATGAGTCAGTTGCCAAGCATATGAATTTTGGTCATGGGGATGCCAAAGTGGTCATCAGTGTGAAAAACATGGTCATAAATCACCTTTTTCAGTGCTGCTGTAACTTCGAACTGTTACATTTTGTGGACTATCTGTTATAAGCCAATTGGTGGTTATAACATCTGTGTTATCTTCTCTTCTTTTATTTGGACAATTGTGTTGCGATTTCCCAGTTTCCCAGTAACTTACACACAGTCTTTATGATAACAGTCGGGACCAGGACTTCTGTTATTAAGTGATGTGATCATTAAGTGAGTCACGCCCAATTTTAGGACCTCTTTTTGCTGGGGTCATTAAATGAATCTGGTTTCTCCCATTGACTTTTTGCTAATCGGAAGCCTATTGGGAAGATCTCAAATTGCCGTCATGTGATGAAGGATGCTACAACTGTCATACATACATGCTGATTGACAAGCCCTTGAATTTTGATCACGTAACCATGGGAAGCTGTGATGGTCTTAAGTAGGGGTGGGTTCTGGTAGGCACTACTGCCGGTTCGCTCATGTGGGCTTCGCGTGCGCATTCACAGTAGAATTAAAATTGTTCTGCGCATGTGCAGAACTAAAAAACAAGATGGCGGTGTCTATGGCACTGCCTGAAGAACCAGTTCAGGGGGATGGCAGGGCTGGATCGCTGGAACAACAGCCCAGTTTTTGAAAAAGCTCCTTTGAGCTTTGACCTGGATGACTGAGAATCTCCACAGACTTTGCCTTTACCTTTTCTGCCAAGATTTGGCTAGGAATCAGAAAACCTGAGGCAACTGCCTTCATTTGATTAATGTTAACTTGAACATCTTAGGATTGTGGGTCATCTGATCCTACCCTCTTTGTTCGATCCTAAAACAATGTAAGCGATCTCTCAGGCACCAAACTAACAAAAGAAGGCCGTGTCTGAGCTGCTAGGCACGTGTGAGGCCCCATTCCCTCAAAGGAACTCCAACTGACTGCTCTTGAAATGGCAAAGTTGCTTTCAAGTTAGAATTCTCTCTCGCCTCTCTGATAGCAGAATGATTTTGAAAGATGCCTCTCTACCAAACGCCATAGATCTTACTGATGCTTTTATCTGAGGCAAGAAACTCAAAGGATTCCCATCTCCAGCTCAGAATTAAAGAATAACGGAATAACGGAAGACAGTGGAAGCAGGGGTCAGTTCTGGAAGTCACTACTGCCGGTTTGCTCGTGGCCACGCCCCTCATGCACGCTTCACACGCACTCGTGTGCTTGGTGCGTGCTGTGTGTGCTTTGATGCACGCTGAGCGCGCATGCACAATACAATAAAAGTTGCTCTGCACATGCAGAAGCAGAAAACAAGATGGCGGCACCTATGGCGCCACTGGGAGAACCATTCAGGGGTGTGGCAGGCCTGGGTCAGTGCCGGTTCCAGCGATCCAGGCGGCTAAACCACTACCGGTTCAGCCTAACCGGTCCGAACTTGTAGGAACCAACTACTGGTCTTACGTGCAAGGATTGGTCAGAGGTCCATCTTTTCAGGGCTGTTATAATTTTGAACTGTCACTAAAATAAATGTGGTAAGTTGAGGATAGAATGAATGTAACAAGGTACAGGTAATCCTTGACTTACAATAGTTCATTTAATGATCACTCAAGCTTAAAGCAGCACTGACTTATGACCATTTCTCACACTTACAGCCATTGTAGCATCCCCTTGGTCATGGGATCAAAACTTGCAACTGGTCCCCTTTGATGACGTTTGCAGTGTCCTGGGGTCGTGTGGTCAATTTTTTTGCAACCTTCTGGCAAGCAAAATCAAACGGAAAAACAGATTCACTCAGTAACCATGTTATTGATGTAAGAACTGCAGTTTCTTAACAACAGTGGCAAGAATGGTCATAAAATGAGGCAACATCTGTTTAACAAATATCTTAATAATGGAAATTTGGGGCTCAACACTTATACAAGGAATACTTATATAAGTGTTCAGGTTACCAGGCATCTGGCAAAAGGAAAACATGTTCTACTTTTCTTGTGTCTGCCCTGCATCTGGCAGACAGCCTTAAAATTGTGTGGGTGGGGACCAGCAGTGCTCATTCAACCTTTTGGGTATTGTGGGTATTGTGAACTTACAAACTGTCCTCTTCTTTCTTTCCCTTGTTTACAGACAAACTCAACAACCTAGATTTATGTTATTTATTTCCTTGATTATCTTGATTCAGCTCATTTAAATCTATGTTCGCTGTAGTCTGTAGAGCACACAACACAGTTTCTATCATGAAATTTGGAAAGCACCCTTCATTGATTCTATATTATTGCTAACATATGTTCTTGAAAATAGATACTCCGTTTTCCCAAAAATAAAACCGAACTGGAAAATAAGTCCTAGCATGATTTTTCAGGATGCTCGTAATATAAGCTCTACCACCAAAATAAGCCCCAGTTAAGATTGTCAGCTAATGGATGCATTTAGTATCAGATTTCCCCAAAAATAAGACCTAACTGGAAAATAAGCTCTAATGCGAATTTTGGGGCAAAAAATAATATGGGGCCGTTTTTTTGCAAAAACAGGGGCATTTTTGCCTTTCCCCAGTCCTGCTGAAGCATGCAGAGTGCTTCTGAGGGCTGGGGAAGGCAAAAATACCTGTTTTTTTTTTGCAAAAACAGCCCGTTTTTGCCTGTTTTCCCACAAAAATGGGATGTGGGGGGTGGGCTTCAGGAGGCCAAAAATGGCTGTATTCAGTGTATAAGATGCACCAACATTTCCACACTGTTTTAGGGGGGGGGGGGAAGGTGCATATTATACTCCAAAAAAATACTGTAGTCTTATTTTGGGAAAAACATGGGTATTTGTTGAAAAAATGTGATTGAAAAACCAGTCTTTCTGATGCTGGAAAAAGTAAATTCATATAGATGTAGATGCCAGGCCTGAAACTATGAACGACAGGTGGTGATTCTCCCAAGTTGCATTCTTTATTGTTTCAGACCTACAGACAGAATCTTGCCAGACTGAACACTCTACTATCCGCATCCACAATTGTTGTGGCCCAGAAGGATCCTGTTCAGCTGCTGACGGACTCGGATAGCGAGGAACCATATGAGTCTGCCCTGGATGATGCGGAGGACCCTGGGCAGGGTTCAGACTCAGAGCAGGGACCAGAGAGGCTGGTTGGCCACCAGGAGGCGCCTGAGGCATGGAGCAGTGGGGAGAATCAAAGGCAGTTTCCGTTTCTCAGCCCTTCTCAATCTAGCATGCGAGCGCATGTGCACAAGCAAACCAATAGTAAAATAAATTGAAACCCACCACTGCCCGACACCCATCCTCACCGTCTTTACCTCTCCTTCAGAATTTCCCACCTGAATTTACTTGAGGCTATGGAATATAGAATAATGGCAGGATCAAGCGTGTGTCAGGACATAAATAACTCAGTGTCTGCAGAAGAGAAGAGGGGGAAAAAAGTGCAGAGCTTCTCTTGATACGAGATGGGTCACTTTGGAAGAGATGATTATTACCCACTCAAAAGACTGCCTCTGGGAAGAGAGCTGAATATGACCTTGCAAACCGCAGGGCAGGAATGAAAAATAGTGAAATTGTGTAGGAATCTGTCAACGGCCACGGGTGCTCAGCAACAGTCATAAATGGGGATTGTTAGAAACTCAGGTGATACATTTTTTTTACTCTATGTTGTCTATATCAGGAGATGGAGTAGGGTAAGATGAACATTAAGAGATTTTTCTAGCATTGCCAGAGAGAAAAGCAGAAGTGAGACAATCAGGATATGGAAAAAGCAACAATAAGGAATGGTGGCTCAGTGGCTAAGACGCTGAGCTTGTTGATCAGAAAGGTCGGCAGTTTGGCGGTTCGAATCCCTAGCACCGCGTAACAGAGTGAGCTCCCGTTACTTGTCCCAGCTTCTGCCAACCTAGCAGTTCAAAATCATGTAAAAATGCAAGTAGAAAAATAGGAACCACCTTTGGTGGGAAGGTAACAGTGTTTTGTGTGCCTTTGGCATTTAGTCATGCCGGTCACATGACCATGGAGACATCTTCGGACAGCGCTGGCTCTTCGGTTTTGAAATGGAGATTAGCAGCGCCCCCTAGAGTCAGGAACGACTAGCACATATGTGTGAGGGGAACCTCTACCTTTACCTTTAAGGAATAAGTGACCCAGAGACAAAGTTCATAGGTTATGATCCACAGAGCTTTAGTGATCCATGAAGTGATTTCGATTACAGATGCAAATTTTATTTATATCCCATCTTTATTATTTTTATAAGCATCTCAAGGTAGTGAACACATCTAATCCCCCTTTGTCCTCCTATTTTCCCCACAAAAGCAACCTTTTTGGGCTAAGTCAGTGGGAACTTGCCCAAAGTTCTCAGCTGGCTTTTCATGCCTGAGGCAGAACTAGAATTCACAGTCTCCTGGTATTTCACCCAATGTCATCCAGCCAGTTTTATGCCTAAGGCAGTACTAGAAATCACAATCTCCTGGTGATTGGCCCAAAGCCACCCACTTGCTTTTCATACCAAAGGCAAGACTAGAGGGTCATAGTTTCCTGGTGATTGACCCAAAGTCACCCAGCCACTTTCCATGGCTAAGGCAGGACTGGAACTCACGGTCTCCTGGATTCTAGTTTTAATCATGTTTAAGCTTAACCACTAGACTAGACCAAACTGTACTCCTTTCTTCTCTATTTTCCTTACAACAACAATCTTATGAAATGGGCTGAGCAGAAAGAGAGTGACTGGCCCAAAGTCACCTAGCTGGCTTCCATATCTAAGCCAGGATTAGAACTCATGGTTTCCTTATTTCTAGCTGTTGTCTTAACCAGTAGATCTAGAGAAGGTCTAAAACATTTTTTGGGGAAAATGATACTCATACTACATACATGTGCTGGTTGTTCCCAACTCTAGGGGGCGGTGCTCATCTCCGTTTCAAAGCCGAAGAGCCAGCGCTGTTCGAAGACGTCTCCGTGGTCATGTGGCAGGCATGACTAAACATCAAAGGCACACGGAACACTGTTACCTTCCCACCAAAATGGTCCCTATTTTTCTACTTGCATTTTTTACGTGCTTTCAAACTGCTAGGTTGTGGCAGAAGCTGGGACAAGTAACCGGAGCTCACTCGGTTAGGCAGAGCTAGGGATTCGAACCGCCGAACTGCCGACCTTCTGATCGACAAGCCCAGCATCATAGCCACCACGTCACTTGATGTTACAGGTAGTTTAATAGTTGGTAGTACAGCAGCTTTATCTTTATTTATTTTCGATTCAATGATTTTTTGAAAAAAATAATAATAGATCTGGCTGAAAACTGGTTGGGTAACAACGGGAGTGGTTGGAGGTATTGTGTTGTCCCTTCTAAACACAATATCATCTGTAGGGGAGATTAAAACTGTGAAGGTGGGGGTCAGAGCTACGTGCTTAAGGCCCCCCACCCTTTTTCCATGTCCACTGATATTTGGATACATGTGTGAAAGAATAGGGCTTCAACTGTACAATCATAACCATCATCTTCAATTTCTGGAGAACCAGTAGCGGAAATTTTGAGTAGTTTGGAGAACCGGCAAATACTACCTCATCTATTCTCTGCCTCCCGAGTCCCAGCTGATTGGGAGGAAATGGGGATTTTGCAGTAACCTTCCTCTGGAGTGCGGAGGGAATGGAGATTTTACAGTATCCTTTCCCTGCCATACCCACCAAGCCACCCCCACAGAACCGGTAGTAAAAAAAAATTGAATCCCACCACTGCATGGGTACCACTATGAGGAGCTTCTTAGTTCAGTGTGAATCAATTGTCCTTTTTTTCACCACAAAGACATAGACCTGTTCCAACTGATAAGCATTCATAAACACTCTGCTTCTCATTCTCCTTGACCTCTTTGGAAAACACAGATTTGGGGTCTTTAATTCTAGACACTGCCGTCTTTTGAAAGAGGTCAAGGGTCAGTGTTCTTCCCCTAACCCCAACCAAGAAACATTACTAAATAACGAGCGTTCGCTGTGCCGAAGGTTATTTTAGTTTGATCCTAAGAAACGATTTAAAAATACATCTCAATAATGAGAACGACCTTCATGGAACTGAAGTGGTGCTACAGCATCTCCAACGCTTAAAACAGTGTTTTGAAATATCATATAAACTAGCATTAAATGAAGAATGACTGACTTTCGTACCCTGTTTCTGTTATTCTCTGAACTAACCAAAGCCTGGGATTACAGTCATGTCTTTAAAATTCTAAATTTGCCCTTGTTGTCCAAAAAGCTTATTTACCCTAAACTAAGTAAATAATTGAAGGAGAAGGAGCTCAGTGAAAAAAATATGATGCTTAGATTAAATATAAAGCCCAAAGTAATGACAACAAGAACACACACCAGTGTTGGAATTCATAGCGAACAGAAGTGGTATTCAGCAGGTTCTGACAGTTTCTGGGGAACTGGTAGCATTAATTTTGAGTAGTTTGGAGAACTGGTAAATACCATCTCTGACTGGCCCCGCCCCATCTATTCTCTGCCTCCTGAGTCTCAGCTGATTGGGAGGAAATGGGGATTTTGCAGTATCCTTCCCCTGCCACGCCCACCAAGTCACGCCACAGAGCCAGTAGTAAAAAAAATTGAATCCTACCACTGATAACGAAGATAATACTCGTAGTCTTCCATTTATGACTACAACTGAGCCCAAAATCTCTGTTTCTAAGTGAGACAGTGGTTAGGTGAATTTCGTTCCATTTTACCACCTTTCTTGCCACAATTGTTAAGTGAATCACTGCCGTTAATAACACGGTTGTTAAGTGAATCTGTCTTCCCCATTGCAACCGTCATAAATATGAATCAGTTGCCGAGCATATGAATTTTGAATCACAGGACTATGAGAAGATGCTGCCAATGTGTGTGAGTGATGTCAAGTTGGCCACGCCCACTCAGTCACATGCTCCCATCTAACCACACCCACCGAACCGGTAGTACAAATTTTTGAAACCAAGCCCTGCCCATGGTCACATTACCAAAATTCAGATGCTTGACAACTGACTCATCTTTATGACGGCTGCAGTGTCTTGAGGACATGCCATCGCCTTGTGACAAACAAAGTCAAAGGAGAAGCCAGATTCGCCTGACAACTGTGTTATCCATTTAACAACTGCAGTGATTCACCGAACAACAGTGGCAAGAAATGCCGTGAAATGGTAACTCACTTAACAACTGTGTCACTGAGCAGCAGAGATTTTGGGCTCCGTTGTGGTCGTAAGTCGAGGACTGCCTGTAATTGCAAACAAGCTGCAGAAAACATTTTAAAAAACACAATGGAGAGGTGTTGTTATTCGCAATCTTCACACTTCCAAGCTGTTCTGTCCACCTTGCCCACGCCACCAAACATCTTGTGCTATCAAAACATCCTAAAGCAAAAACAAAAAACAAAAACAAGCAAACAATCATATTGTCTTTGCTGAAGGAAAAATGAAAAAAAAGGGGCAGTGCAGTACTTGGAACATATTATTGTTTTATTAAGGAGGGAAAAAGAAGAGAAATGTTGTGTGATAAAAACTATTTCTTCTTGAGATGCAAAGCTTGAAAGAAGAATCGAGATTTCCTTCTGCACTTTGGCTGCTGGTTTTATTAACTTGTATTTTCTGACAAAAACTCCAGAGCCTACGGAATATTTATGACTTCTCCCATAAAGACAAATATCACTTACAATAAGGAAGGAGGAATTAATATAAAAAGGAGAGAGAGTTTCTGGCAGTTACAATCCTTTGACAATGAAGCCGGCAGTTTAAAATCCAATTCTTCATAGTTAAGACTATTACACCAATGAAAGGTAATTATCTGGGAAGAAGCAAGCAAGAAAACCCCTCCACAGTTCATGTCTTTAAGCAGAGATTAAGCACCTGATGAGGTTACCTAGTTGGGTAATGAAACATCTGCAAGAAAACAACCCAGCTCACAGAATACTAGCAACCCCTTATTTTAACCCCGAGCTACAAATATTCCCCTTTATTGAGAAATTGGGCACCAACTCTTAAAGATGCTGTAGTTATGAAATCCTTGCATGAAGGAGAATTCCTTTTGCCCAGTTTTGTAACTGTGCGTGGTGGCGACAGTGGTGATCTTTATGTCGGGGTTTTAAGTAACACCCCTAAGGAAAGAAGACTCCAAGGCTTGAGTTTCCTCAAAGTTCCATTTTATTAGAGATGTCATATTGGGACCTCTGGGAAAACCCAAATCTGAAAGCTTCCAGGTTTTCCCCACCCAAAAGAAAGTCCAAGCCCCTGCCCAGCACTCACATGTCCATCACATGGTCCAATCAGGCACCGTCCAAAACTGGAGATGCCTCCCAGTCACACCATCACAGCTGTGGGGCAACGTGTCCTTGACTCTCTGAGAAAAGATTGTGTCAAGCCGGCCTCCTTCAGCAACCAAGAAAGAAACCACTTAACTCCATTTTGCAGTATTAAGAGTACTTTTACTGGTTATGAAAAGATAGCCGCTAAGTAAAGCAAGGTGTGAGGCAAAAGCGCGCAAAATCATGCATATCAATATTTGCCCAACCCCCTCCCCCTGGTAACCCCCACCCCATTGTCCAATCTGCAAATCCCTCAGGTGTCGTGTGAGTTTCATTTTCAAGGAGCATCATCAGGTTGGTATGCAGGACGGTTGGAAAGCATTGCCATTTCAGACACATGTTTATAATACAATACAATACAATAGCAGAGTTGGAAGGTATCTTGGAGGTCTTCTAGTCCAACCCCCTGCCTAGGCAGGAAACCCTATACCGTTTCAGGCAAATGGCTATCCAACATCTTCTTAAAGACTTCCAGTGTTGGGGCATTCACAACTTTTGGAGGCAACTTCTGTTCCACTGATTAATTGTTCTCACTGTCAGGAAGTTTCTCCTCAGTTCTAAGTTGCTTCTCTCCTTGATTAGTTTCCACCCATTGCTTCTTGTTCTACCCTCAGGTGCCTTGGAAAATAGTTTGACTCCCTCTTCTTTGTGGCAACCCCTGAGATATTGGAGCACTGCTATCATGTCTCCCTTAGTCCTTCTTTCTATTAAACTAGGCATACCCAGTTCCTGCAACCGTTCTTCATATGTTTTAACCTCCAGTCCCCTAATCACCTTTGTTGCTCTTCTCTGCATGCTTACCAGAGTCTCCACATCTTTTTTACATCGTGGCGACCAGAACTGAATGCAGTATTCCAAGTGTGGCCTTACCAAGGCCTTATAAAGTGGTATTAACACTTCACATGATCTTGATTCTATCCCTCTGTTGATGCAGCCTAGAACTGTTGTTGTTTTAATTGTCTAGGTTGATTCTTTTCTTGATTAACTACCATCCATTGCTTCTGCCTTTAGATGCATTGGAGAATAGGTTGACCCCCTCTTCTTTGTGGCAGCGCCTTAGATATTGGAAGACTTCTATCATTCCTTTCATTAAACTAGACCTACTCAATTCCTGCAACTGTATATTTTTAGCTTCCAGTCCCCTAATCATCTTCGTTGCTCTTTCTAGAGTTTCAACATCTTTAGATGAATTAGGAACCAGAACACAGATGAGTGGACATAGGATATTTTGCCTACCACTAACCACCTCCAATGTGGTATGTCTCCATCAGGGTCCCAGGCCAATTGGCAAAGCAAGGTCATGAGTCCCTTTTGAAAGGTCAAGAGAGTAGGGGGCTGATCAGTGGTGGGATTCAAATAATTTAACAACCGGTTCTCTGCCCTAATGACCAGCTGGGTAGGCGGGGCTTGGTGGTCCTATGGGTTGGGTGTGTCCAACTCAACATCACTCACATCAATGGGTGCTTCACCTTAGCTGTTACAATGTAACGAGGGTTAACTGGAGAGGCAGTTTCTGTAAGCAGGGCAATAAAGATTAGGCTAGAAACAACACCAGAATCTTTCCTTCCTGCCTTCCTTACAGGATTAGCCCTGCAAAGTGGGGGGGGGGGGAGGGAAAGATTTCTTCCAACAACCGGTTCTCCGAACTGCTTAGAAAGTTAAACTGGCTGAATCCCACCACTGGGACTGATCCAGGGGTGAAATTCAGCAGGTTCTGGCAGATTCTGGAGAACCGGTAGCAGAAATTATGAGTAGCTCGGAGAACCAGTAGATACCACCTCTGCCTGGCCCCAGAGTGGGGAGGGAATGGAGATTTTGCAATATCCTTCCCCTGCCACGCCTAACAAGCCACACCCACAGAACCGATAGTTAAAAAAAATGAATTTCACCACTGGGATGAACTCACCTCAAGTGATAGGATGTTCCAGAGGATGGGAGCCATGGCAAAAAAAGAGGTTCTTTTCCTGGACCCTGCCAGCTGGAATTCCTTGATCGATGTGGTCCACAGCATACCCTTTCTGCCAGAATAAATGGAATGGTTCTTCTTCTCCTATGAAACGGAACCCAATAATCACTGTTTGCCATAAGGTGCAATTCCCAGCATTGTGCTCTATCTTTTGAATCTACAACAACACTGAATCCTAAAAAGGAAATAATGTGGTGGCCTAGAGGTGGAGCTTTCACCTTACAATCAGGAGTTTGTGAATTTGATCCTAGGTAGAGGCAGATATTTCTCTCTCACTGAGAATATATCTGCTGAACACAACTCCACATCGGCGACAGGAAGGGCATCTGGCCATTAAAACACTCTGTTAGCTCCATTCAGTTACTGAGACTCCACCCGCAAGGGATTATGTGGTTGTTAAGTGAAGATGATGATTGAACCCCAAAAACCCTTCTAGTGGGAGAATTCAATCTGGAGTCCAAATTTCACGGAACATTTTTTTCCCTGAGAAAATATTAGTTGCCTTATAGTTAATTTGCAAAGAGCATATCAACACAACATAACCACATGAAACTGACATAAAATCTTAAAACTGTAAAAGCCAAATGACTAATAAAACGAATCATGAATTGTGTCTGGGTAAGAATAAGTCAACCAGGCTTGTGGCATTAACTTTTTATTTTCGTTTCATGTGGTGGTGTTTGTTTTATTACTTTGGTCTTTGACTGTAAATCAGCCGAGAAAATGCCTGTATTTGCTACTGTTAGATCTCGATGGACGTAAAAGGCCATTTTACGGAATATTTCGGGATATTTGTTGTTTTAGTAATTGATTGATGACTGCCTGCTTGATGGTGTGGCAATGCTCAGGAAAACCTCAAAAGACCCAGAACATTTTGAGAGGTAGGCCAACAAGGGGGAAAAAAAAGAATCAAGAAAAAGTGTGCTAACCTTCACTAAAACTGAGTTCACAAGCAAAAAGGGGGAAAAAAAGAAAGCTTTAAACAATTTCTCCTCCCCAGTGAATATTTGATGAAATGCCTTCCTGCGTACTTGCCAGCTCTCAAATTGCCTGAAAAATTCTGCTTGGCTCCTGACATCAATTTTATTTTTCTCCTCTGTACTTAATCTTGAGGAAAGAGGTAAAGAGTAGAAAAACGGGAAGGAATTACTTGGACACTGCAGAGGTCCCCAATCTCTTCAGGCAAGTGAACAATCCCAAGACCTTGGGGGAAGTGTCTTACTGAATAACCAAAGAGTTGGAAGGGACCTTGGATGTCCTCTGGTTCAACATCCCTGTTCAGGCAGGAGACCCTCTACCATTTCAGGCAAATGTTTATCCAGTCTCTTCTTAAAAGCTTCCAATGTTGGAGCATTTGCACCTTCTGGAGGCAACCTCGTCCACTGAATAATTGTTCTGACAGGAAATTCCTCCTTAGTTCTAGGTTGCTTCCCTCCTTGATTAGTTTCCATCCATTGCTTTCTGTCCTGACTTCGAGTGCTTTGGAGAATAGGTTGACCTCCTCTTCTTTGTGGCAGCCCTTCCGTTTTGGAGGGGTTTAAGAAGGGATTGGACAACAGTTTGTCTGAAATGGTATAGAGACCAACGTCCCTTTCAACTCTGTTATTCTGTTTAATGTATATGGAAACTGTATTGATGCTAAATGGAAAATAGTGGATGGAAAATGGTTTGGTTCAGGGATGAGTTATTCCTGGCATTACTGCTGGTTCAGTGCATGCAAAACGTTAAAAAAAGGAAAAAAAATAATTTTGTGCAATTACAATTGTTCTGTGCATGTGCAGAACCGAAAATCAAGATGGCGCCCCTGTAGGAGAACTGGTTTGGGGAACATGGCAGGCATGGGTCGCTGCCAGTTACCGTGACCCAGGCCGCCAAATCACTACCGGTTCGACTGAACCGGTAGGAACCCACCTCTCTTTTGGTTTCTGGATTCTTCTAATCTTATCACTTACATCTCAATAAATCTTGCCAAAGAATACTTGGGAGAATTGTATTTGGAAAACAATCCCTCTTGGTTTAGGCAGTGCCAAGAAATCAGGGACTGTGTAAACAACCTCTTGGCATTCCTTCCCAATTTCCCCATTTTTATTTTCAGAGAATCCACGGTCAAATCTCAGCAGAAAACGGATGTGGCAAATGCCATTCCTATCCATGAGAAAGGCACGTGTTAGGAAGCATAGTGTTAACGACTGTTGGATCCAATGAAATGTTTGACAGTGAGTTGGCCCATAAATGTCAAAAATGCTCCCTGTGAATGTCCTTCGGCTTTCCCAATTTTATTAGTGATAGGTTAAGAGACCAAGTAACTTTCTTCCAGTCTTGGTCTCCCACCTCTATAAAATAGGGTGATAATGGCCAAATGGTCACCTACATGATGTGAAAGTAGAAGAAAATGGAAGGCACTACCCACAAATTGCTGTTTTTCTTCTACAATCCTCTTTGCTAAAATCAAGCGATCCCTGTGTTTTTGTAATTGCTTTCTGCAAATGGATTAATGATCACGAATATGTTGTTATTACTATATGGTGCTCAGTCCCTTTTTCATGGCTCTATTTTCCTTCTCCTCCACATTTTTTCTTCTTATGTTCATCTTATACCCCTAGCATAGTTCTGGACCCAGTCACAAAACAAACAAGCAGTTCCTTCCAATCTGGCATGCAGAGATGAATATGCAGGGAGATCATATTTATTCAGGGAAGGTTTGAACTGTTTGACTGATCTTAATTTTCTTTCACTGTGCTTATTGGCCAGATGAATGCCAAGGTATTACATGGAAGATTGCGAACCTTTTGTGCCTTCCTTTCATAAAGTTCTCTGTTTGGCTGGGTTCACATAGGCTAAATCTAAATTTGAATTAAGAAAGTGCAGATGTTGCCTTCATATAATATTCTCAACCCAAATAAACCATACTTTAGCTTAATATCTATCTATCTATCTATCTATCTATCTATCTATCTATCTATCTATCTATCTATCTATCTATCTATCATCTATCTATCTATCTATCTATCTATCTATCTATCTATCTATCATCATCTATCATCTATCTATCTATCTATCTATCTATCTATCTATCTATCTATCTATCTATCTATCTATCTATCTATCTATCTATCTATCTATTCTCTCTTTCTCTCATCTCTCTCTCTCTGTGTCTCCTCTCTTTCTCTCATCTATCATCATCAGCCTCCTCCCCCTCCCCTCTTCCTCCACTTCCTCTTCCTCTCCCCCCTCCTCCTCCCTCTGCCTCCGTTTCTGTCTCGGCCTCATCTATCTGTCTCATTTTGGAACCACCCATCTCTCTTACAGAGGGATGTGGTGGCTCAGTGGCTAAGATGCTGAGCTTGTCAATCAGAAAGGTCAGCAATTCAGCAGTTCGAATCCTTAGCGGCAGGTAATGGAGTGAACTCCATTACTTGTCCCAGCTTCTGCCAAGCAAGCAGTTTGAAAGCATGTAAAATGCAAGTAGAAAAATAGGAACCACCTTTGGTGGGAAGGTAACAGCATTCCGTGTGCCTTCGGCATTGAGTCATGCCAGCTACATGACCACAGAGATATCTTCGGACAGCGCTGGCTCTTCAGCTTTGAGATGGAGATGAGCACCACCCCCTAGAGTCTGGAACAACTAGCACATATGTGCGAGGGGAGCCTTTACCTTTACCTTTATCTCCCTTACAGAGGGAGTCTGAGCAGTGTGTAAAAAATTGAAACTGTTTATGGGAGTTACAATTTAAAAAGAGGAAAGGATAATTAAAAACAATGTAAAGTTAATTAAAAGGTGACAGCAATGTCTTTAGAGTGCATGCTCCTCTATGCTCTCCAAGCAAGAGCCCAGAATCATGTTTTAACATCTTTTTGGAAATAATGCTTGAGTCAAATCATTAAGACTACAGTTGGGTTCTGTAAAGGCTCGTGGGAATGATCTTGGGGGGGGGGGGACAGGAGGAAGAGCCACAGATTAGGTAATGGTCAGAGAAGAGGCAGAGGTATAATGGGGGCATGGCAAACATCTCAGGGACCCTCCCTAGTTTGAACTGAAAAAATGAGGGTGGAAGAGATGGTATGTTCAGATTTTCAAGATTCTATTCAAGTAGCCTTACAATAAAGATGTAACCTTACAATAAAGACGGGGCGTAGTTGGTGGTTAAAGATGCTAACCTTGTCAGTTGGAAAGTTGACAGGCTGGGTTTGAGAATCAAACACTTTGCCTTGTTCCTTGCCCAGCTCCTGCCCACCTAGCAGTTTGAAAGCATCAAATGCAAGGAGATTGATAGGTACTACTTTGATGGGAAGGCAACAATGTTCCATATACCCTTGACATATAGCCATGTGTCAGTGTAGTATTCATGAACTGTAATAGGGCTTAGAAACAAGGTCGGCCAATGGGAGCTGAAACAGTTTGGAGCCTGGGTGTGGCTTAGCTCTGTAGCTCTGAGTCTGTGTTGAGACTAGTCGGCTGCTCTGAACTGAAACTGAAACTGTTCTCTCCTCTGCCTGTGTTTGCTTGTATTTGCTATAACGTTGAAAAACCTGCTTTTGGTATTGCATATTTACTTCATGTGTTAGATTATATATAAAGAGAAGTTGGGAATGAATCCTGTTGAATCAGTTACCTGTGTGTGCTTTCTGTATGTGATTGCTGCAACAAACTCTGACACCATGCTAGCCACATGACCACAGAAAATGTCTTTGGACAACACTGGCTCCCTCGGGCAAGAAACGGAGATGAGCACCGTGCCCTGGGGTTGGTCATGACGGGACACGGAAACCTTTATCTTTTTTTTTTTTACAATAAAGATAGACCTAGTAGTCCTAGGTGTGCTTCTTGTCTGGATTGTTTTGCAAGGCTGAAAGGTACCCATAACACACATGAACTACAAACTACCCAATTGTAGTTTATCTTAGTGTACTTGTTTAGAGAACACAACCACAGTGTGTGAAAATATCATTGCTCACCTACAATAGATCAAATCACATAGTCCCCTATCACTCACCCTTATCCAATAAAAGAGAAATTTGAATGGAAGAAAATGATATTAACCCCCCGCACCCCCCCAACAAACTTCTACACTCTGTTATTCCATTTGGATATAATCCTAACATGATTGCGTTGTAAAGCAGGGCTCCACTTAAAAAGGAAAGGGGGTGGAAAAATAAAGGGGAAAAAGAAAGAACTTTTAATTCTGCAATCAAATTATCATGCTTCCATGGAAACAAAGTGGAGGATGAAATCACAGATTTGAATTGCCCTGGGATATAAGAGGACTTTGCATTTTCCCTTTGATGGAGTGCAATCAATTTTTAATATAGCTTCATCATAGTATGCAATAAATATTATCTAACTATTCTGGGTTATGTATCTAGCCGAGTACAGAACTAGCAACCTAGCTGATTTACCCAGTCATTTCTGCCAAGATTTGGTTAAAGGTAAAGGTAAGACATGATGGCTCAGCAGTTAAAGACGCCGAGCTTGTCAAATAGAAAGCTAACAATCCTGGGTTTGAGACCCGAGCACAATGTGATGGGGTGAGCTCCCGTTACTTGCCCCAACTCCTGCCCACCTAGCAGTTTCAATGCATGCAAATCAGAGATGGTATTCTATTTTCTTCACCACTGGTTCGGTAGTGGGAGCTTGCATGTGCATAGAAGGTCCTTGATGATGTCAGGGTGGGTGACGGAGCCTCACGCCACCACCACTACCGGTTTGCCCAAACTGGTGCGAACCGGCAGCATACCACCTCTGATGCAAATGAGAGTAGATAAATAGGTACCACTTTTGTGGGAAGGTCACAGCGTTCTGTGCACCTGATCGTATAGTTATGTTGACCATATATTTATGGAAATGTCTTGGACATCACTGGCTCCCTTGGCTAAGAAATGGAGATGAGCTTCACCTCCTGGAATCGGACATGACTAGACAGGGGAAACCTTTACCTTAACCTCACAGGTGCTTTTTCAAAACTCATCTGTGCTGGGGGATTTTTTCTTTCTTTGAGGAAGAAGAACAAAACGTTCTCATCCAAGAAGCTTCATCAGTTGTGATGGTGATGGTGGGAGGGAATGGGAGGATTGGGATTGAGAGTTGAGACTGGATGGTGTGTGTGTGGGGATGGAACTGATGGTAGGATAGGTTCCATTCCCCCATCATCCAGTCAAAACTGTCAGTCCTTATCCTTCCGTCCAGTGGTGGGATTCAAAAATTTTTACTACCGGTTTGGGCGTGGCTTGGTGGGCTTGGCTTGGTCTGTGTGGCTTGCATTGGCTTGGTGAGCAGCAGAAACATACTGCAAAATCCCCATTCCCTCCCCACTCCAGAGGAAGGATACTGTAGATTTCCCATTCCCTCCCCGCCCCACTAACCTGCTTTCCAGCTCCTTTCTCCTGTGCAGGGCAAAAGAAGAAGACCCAGCCAATCAGCTGGGACATTGATCAGCTGAGACTCGCAAGACAGTGACTAGATGGGGGCGGGGCCAGCCAGAGGTAGTATTTGCTGGTTCTCCAAACTACTCAAAATTTCCGCTACCGGCTCTCTAGAACTGGTCAGAACTGGCTGAATACCATCTTTGCTTGTCCCCCCCCCCCCCACATCACAACTGAAGACGTTTCTTGGATGAGAAGTGAAACATTTTGTTCTTCTTTTTCAAATAAAAAAAACAGCCACCTTTGAGCTTTGACCTGGATGACTGAAAATCTCCACAGACTTCGCCTTTACCTTTTCTGCCAAGATTTGGCTAGGAATCAGAAAACCTGAGGCAACTGCCTTCAATTGATTAATGTTAACTCGAACATCCTAGGATTGTGGGTCATCTGATCCTACCCTCTTTGTTCGATCCTAAAACAATGTAAGCGATCTCTCAGGCACCAAACTAACAAAAGAAGGCCGTGTCTGAGCTGCTAGGCACGTGTGAGGCCCCATTCCCTCAAAGGAACTCCAACTGACTGCTCTTGAAATGGCAAAGTTGCTTTCAAGTTAGAATTCTCTCTCGGGTCTCTGATAGCCGAATGATTTCGAAAGATGCCTCTCTACCAAACGCCATAGATCTTACTGATGCTTTTATCTGAGGCAAGAAACTCAGAGGATTCCCATCTCCAGCTCAGAATTAAAGAATAACGGAATAACGGAAGACAGTGGAAGCAGGGGTGGGTTCTGGCAGTCACTACTGCCGGTTTGCTCGTGGCCACGCCCCTCGTGTGTGCTTCACATACACTCGTGTGCTTGGTGCGTGCTGTGTGTGCTTTGATGCACGCTGAGCGCGCATGCACAATACAATAAAAGTTGCTCTGCACATTCAGAAGCAGAAAACAAGATGGCGGCTCCTATGGTGCCACTGGGAGAACCACCTCCAACTCAGAGTTAAAGAATAACGGAATAGCAGAAGTCACTATTGCCGGTTAATTCATGGCTGTGCCCCATGCATGCGCTTTGCTCAGGCACGTACACTTGATGCACGCTGCATATGCTTGATGGGCACTGTGTGCACTTGATGCGTGCTGCGCGTGCATGCATGCATTGCAATAAAAATTGCTCTGCGCATGCGCAGAAGCAAAAAACAAGATGGCCGCGCCTATGGTGCCGCTGGGAGGACCAGTTTGGGGGCTTGGTAGGCCTGGGTCGCTGCCGGTTCCAGTGATCCAGGCTGCCAAACCAATACCGGTTCGGCCGAACCAGCCCGAACCAGTAGGAACCCACAACTGCCTGGCGGTCTTCTAGTCCAACCCTCTGCTCAGGCAGGAAACCCTATTTACAATTTCAGACAAATGGTCATCCAGGCTCTTCTTAGAAACTTCCAGTGTTGGAGCCTCCACAATTTCTGAAGGAAAGTTGTTCCACTGATTAATTGTTCTCACTGCCAGGAATTTTCTCCTCAGTTCTAAGGTTCTGTGGAGATTTTCAGTCACCCAAGTCACAATTGTCCCCAATGTGCTTTTTCAAGAGGCAACTGAACTTTCTTCTTTTTATTTGAAGATGTTTTGCTTCTCATCCAAGAAGCTTCTTGGATGAGAAAGGAAATATCATCAACGAAAAACAAGAAAACAAGGGTGCCTCTTAGCTCTAAGTTGCTTCTCTCCTTGATTAGTTTCCACCCATTGCTTCTTGTTCTACCCTCGGGTGCCTTGGAAAATAGTTTGACTCCCTCTTCTTTGTGGCAACCTCTGAGATATTGGAAGACTGCTATCATGTCTCCCCTAGTCCTTCTTTCTATTAAACTAGACATACCCAGTTCCTGCAACCGATCTTCATATGTTTTAGTCTCCAATCCCCTAACTCCACTTACCTGGGAATTACTCAGGCTAGGAAATGCTGCCTTAGCCAATAAGGTTCTACCTAGAGATGTCCTATCTTGATTAAAAATAAGAACAGCTTAGACCACAAAGAAAAGGCCTTCTTAATTCTGGTTGCTTCTCTCATTGATGAATAGGAATGGGAAGAGGAGGAAGAGTTCGAATAGAATAGAATAGAATAGAATAGAATAGAATAGAATAGAATCACAGACAAGTGACTGTTTAGTTTCTTCTTAAAAATCTCCAGTGATTGAGCACCCACAATTTCTGGAGGCAAGCTGTTCCACTGGTTAATTGACCTTAGTGTTAGTGCATGTGCAGTGGAGCTGAGCTGGGGCAATGTTTGCGTGTCCGCAGAGAGGGCATCACGGGCATAGAGTCACCATCATGGGTTTAGAGTCTCAACCAGGGGTAGCTCCTGGCTGCTGCTACTGCTGGTTTGATCAGGGATGCCCTTTGCGCATGCACACACTTGGTGTGCACTATGCATGCATGCGCTGTACTTTAAAAATGCTTCTGCACATGAGCAGAAGCCAAAAACAAGGTGGCACCGCTATAGGTGCCGCCGAGAGAACTGGTTCGGGGGCATGGCAGACTGAGTTACTACCTATTTGGCCAAACCCGTCCAAACCGGTAGGAACCCACCTCTGGCCTCAGCATCTTTTTTACATTGTGCCGATGAAACCTGGATGCAGCATTCCAAGTGTGGTGTTACCAAGAAGAAGTCTTAACTTCCCTTGTGGAGCATGGAAGAGAGAGATAACTGATTAACAGGTAAATATGCAATGATAGCAGAGAATTGGAAATCGTTTGATCTTTGAATGATGTGCCAGGAGACACACTCTTAGGAATGCCCACCGGAAAGATTAACATTGATTTAAGCTAAATTAATTGCTTGCAATATATATGACCTTTTTCCTTGCAGTGAGTGGGGTTCCCTCCTGTCTCATTAAAAAAGTAAGATCTCTACAATTTAGTGGCAAACTTCAGAGGGACATTTGAAGTCCTTCCGAAGCTCTGGGAAGCCACAGGCGGCCCTCAAAATCAGACTGGACTATTTTGCAACATTTCTTCAAAACTATAAGCTTAAATGTAACCTCAAAGAATATTTTAGGTGCTCCCCCTCCAAAAAATATTGGTTTCTCAATAAAATACTATACAATTCTAAAGTATTCTGGGCCTTGATTGGGACAGAGATAAAGTCTTGGGGAGGATAAGTGGATATTTTTTTTAGAAATTAGAGGGCAGATTTGGTTTCCCCCGCCTCAGTTTTTGCATCAGCCCCCCAATCTTTGCCAAGAACATAATTGTGGAGATCTTATTTGTTCCCCTCCCTTGCAACAAACTTGTGAGATAGAGTAGAATGAAGGAAGATGTACACCTCAAAACCTACCATTGGAGTTCATAAATCAAATAGAAATGAGAATGCAAGCCTTTCTTCTACAAACACACACACACACACACACACACACACACGGAGGGAGGGAGGGAGGGAGGGAGAGAGAGAGAGAGAGAGAGAGAGAGAGAGAGAGAGAGAGAGAGAGAGAGAGAGAGGCGAGCATGAAGCAAATTCCTGGTCCCAACAAAACCCCCTTTTATTAATTTACTGTGAATTCTGCTCATTCACATCCAGCAAAGTCTTTCAAGGGAGGATTTACGATCACAGACCTTATCTGGCTGGGAGAGCTGACAGGCCGATATCTGCAAAACTCAGCAAGGAGTCTCGGAGAGTCACGAACCAATACTCAGATATAGTACCTCGGTACTCGTTAATTTGCTCTGGGAGGCACGATGAATACTAAAAACAACAAGTACTGAACAAACCACATGACTTACTTACTACATGAGCCTTTAATTTGCCTAGAAGGAGTAGTCAGTCATGAAGCAAATAACACCAGTAAGTTCTAACTTGCGTGTTGAGTACCAGGAGAAAGAGAATACTGTGACAATATTTTTGCTTTCATGTTGAGTACCTAACTCTAATTCTATCTAAAGTTTTGCAGCAATGGAGTACCGAGTTACGACTATAGCTCTTCCCCAAGGTTCAGCAAGTGCTCTTCTTCTTAAAGGGAGCTATTGAATGGAGATGTGTGCTTGCCAGCAGATTAGATGTCAGTAAGGATTCACATTCATCCTATTTGTAATTGTTTCACCATTGAGTTATTTTTTTAATTGTTTAATTGTTCTTACATGGAAACCATCAGGAGGCTTACTGGCATATGCAGATAAAGAAAACAGCAGATTAATGCACAACACACCTTACACCAAAGCCCTATGTTCATGTAGCATGCTCTTCCCTAACCAAGCAACTATATTGTAGCTTGATGTGTTGGATTAGTTTTACACAATGTGCTAAGACGATCCCAGCATTCAACCATCTCATAACCTACAATTCCATCTGACCTTCCCCTAGTCTTCCTGGAACCTTCTCCTGACTTACTCAAAACTATGATATGTTGCTAGCGTTACCTTTTCCCTGGTGTTCCCACTGCAGAATATTTTTGTCCAGGTATTACTTCAGTCCATACTGAAATCTAACATGGATGTTTTAGGCTCACACTAGATAAAACACACATTTCAGTCCAGGCATGGTCCAAGTGGAATTGGCTGTTTCATATGCAGAATGGCCCATGCCCGCCAGTGTTTGCCTATCCTGATAGAATGCAGTACAGTGGTGGGATTCAAATTTTGTTACTACCAGTTCTGTGGATGTGGCTTTGTGGGTGTGGCTTTGTGGGAGTGCATGGCTTTGTGGGCGTGGTGTGGCTTTGTGGGTGTGGCTTTGTGGGCATGGCAGGGGAAGGATACTGCAAAATCCCCTTTCCCTCCCCACCCCACTAACCTGCTTTCCAGCTCCGTTCTCCTGTTCAGGGCAACAAAAGAAGATCAGCTGGGAGGCTGGGAGGCAGCAGGGGCGGGGCCAGCCTATTTGCCAGTTCTCCAAACTACTCAAAATTTCCACTACCAGTTCTCCAAAATTGGATGAATACCTCCTCTGATGCAATACTAACTCACTGCTCACTTCAGGAGTTCGATCCAGAGTGGCTCAAGGTTGACTCAGACTTCCATCCTTCCGAGGTTGGTGAAATGAGAACCCAGATTGTTGGGGGCCATAGGCTGACTCTGTAAAACCACTTAGAGAGGGCTGTAAAGAACTGTGAAGCTGTATATAAGTCTAAGTGCTATTGCTATCCTTATTAGCTAAGTTAGTTTGGTAGCACTTGACCGGGAGACCTCAATGGATGAAGACTGGGATTGGTTTTGGGAGAAGGCAATGACAAATGGCTTCTATGTTGCTCCAAGACAATGGCTTGGGTCTGTCTTGGAGTCCTAGTGGACAACCATTTAAATAGGAGCCAGCAGTGTGCAGCAGCTGCCAAAAAAGCCAACACAGTCCTAGGCTGCATAAACAGAGGGATAGAATCAAGATCACGTGAAGTTTTAATACCAGTTTATAAGGCCTTGGTGAGGCCACACTTGGAATACTGCATTCAGTTTTGGTCACCATGATGTAGAAAAGATGTGGAGACTCTAGAAAGTGTGCAGAGAAGAGCAACAAAGAGGATTAGGGGACTGGAGACTAAAACATATGAAGAACGGTTGCAGGAACTGGGTATGTTTAGCTTAAGAGAAAGAAGGACTAGGGGAGACATGATAGCAGTGTTCCAATATCTCAGGGGTTGCCACAAAGAAGAGGGAGTCAAACTATTCTCCAAGGCACCTGAGGGCAGAACAAGAAGCAATGGGTGGAAAATAATCAAGGAGAGAAGCAACCTAGAGCTAAGGAGAAATTTCCTGACAGTTAGAACAATTAATCAGTGGAACAGCTTGCCTTCAGAAGTTGTGAATGCCCCAACACTGGAAGTCTTTAAGAAGATGTTGGACAGCTATTTGTCTGAAATGGTATAGGGTTTCCTGCCTAGGCAGAGGGTTGGACTAGAAGACCTCCAAGGTCTCTTCCAACTCTACTATTGTATTGTATTGTATTGTACTCACTAGAAGTTAAAGTCATCTTGGGGATGAGTTACCTGTTGGTTACTGAAGGAGATAACATCTAACCAACCTTCTTAAAAAAGGCTAAGCAGAGTCAGAACTGTTTACTACTTGACTGGGAAACCACTAAAAAGTGCCAGGGCTACAGCCTAGATCAATATTTCTCAACCTTGATTATTTTAAGATGTGTGTGCTTCAACTCCCAGAATTCCCCCAGCCAACACCACTGGGGGAATTCTGGGAGCTGAAGTCCACAGGTCTTAAAGTTGCCAAGCTTGGACATCCAGATCTACACCTCTGATTCCCTTTGCTAAAATAATAATAATTGATTCATCAAATGCCAACCAGTTTATTGTTTGATATCAGAGAGCTAAAGGGGCAAATCTTTACTATTTTAATCCTCGTTGTATCTTGTCAGTTTCCCTGCCTTTCTAGTTTGGTATAAGATCTGTAGTTTTTTCTGTATTCCTACCGGTTGTTTTTGCTTTGAATTTGGTTTTTATTGAATTTACCTGTTGAACTTTGGCTTTTCTGGGTTGAAGTAACAGTGGTAGTTGCAGCAATAGTGATAGCAGTAATTTAATAACAAGAATACAATTTCTAGCAGCCTGCTTTTAGATATCTGATTATATTTCAATCTATTATTTTCATTGTAGGACTCAGATAGAACTTGCTTTATACTGCCTTTTCAATAATTTATTGATCTTAATTAATAAACCTTGGTAGTCAGGAAGAAAGCACGCATTTCTACAAATAGCCGTAATAAACTTGCATAGGTGTTACAATTACTTCCTTCCTTCTGCTGCCAAGAAAACAGTTAAAATCCAAGCCTATCCTTTTGAATTAATTTAATAATGATTGCTTTCCCCCCCTTGGATTTCATTAATTATTTCATTAATTGTGTCATCATTATTTTTGGCCACCAGTCACCCAATTGGTAGGAAAGGGAATTTTTAATTTGGAACCAGCAAATAAATATGGGAATATTTATGGTTTATATTTATTCACTGAATATTTGTAGTCGAGGGAGCACGATGCCTCAACAGTTAAAACTGCTGAGCTTGAAAGCTAACAGCCTGGGTTTGAGACCTGAGCACTGTGAGATGGGGTGAACTCCCATCCTTGCTCCTTGCTCAGACCTTGCATGCTTTTGAACTGCCAAACTAGCAGTTCAAAAGCATGCAAATGCGAGAGGAGGAGCCAGCATCGCGACAATATGGTTGTGTGGTCTCAATGCTCTCAGACCACAGCCAATACTTTTGTCTCTGGGTGGTCCAATTGGACCTAAACCATCCCGAAGAGATGGTGAACAAGAAGAATACGTCTTGCTGATTTTGGGGATATCGCAAAATCCCTGAAAGAAGCAAGAGAAGTTCTTCAAGCCGGCGACCAAAAATCCAGCCAAGGCTGACAAAGTTGGAGTGGCTCCAAAACAGAGGATATGGAAAGAGAAAGTGTTTCCAGCTGGTGAGGAATCTTTATTGTTTTAAAAAAGAGTCTGCCTATAAAAACTTAAAAATTAATTTAAATTGAAGAATAGAAGAATTAAGCAGCAAGATTAAATTTGGAATGGTTTTGGACAGTGGTTATCTCATTTTTTAAAATGCTTTTTACATGGACAGAATCTCTGCAAGCTTTTTAAAATGGATGGATCAAGTCTTCTTCTTCTACCTTTTCTTTGTGACTCTCTGTGATCTATAGAACAAAGCTTTCTCCTCTCATTGTTATGGATACTTTTCTAATTCATTAGAAAAACTCATTTAAAGATCGGATTACTTTTTTCAACTTGAAATACAAAATGGTTACAAAAAAGGAACTTTTTAACAGTGCTGCGCTGCTCGAATGCTGGGAGGTTTTCTTGAACGGAGTTTGTGTATTCAGGTGGAACTTTCTTTGTTTAGACTTGCGGCTTGGCTACAGAGTGATGGGAAGGGGGGCCAGATGTCCCTTTGAAGTGCACTCAAAGTGAGAACAATGGTCTTTGTGAACGTATGCTTTAATCTTGTTGACCTTCCAAGCAAGAGCAGCTGTGTATGATAATATGGCATCTCAGGAGAATGTAGAAGCTCTAAACTTGCAAGGAATATTTTAAGAATTGCAAAAATGTTTAAATACAGAGGAGAGAATGGAAAGAAAACTGGATTACTTGGAGCATCTAACAATAAAATATGATGAAAAAATCGAGGATGTTTATCAAATGCAAAATGAGGTGATTGAAACTCAAAAAACCGAAGTGCAAGATGAATATAAAGAGATTAAACCTGTTGATATCTATGGCAATTGGTTTATTTTTGAAAAAAGAAAGAATAGAATATCGAAAGAGGAATTAAATGGAGAGGAGATTTATTCCAAAGGGCAAGATATAGAAGAAGAGAAAATTAAAGAACCTATGGACTATGAAATCTTATCGGCAAAAATATTGATAACACTGCTGACAATCAAAGACAAGCTGAACAAGGAAACAGAAAGAGGGCATCAAGACTACATGAGAGATTTTACAAGCAAGGAGTTGCTAAGAGAAGTCCATACAGATCTGATTAAGAAGATGTTTAGAAGACTAGTTCCACAAATGGCAGAAGATATGAGAGTGTTTTGTTACTGGAAAGATACAGGTTGATAGATGGAAGAGTATAATTCAAAACTAGCTAAACTTAGTGAAATTTAAGTGATAATAGGTATAGTTAAATGAAAAATTGATAATGATAATAATGTATACAATGTGTAGTGTTATGATAAGCAATAACTGGATATGAATATTGAATGATAACCATGAAGGAAAGGATAGAAATCCTTTTGGATTATATATAAAGGTTAATAATAATAATAACAATAAAAAGAATTAAATTAGACACAGTTAAGTTTTTATTATTAGGGGGAAAACGTTATGATATAGGATATAGCCAAATAAAAAAAAGGATAATGATAATAATTTATATATATGTATGGGTATAATATAAGGAAACTGGATGCAAATTGTAAACCGTGATTTGGAAAAGAGGATTAGAAAATTTTATTATTAAATATTATGGATGTTTAGCTAGAATAGGATATAAGGACTCAATGTTAGTGGAGGATTTCAGAAATAGTAAATGAAATGCCAGTATGTGGCTATGTACTAAATTTTTGTATATTTTATGATGAAGGACATTTAAACAATTATAGTCAAATAAAAGTGGAGGTATGATGATGGTAATATGTATAAACATTTGAGTTAAAATACTAGTGTTAATATGAACTAAACTTGACGATGGTGGAAGGGATGCATGAAAGCTTTTTGTAACCAACCGATACACTTTTTACAGTATGTAAAGAAGAAGGTTTTTAATGTTTGTTTTGAAAATTAAAATTGTGGCAAAAAAGGCATGCAAATGCGAGTAGATAAATAGGTACAACGTCAGTGGGAAGGTAACAGCATTCCATGTGCTTTTGGTGTCTACCATTCCCCCCTGAAAATATAACCTATCCTGAAAGTAAGTCGTAGCTTGATTTTTATATGTACACCCAATATAAGCCCTACACCCCCCAATAAGCCCTATTTAAGACCCTGCCCACTCCAGGGTGCACGGGTAAAAATTAAACTAGGGTGGGGACGGGTGTGTATGTGGAGCTGCCCTACTACTTACCTTCAGACTGTTGCAGTCCGACTTCGCACACCCCGACACCTGCTTTGCTGGCCCATTTCTTCTGCAGCCGACAAGTCTTTCCTAAAGGCCTCTGCAGCTGATCCGGAGCTCTGTTATCAGCTGCAGAGGCCTTCAGTAAAGCCTTACTGGCCACAGAAGAAGTTCCTGAAGGTCTCTGACAGTGAAAAGGAGGCCAGGGGGTGATGTGCGCAAGTGAGGTGAGTCAGTGGAAGACCCCACCCAATAAATCCTGGCCCCTTTTTGGTGGCAAACAAAATATAAGACAGGGTCTTATTTTCAGGGAAACACAGGAGCTATTCTGGCCACATGACCACGGAAAACGTTCTCAGACAACACTGGTGTCAGGGTTCCAAATAGCATCCAAAAGTACATCAGAGTCCAAGGGAAAGTATTGCTCAAAGTTCCAATTTATTAAGAGAGACACGTGGGCACATCTGGGAAAACCTGAATCTGAAAGCTTCCCGGTTTTCCCCATCCAGTTGAAAGCTCATGATCTTGCCCCCACACCCATTAGTCCATCACATGGTCCAATCTCCCACTGCCATGCTGGCAGTTCCACCCATCCAGTTCCGGTCAGGTGCAGAGGTGCAGAGTCAGAGGATGACCTTGGCTTTCTAGAAAGAATTTTGTTATGGCTACATAGCATCCAACTCTATACAATCCCCACCCTCCCATTTTCCCACAATAGAAAATGCATAGTAGAATAATAGAAATTGTGGCAGGCCAAAGATCCAAAAGGAAAGATGGCTGCAGGCCTGACAACTGGCTCCTCAGCCAAGAAATGAAGATGAGCAGAGCACCATGCCCTAGAATTGGACACATCTGGACAGGGAAACTTTTACTTGTGATCTATTTATTTTGGTTGTGAACACAGGTTTAGATGGGGGAGCATCTTCCTGAATCTGTTCTTATCACCTCTGTTACCTTTGCCAATATTGCACTGAAGAATAAAGAACGATAGACCTGTCTCAAGGAAAGCTGGATGCTTTTCATAGAGAGTTAAAAAAAAGCAACGTAAAGGAAATTAGATCTCTCATACTGTCAAGAATCCATGCGCTCTGCCATATGGTTTAATATTTTCATCTCTCTTACAAGTCTTTGGGGAACTGTGGCAAGGTTTTCATGCTTTCTTTCTCCATTTCAAACTCTAGGCTGCTCTCATCAATAAAAGATTTGCCCACTGGGTGAGCCTCTGATGAAAGCAGGTGCAACCACAGACTCTATAATTACTTGTTGAGGAGGAGAACGGGATTAGCAGAAGAAGAGGAAGAAAAGACAGGAAGTCAGAGTAATAAGCTTTACGCATCAAGTATTTAAGGGATTTTGAATTACAGCGCACCCTTTGACTTAAGGGAGTAAAAACTGTCGATCACTTCTAAGGGATGAAAATACTAATATATTTTTTACTTCAGGATGAGATAGAAAGGCAGAAGTGCCAATTGATTGATTGATTGAGTGATTATGCACCATCATATCAGGGTTGAACTATATAGTAGATAAACCATCAGGATAATCAGGCCCCAGCCTAGACTTTTAAATCTTCCAATGTTGCTTCTATAACTGTTGTAACTGAGTCCACCTACTTTGCTGTTGGTTGTTCTCTTTTCCCATGTATTTATTTCAATTTTATTTATGTCAAGGAATCACCAGCTCAAACAACTGAGCAGTAAACAACAATCAAGGAACCACTAATAACACTCACCCCAACTCTGACAGGGCAAACAACTAATATATAAACAGGGAGCAAATCTTACTCCCTTCTAGCATGAATGATGTTAGCTAGTTGGGTAATGAAATGTTTGCAAGCAAACAACTGAGCTCAGACAACACCAAGGACCCTACAGTTCAACCCTGAGCTACAAATATTCTCTTCTATCAGAAAAATCTCTCTTCCTAGGATCAATAACTAGATGATAGTCCCTGGAGTAGTCAGTCCATCTTCCTGAGCATTGTCTGCCTGCCTGCCTACTGCCTGCCTACTGTCTGTCTGTCTGTCTATCTATCTATCTATCTATCTATCTATCTATCTATCTATCTATCTATCATCTATCTATCTATCTATCTATCTATCTATCTATCTATCTATCTATCTATCATCTATCTATCTACCTATCTACCTATCCACCTACCTACCTACCTACCTCATCTATCATCTATCTATCCTATTCTTCTCTTCTCTTCTCTTCTCTTCCCTTCCCTTCCCTTCCCTTCCCTTCCCTACCCTACCCTACCCTACCCTACCCTACCCTACTCTACTCTACTCTACTCTACTCTACTCTACTCTACTCATTCTATTCTACTCTAAAATTTACTGGCTATCCATTTTACCATAGGGTAGCCAGTTGGTTTACATATACAATTAAAACATAAAAAAGTAAAACCTAAAGAAAATGGAAAATGAGAGTGGGGCTGGAGTTGTGGGAGGTGGGATCTATTATTACTCAATCAACCACCTCCACTGTACTGCTCCCCTACTGATGTCCCAAGCCAACTAGGGTGAGTGGACAAGAGCAACAGCAGAGCAGACTCTCCTCTTGGAACCCACCAGCCACAATAATTGGACTGACACAGGGGTGAAATTCAGCATGTTTTGACCGGTTCTGGAGAATTGGTAGTGGAAATTTTGAGTAGTTTGCAGAATCGGCAACTACCACCTCTGGCTGGCTCTGCCCAGTATCCTTTCCCCTAGAGTGGGGCGGGAATGGAGATTTTGCAGTATCCTTCCCCTGCCATGCCTACCAAGTCACGCCCACAGAACCGGTAGTAAAAAAAAATTGAATTTCACCACTGGCCTGACAGGACTTGCAACATGCCTCCTCTGCTAGCATGGGTCGGACAGGCCAAGCCCAGTGGGGTGAGATAGTTCCTCAAGTAACCTGGACCCCATTGCCCTGAAGGGCTTTAAAGGTGATCACCAACACCTTGGCATTGGAGAAATTGTAGATTTCTCCAAGAGATGTGTTTTCACATAATATGCTTGCAGTGCAGTAATTTGAGCTTAGTCGTTCGTTCCTCAAGGGAATGATCCATATGTTTTCTTGGCTGACCATGGTATTCTCAAGAATCTTCTCTAGCACCAAAGTTCAAAATGTCAATACTTTTAAAAAACTATTTATACCTTTTCATTTAACATACATAAGTGCTTTGTGAACAGTGTATTGTCTGGTTCAATTTGCTTTCATAATAATACTTTCCCTGCTCCTAATTTCTGCCTCTATTATCCAACCATTTATAAAGTGTCCCACGTAGGAGTGAAATCCACTTACCTTTGCTACCGGTTCGGTAGCAATGTGGGTGCATTTGCATGCGTGCATGCGTGTGTGCGCTCGCTTAGTTCGCAATGCCACCTCTGCACATGCGCAGGATCTCCCGCACATGCACAGAGAATCAAAAACAGATGTGATAACATCTGGGTGGGTGGGTGGAGTCTGCTACCAAGCACGCCTGAAAGGTAAGTAGAACAACAAGGGGGAGGGGGGGAATCCACTGTGCCACACAATTTAGATTAGCTAGAAAGTAGGAAATCCTGCTTTCTAGCTAATATTAATTGTGTGTCATAGCTGATTATCGGGAATATCGGTTCGCCAGAACTGGTTTCATTTTTTTTTTACTACTGGTTCGGATGAACTAGTAGCATTTTTACTACTGGCTTGAATGAACCAGTCTGAACCGGTAGTTTAGTTTAGTTTAGTTTAGTTTATTAAATTTATAAACCGCCCCCTCTTCCCGAAGGGACTCGGGGCGGTGTACAGACAATAAATATACAATAAAAACAACAAAGCAAAACACCAAACCCAAACAAACCAACTTAGACACACAGTCCGTACAATAACCAAACTAACAATAGTTAAAATAGTTCCAATTAAAACCAATTAAAACCCCAAAATTTAAAAATTTAAAATGCCATCCAGGAGGGTCAGGATTAGATTATACTGTATTTCTAATTTACAATTACAATTGGGCCAGGCCAGCTAATTTGAACAAGTGGGTCTTGAGTTTCTTACGGAAGGAGCGGAGATCAACAGTAGTTCTAATATCGGGGGGGAGGTCATTCCAGAGGGTTGGGCCCATCACAGAGAAGGCTCTACTCCTGGGCACCGCCCGCCCGCATTGCTTAGCGGAAGGTACCCAGAGGAGTCCCTCTCTGTGAGAGTGGATTGGCCGCAGGAATTGCGGTAGCATTTCACTCCTGGTCCCATGATCAAAAATACTCTGTATCTCCTTTTCTTTTATCTTTAATGTCAGTCTATCCATTTCTGCACAATCTAATATTTTTTAATTGCATCTCCTTCTCTCAGGGTTTCCTCTTTTTTCCAATACTGTGCAAATACGATCCTTGCTGCTATCAAAACATGTAGTATTAAATACAAATTCCCCTTATCCTTCTTTTCTGGTATTATACCTAACAAAAATATTTCTGGCTTATAATCTATATGCAGCTTTAACATTTTTTCTAACCATGCATGTATTTTTGTCCAATATTGCTTTGCTTTCACACATGTCCACCACCACGTGGGATAATATGTGCCCGCTGTCTGATTACATTTCCAGCATTTGGAGGACATGTTTTTAAACATCTTTGCTAATCTTGCCGGTGGTAAGTGAATGTCAATACTTTTTTTTATCTTGCTTCTTCAAAGTCCAACATGTGCTTCCATACAAGGATACAGGGGAAACCATTCCCTGCACAGTTGTGATCTTTGTAAGTATAGAGATTGTTGTAGCATATGTGAAGCCTTTTTGAAGGCTTCACTGCAACACTACAAAGTGACTGAAGTCTCTTGATTATGGGTTCCTATACAGTTGGTTCCATGAAGCAGAAACTTTCTACCCCTTTGGTATCTTCACTGTCAATTTTAAGGGTGGTTGATGTGCTTGTTGACACGAATTTCAAGATTGCAGATTTTTTCTCTGTTATTTAGCGCTATTTCTGTAAGGATTCTTTGTAATGATCAGATGCTGAAGATCATTTTCTACTTGCTAGATCTTTTTGTAAATAGGTAATTTCTTTTAAGGCATCTTAGATGTTGACATCTCAGTTGTACAGAATGTCAGCCTATTCCTTCACCGTAACTTGAATTTCTTTGGAAACGGTATACCCTTGCTTCCCCACCCCCACCCCCCGCGGCTGGGAGAGAATGACTGGTCCAAGGACATCCAGTTAGCTTCAAGGCAAGTCTAGAACTCAGAGTCTCCCAGTTTACAGCCTGAATTTCTCTCTCAATGCTGGCTAACAAGTCTGTCTGTCTGTCTGGAAGATGACTCCACCCCCTGTCATTTATCTCCAGAGTTAGGGTGGGGCTTTGCTAGCAGTGGTAGCTCTTCCTTCCTTCCCCAGGATCAGGCCACAGCTTTCCACTGCTCTCCTCTCCTTCTTCTGTGCATTCGCATGCCAGGCACTGGACCCAGATGTTCCTCCTCTTCCTCATCAATCACCTCCAGACCTAGGAGAGAAATGAGGAATGGAAAGGGGGGAGAGGAGAAAGAGAGAGGAAGGGGAAGTAGAGTAGGGAAGGATGACAGAGGGAAGAAAGGAGGTAGGGAGGGGGAGGAGAAAGAGGGAAAAGAAAGTGATGGATAAAGACAAATATGGTGTATGGAGAGCAGAAGAGCTAATAGTTGCGTTTTGGGACTTGATGGTAATATGAATTGATGTAAACATTTAATAATACAAAACGATGCTGGCTATGTAATAGTATACATGTGATTATATGTTATGAAAATGAAATTTTTTTTTTTTTACCAGAACCACCTCCAGGCCTGCGGGCTGTTGACTCTCCATCTGAGGGTTAATGGAAGGCCCAGGCTCTCCTTCTCTCTCTCCTCTCTCTCTCTATCTTTTCTCCTTTTTTATTTCTCTCCTCTCTCTCTTTTCTCTCTCTCCCTCTTTTCTCTTTTTTCTCTCTTCTCTCCTCTCTCTCTCTCTTCTCTCTTTTCTCTCTTCCTCCTCTCTCTCTCCTCTCTCTCCCTCTTTTCTCTTTTTTCTCTCTTCTCTCCTCTCTCTTCTCTCTTTTCTCTCTCCCTCCTCTCTCTCTCCTCTCTCTTTTTTCTCTCTTCTCTCCCACCTCTCTACCTCTCTCTCCCTATCTTTTCTCTCTCTCTTCTCTCTCCCTATCTTTTCTCCTTTTTATCTCTCTCCCCTCTCTCTCCTCTCTCTCTTTTCTCTCTCTCCCTCTTTTCTCTTTTTTCTTTCTTTTCTCCTCTCTCTCTCTTCTCTCTTTTCTCTCTCCCTCCTCTCTCTCTCCCCTCTCTCTTTTCTCTCTCTCCCTCTTTTCTCTTTTTTCTCTCTTCTCTCTTCTCTCTCTCCTCTCTTTTCTCTCTCTCTCTCCCTCTCTCTCCCTATCTTTTCTCTCTTTCTTCTCTCTCCCTATCTTTTCTCCTTTTTTATCTCTCTCCTCTCTCTCTCTCCCCTCTCTCCCTCTTTTCTCTCTTTTCTCCTCTCCCCCCCCCATCTCTCTGACAGCTCCATTACCTCTCCCCCTTCAGAGCCCTCAGGTTGCCTTGATACTGGCCCTGCCTCCCACGCTGCCTCCTCTGACTCAGCAGCTAGAGGGGCTGTGGCCTATAGGCCAGAAAAGGAGTGTTCTTTCTTTAGAGCATTAACTGATTGTATCTACTGATAAATGCCATTCATTCCTATTAAAAATCACCAACTTCATCTTTCAAGTGAGTTGAAACTATGCAGTCACAATGTTTTGGGGTTGTTGTTTTTTTTGCAGGATTTAGAAAATGGATTTTGTCAGAACGAATTCCTTCTCCAGATGTTAAGTGATTCAGATTCCCAACATATGGAGACATGGGTGCCGATGGGAAGGCCAGGGGGATATCGGTGATGTCACATCTTTATAATATTATCATACCAATACTGAGTCATTTATATGGTGATATCATAAGCATGCCATGCCATTTTGACATCACTATGGATATTAATCAACCTTTATGCCTGGAAATTATAATGAAAATTCAATATTCAGGTTGGAGGATGCATATTAGGTTGAGGCACCTAGCATTTATCTCCTTTTTTGTTTAAAAATAACAGTTTTTGTATAGAAACAAAGCCCCACTAAAAAATAAAGTGGTTTAGCTCCTCATTCCTTCTTATTTTTACTTATCTCAGCTATTTTTCTCCACCGCTAACCTTGTTCATAAGAGTTATGAACAAATTCAGGGAAGAAACAACTCTTCTATTATTTATGCTTATTATCTCTTTAAAGCCAAAGCATCCCAAGATTCATCACTGGGATCCTTATTTGGAAATCTATATAAGATTTGACTTCTAAATCTTAGCCAAATGTACCAATGGTCACTGTTTAATGCCATGCCAGACGCCAAGGATCTTATGAAAATCAAGACTTCGTTCTTCTTTGCAAAAGGATGGATGCAGCACTTAACAGGCTCCAAGTT
Source organism: Natrix helvetica (assembly GCF_964273705.1). NCBI lineage: Eukaryota > Metazoa > Chordata > Lepidosauria > Squamata > Natricidae > Natrix > Natrix helvetica. The sequence continues at coordinate 284,985,512 of NC_138552.1, read as the reverse complement.
AGCTGAAGAAAGTTGCTAAATTGTGCATGGTTATATGTTTGGAGTCCTTGGCTTTCTTGGGGGGGGGGGCATGCTGGAGTATGGGTTTCTTTTTTCAGAATTGCTCCAGAGTTTTAGAAGTGTTCAGGAAAACGATAAGCAGGAAGACAAGGAAAGAGACCCTCTTTCTCATAGTAATCATCAAATGGAAGTTGCCTTCAACCTGTGTGATAACCATTGTTGTTAGTTGCAAAGTCATGTCCAACCCATCGCGACCCCATGGACAATGTTCTTCCAGACCTTCTTGTCCTCTACCATCCTCTGGAGTCCATTTAAGTTCATGCCTACTGCTTCAGTGACTCCATCCAGCCACCTCATTCTCTGTCGTCCCCTTCTTCTTTTGCCCTCCATCTTTCCCAGCATCAGGCTCCTCTCCAGGGAATCTTTCCTTCTCATTAGGTGGCCAAAGTATTTGAGTTTCCTCTTCAGGATCTGGCCTTCTAAAGAGCAGTCAGGGTTGATCTCCTCTAGGACTGATCGGTTTGATCGCCTTTCAGTCCAAGGGACTCACAGGAGTGTTCTCCAGCACCAAAGTTCAAAGGCCTCCATTCTTTGGTGCTCAGCCTTTCTTATGGTACAATGTTCACAGCCATACATTGCAACTGCGAAAACCACAGCCTTGACTATATGCATTTCTGTTTGCTGGGTGATATCTCTGCTTTTTAGTATGCTGTCTAGATTTGCCATAGCTTTCCTCCCTAGGAGCAAGCATCTTTTAATTTCTTGGTTGCAGTCCCCATCTGCGGTGATCATGGAGCCCATAGGCTCCAACCATAGGTAGAACAAATTCCTGTTTCTTCTTCCTTAAAGGCACAGATACTTCACAAGTTACATTTCTATCCAAATATTGCACCAGGTTAGAGAGTGGTGAGTTCTGCTGACATTAAGGTAAGGTAAGATTTCTAGGCAAAAGGTGAAGGGATTGATAATTGCACATGTCCTAGGTCAGGTGTGTCAAACTCAAGGCCCGCAGGCCAGATCAGGCCCATGGGGTGGTGAGCTCTGGCTGGCAGGGATGCGCTGGAAATAGCAAAAGACCAGCCCACGGTGCCTCTGCCAGTGAAAACAGAGCTCGGGAGGGCTGTCCTGAGCTCTGTTTCTGCTGGCAGAGGGTTGCAGGATGCCATCATAGCTGAAAATGGAGTTTGCAAGGGTTGCGTGTGGCCCTCCTGGGCTTTGTTTTTTCTGGCAGAGGGTTGCAGGAGGCTGTTGCAGGCGGAAACGGAGCTCGGGACCCGTTTTGGCTGGCAGAGCACTTGGGTCACCACAGGCGCCCCTGACATGAGTGATGTCAAGCTGGCCATGCCCACCCTGCCCATGCCCATCCTGCCCCTCCCCTGAGGTCAAACACAATCTTGATATGGCCCTCAATGAAATCGATAACTCCTGACTTGTTGGTTTAAGTCCAGATTAAACTATGCTTGTCTAATAAGAGAGCCCAGATAGCCAATATACTTACCATCTTTCCTTCATTGCAATAATAAAATTCCCTTTTTATGACTCTGTAATCCCTTACTTTGGGGTAGAGTTGGGACGACTGGATGGAGCTGAGCATTTACTGGCCGGATGCCCTTCTTGATGCCTAAGGAGAGTTCACAGCAGATATTTTTTTCTTTGAGTCCTAAGAGAGAAACATCTGCCGCTACCTAGGATTGAACTCTGAACCTTCCGATGGGAGGCGAGCAGCTTCACCACTAGGCCAACACACCGTTCATTCTCATTGCAATAATAATAGTTCAAAATACAAAGACCTGCAAATAGAAATAAAATGACTGTGGCAAAAGAAAGCAATGGTTATACCAATAGTAATGGATATCCTGGGCGCAAGCTCAAAACAACTGGAGCACCACTTGAATATCATTGGCATTGACAAATTCACCATCAGTCAATTCCCATGGTAGCTTTATTGCTTACATCCTGTGATGATACCTCTAACACCCTCAACATCTGCCTGTCCCAGGTCCTTGGGAAGGACTCAACAGATGGATGAAAATGTCCAATGCAGTCTGAACACCTGTCTGACTGCACGACTGTAGGAAGTTAGCACCCAGCCCTCTCCTAGAAAAATGAAATATCCTGGGAAATATTGAAAAGGCAGAATATTATATTTCCCTGGATCAGAAATGGAGAAACATGTTTTTAGGCAGGAAACAAGACTCACTCTTAATAGCCTTCACCTTTCTCAATGGGCCATTAGGGGCCCTTAGCTAGTTAACTCTACACAATAAAAATAGGGCTAGACTTCTACAGAAACTCACCACATGGCATCTGGGAACTCAACCAGACTTGGATTCAAAACACAGCCTAGAGAGTTGCTCCTGCATAACCCCATGGGAGTCTGACAACCAATCAGAACACATTTCTTACACAGGAGCAGGAAATAGAGAGATAGGGCCAAACAGAGAGTATAAAGCCAGGAACTTTCAGCATCTCACTCTCTTTTCTTCTTCACCCAACATCTGGAAGCATGCGATCCCCCTTTTCTGTTCAGGAGCTCAAGCCATGTGATCCTGTCCACCATTAAAACCATCTTTTCAAGCAGCCTCCATGTTTCCAGTGTCTTTTCCCCCACTTGGAACTGAACCCAAAAGGACATCTCTTCCAACACGACAAAGCATAAATTACCAAAATTTTGCAAGATACCCAGTTCAGTGTGCTATCATTGACCCCAAGCAGGATTGCCAATTTTCGAAATCTTTCTGTCATGTTTTTCTGAATTGAGGTGGCGGGTTGGGGAATGCTGCCGTATCTTGTAAAAACTTTCCATGATTTTACGTGACTTTGGGTGTTCTCTTTGTTGTGTGCGCTGTTATTTCTAGGCCATTGTGTGAAATCACACAGTGGTGCTTGGAAGTAGAATATATAATTAATGCTCTTGTATATTATTCTCACCTTTTATTAAAGTCACTTCCTGACTTCAACTGCTACAACTTTAAGAGGCAATGATGGAGGATCAAGTTTCTTTTGTAATTTCTCCTTTGCACCGGAATAAACTGCTTCAAAAACAGGCTCATTAAAAGTGATAATGTATTTTTAAGAGAAATTCTCTAATGAAAAATGCAATAACAATTTCATTGGCAACGCAGGTGACCCAACGGGGCTGTGCATAGAAGCTCTGATTAAGACAGCCGGAGAAAAACTTTGAAACCGCTATGTCAAAGCTTTCAGGAAATTTGGCTACTTTACTGCTTCAAGAAAGAGTGCTTGACGCACAGGCCATGCTATGCAAAAACGTCCCTTTTGAACCGATATAGCTAGATGTGAATTATGTATGAAAAACTGGCCTGGGAAAAAAAGGATTACGCACATTAACAAAAGTGCAAAGAAGAATTCCAAGTGTCAAGATATATGTTGCCCTTTGAATTTTTTTTTTTTAATAATAAAGTAATGTAGTCAGAATCTGAGGCTGAAAAGATGAGAATGAAACCCAAATCTAAGTTCTGCTATTACTACGGTAGTTTGCATGTATGAGTAAAAATGCAGGCATCAAGAAGCTGTCTCTCCATTCTTCCATCTCTCTATCCATCTATCTATCTATTTACAGTATCTATCATCTATCTATCTATCTATCTATCTATCTATCTATCTATCTATCTATCTATCTATCTATCCATCTATCCATCTATCCATCTATCCATCTATCTATGCATCCATCCATTTATCCATCCATCATCTATCCATCTATCCATCTCTCTCTCTCTCTCTCTCTCTCCATCCAGCCATCCATCTATCGATCTACAGTATGTATGTATGTATGTATGTATGTATGTATGTATGTACGTACATACGTACATACGTACATACGTACCTACCTACCTACCTACCTACCTACCTACCATCTACCTACCTACCTACTACCTACCTACATACAGTATCTATCAATCCATTTATCCATCAATCCATAATCTATCCATCTATCCATTTCTCTCTCTACATGTATCTACAGTACCTCTCTCTCTCTCTCTCTCCATCCATCTATCCATCCATCCATCCATGTCTGTCTGTCTGTCTGTCTGTCTGTCTGTCTATCTATCCATCTGTCCATCCATCCATCCATCCATCTGTGTCTGTCTGTCTGTCTGTCCGTCCGTCCATCCATCCATCCATCCATCCATGTCTGTCTGTCCCTCCCTCCCTTCCTCCCTCCCTCCCTCCCTCCCTCCCTCCATCCATCCATCCATCCACCCACCCACCCACCCACCCACGTTTGTCTGTCTGTCTGTCTGTCTATCCGTCCATCCTTCCTTGTATGTCGGTCTGCCTATCCCTCTGTCCGTCCATCCATCCATCCATCCAACCATCCTTCCGTCCGCCTACCCACCCACATCTGTCTGTCCCTCCCTCCCTCCCTCCCTCCCTCCCTCCATCCATCCATCCATCCATCGCTATTTAATCTCCCATCTTTATTTTTTTTAATAAATAGTCCGAGGTGATGAGCTTACCCAATACTCCTTCCTTCTCCATTCCCCCCACCCAACAACAACCTTGTGAGGTGTGTTGGGCTGAGAAAGAGTGACTGGCCCAAAATCACTCAACAGGCTTTCACGCCTAAGGAGGAACTACAACTCACAATCTCCTGGTGTCTAGCCTCATGCCTTAACCACCATACCAAACTGGCTCTCCATATTGGTTAAAGCTGTTGTCTTTTGCCATCTCAAGTGCTAGGAAGGTAAACGCTTCATAGGTAACTAAATATAGGAAGGACCGATGTCGATCAGCTGCTAGATCAAAGCAAGTCTCCAGCAAAACACAACATCACAGAAATGACTCTATTTCACCTGCAGGATGCCAATTGCCAATTTGAATTGTCTGCCACCTTCCCACCTCACATTTGCTAGTTATCCTTTGCCAAAAGTTTCTGGCTATTTTTCTTCTGTATTTGCTGGAATTAGGAAGCCTGTAGACTATCGCTGCATACTCTGTGACAAAATACAAGCCAGTTTGGAATTCCCGCAGTTCTGCTTTTCGTCTTTTTCCTCATCCAACAGATGCAGTTAATTAAGGCTGACGAGGATAAATACCCCAAATTTGGTGGGTTGTTGCTTAAACCTTGGGAGCTGTGGAGATGCAGAGCTTGGATAAAATGTACTTCTGTCTGCCAAGACAATTCTGCCAGGCGCTTTTAGTGACTCAGAAGGTGTCTGGTAGAAGGAGCCATATGTAACACGACATCAGGAGCTATGCACAGACATGGACAGGTAGTCCTTGATATCCAACCACAATTGAGCCCAAAATTTATGTTGCTAAGTGAGACAGTGGTGGGTTGCCAATTTTTTTACTACCAGTTTGGGTGGGTTCCCGTACATGCAATGCTTCTGCACATACACAGAAGTGTCCGGGTGGGTGGGCGGAGCCTCCCGCCCCCTGCTACTACCAGTTTGCCTGATCCAGGCTGAACTGAGAGCAACCCACCCCTGAAGTGAGACAGTTGCTCAGCGAATTTTGCCTTGTTTTATGACTTTTCTTGACGCCGTGATTAAGTAATCATTGCAGTCGTTAAGTTAGCAACATGGTTATTAAGTGAATCTGTCTTCCTCATAGACTTCGCTTGTACAAAGGTCGCAAAATGTGATCGCATGACCCTAGAACACTGCAACTGTGTGAATATGAACCAGCTGCCAAGCATCTGAATTTTGAACATGTGACATGTGCAACAGTCATAAGTGTGAAAAATGGTGATGTCACTATTTTGTAATTTCGAACGGTTGCCAAATGAATGGCTGTAAGTCGAGGACTATCTGTATAAACCAAATGCAATATTTAAGTGCCAGTTGTGTTGCACAGAAAGAGGACATTATCTCGAATCATATATATAACTACCGAATAACCCGGCATTGTCCAGGTATTTATTTATAGGGGGAAAATGTCGAGACCAAATGTAATTTCTAATGTTGGATTTTCCCCCTTACCAGAGGGGGCCCCCTTGTGGAGTACTGTGAAGCCGCTACCATGGCAACTCTACTGCACTGTACAGTAGAAGCCATTTTACTGCAGTACAGTAAAAGCCGTTTTAAGGCACAACAGGCTGTACCTTAACAGAACACACACCCTGAGAGGTGTTAGGGATGTCTTACCCCCACAGTATTTGTTTCCAGAGGGTAAGTCGTTGGTGTACCAAGTTTGGTTGAAATTGCTCGAGGCGTTCCAGAGTTGTGCTAGAACACATACACACCACCCTCCCACACACACACCCATTTTCATACCTGTATGTATATGTCTGCCTTTTTCCATCATCACGGAAGGCAAACCAAATATTGGGACAGACATTTACAACAAAACAAACGGAAGTTAGTCACCACAGAAATCAGATGTCTGAGGAAAGCTGCTGGAAAACACTGCATACTTTATGCATGGTTTAAATTCAGATATCACATATAAAATGGACTCTGGGATAAAACAGTACAACTGAGAACTGGTGCAATAAAAATAACCTGGTTCTAAATGTTGATAAAACAAAGGAGATCATTGTAGATTTTAGAAAGAGCTGGCATAGTCATACTCCACTCGGCATCAAGGATGTAGCTGTAGAGGGGGCCCAACAATATTAACTGGTGCAAATAACTAACAATCTGAAGCATGCAAACCAGCGCCTGCATTTCCTGCATTGGATGAGGAGAGCATGATTGAGAATGTCTTAACAAATTGCCTCCCTGTTTGGTTTGGTGGCAGCAGTGCCTCAGATAGAAAGTCCATACAGAGAGTGGTAAGGGCAACTGAGAAGATTATGGGAAGCTCGCTTCCTGTTGTTCAGGATACTGCTTATAAGCACTATGTGCTTAGATCTCAAAGCATTGTTAGAGACCCCACACACCCACTTTACGGTCTGTTTCTGTTGCTCCCTTCTGGGAGGAGTTTTCAAACTATTTTTAGCAGGGCTACGAGATTCTGTAACAGCTTTGTTCCCTATGCTATGTATCTGGAAAGCTCGCAAGGCTCAATTTTCTTGCCATGTACATATATACATTTGAACTACACTGTATTGTTTCTCTGTGTCATATAATAAATGTGTGTATATGCATAATTTTGTATTTATTTATTTATTTATTTATTTATTTTATCATGTTTATACAGTGTATATTGGAGGTGTGACCCTTTGAGAACTGTACGCAACGAGATTTCATTTTAATGAATGCCGATTAGTGTATATTCAAAGTGACAATAAAGTTGTTCTAATTCTATTCTAACTGTACATTTTGTTGATTTACAACCAGAATTGAGCCCAAAATTTCTGCTGCTACACAAGACAATTGTTAAGTGAGCTTTCCCCATTTTACAACCTTTCTTGCCACAGTTTTTAAATGAATCACATTTGGTTAAGTGAACCACACTTGTAAGGCTACGATGTAAAAAAGATGTTGACATTCTACAAAGAGTGCAGAGAAGAGCAAGAAAGATGGTTAGGGGACTGGAGGCTAAAACATATGAAGAACGGTTGCAGGAACTGGGTATGTCTAGTTTGATGAAAAGAAGGACTAGGGAAGACATGATAGGAGTGTTCCAATATCTCAGGGGCTGCCACAAAGAAGAGGGAGTTAAGCTATTCTCTAAAGCACCCAAAGGCAGGACAAGAAGCAATGGGTGGAAACTAATCAAGGAGAGAAGCAACTTAGAACTGAGGAGAAATTTCCTGACAGTGAGAACAATTAATCAGTGGAACAACTTGCCTCCAGAAGTTGTGAATGCCCCAACACTGGAAGTCTTTAAGAAGATGTTGAATAACCATTTAAAGTGGTGTAGGGTTTCCTGCCTAAACAGGGGGTTGGACTAGAAGACCTCCAAGGTCCCTTCCAATTCTGTTATTCTATTCTATTCTATTCTATTCTATTCTATTCTATTCTATTCTATTCTATTCATCACTGCAGTGGTTAATCTAGTAACACGCTTGTTAAGTCAATCTGGCTTCCTCTTTCTTTTGCTTGCCAGTAGGTGATCCTGGGACACTGCAACGGTCATAAATATGAACCAGTTGCCAACCATCTGAATTTTGATCACCTGACCCTGGAGATGCTGCAATAGTCATAAGTGTGAAAAGCAGTCGTAAGTCACATTTTTCATTGCTATTGTAACTTTGAACGTTCTCTAAATGAACTGTTGCAAGTCGAGGACTCACTGTGTTTACTGGAGGGCAGAGATTGACCCCCAGGCACGTTACTTGTGGGGTGCCCCAGGGGTCGGTTCTCTCACCCCTCCTGTTCAACATATATATGAAACCGCTGGGCGAGATCATCCGTGGTTTTGGGGTACGGTATCATCAATATGCTGATGATACCCAACTTTTCACCTCTATCCCAAACCACCCAAACGATGCCCTCGACGTGATGTCCAGATGCCTGGAGGCTGTGCGGATCTGGATGGGGAGGAACAGGCTCAAGCTCAATCCCTCCAAGACTGAGTGGCTGTGGTTTCCGTGATCCCGATTTGTGCATCTTGTCCCATCTTTGATGATAGGGGGAGAAATTTTAGCCCCCCTCTGAGAAGGCTCGCAATCTGGGAGTCCTCCTGGATACGCGGCTTAGTTTAGAAGAACACCTGATGGCCGTGACCAGGGGGGCCTTTTACCAGGTTCGCCTGGTATGTCAATTACACCCCTTCCTGGATCGGGATGCTCTGTGCACAGTCATTCATGCCCTCATCCTTTCTCGCCTGGACTACTGCAACGCTCTCTATATGGGGCTGCCCTTGAAGAGCACCCGGAGGCTTCAGCTGGTCCAGAATGCGGCCGCGCGGGTTGTCATGGGGGTACCTAGGTGCTCCCAAGTTACACCCCTTTTAGGCGGCCTGCACTGGTTGCTGGTTGTTTTCCGGGTGCGATACAAGGTATTAATTATGACCTTTAAAGCGCTCCATGGCTTAGGCCCAGGGTACCTGCGAGACCACCTACTGCCACCAGTAGCCTCCCACCGTCCAGTACGATCCCACAGAGTTGGCCTCCTCAGGGTGCCGTCGGCCAGACAGTATCAGCTGGTGATCCCCAGGGGAAGAGCCTTCTCTGTGGGAGCGCCTTCCCTCTGGAATGAGCTTCCCCCAGAGCTTCGCATAATCCCTGACCTCCGGTCCTTCCGACGCGCCCTAAAAAGTTGGCTTTTCCAGCAAGCTGGCCTGGCCTGTTAATTTTATCTCATTTTTTAAATGTTATTGTCCTATTAACTGGGTTTGTTTTTTGGATGTGTATCTAATTTCTTTTTAACTTTCGTGTTTTTTAAATGTTGTACGCCGCCCTGAATCCTTTGGGACAAGGGCGGCATATAAATCCAATAAAACAAACAAACAAACTCTGTATCCAGGCAATCAGGATGCATGCACTTCGCTTTTAGTTATACTGCAACCGAAGACTTTATTTAACCTATTGTGCTTTAATGTGGCCATATGGCTTGTCAATAAACAGCACTTGCTCTTTCAACACAACAAAAACAGACTGGAAAAATGTTCTTTTCACTGCAGGGAAGACGAGGTTTATAGAGCACTTTCAAGTTTGCTTCTGCTGTATAATGGTTGCTTTTGAAACTTCCACTGCGCCAACAAGCAAGCAAACATTTCTTTAACGTAATTAACCACGGACCCAGGAAATGAAAGTGCAAATGAAAATGATCCTCTGTGATTCCCAATGTGAGTTTACTTTTGGGTGTCCGAAAAACTCTAACAGAACAAAATAACAGAGTTGGAAAGGGACCTTGGAGATCTTCTAGTCCCATGATGGTGAGGCTATGGCATGCGTGCCCCAGGTGGCATGTGGAGACCACTCTGTGGGCACACAAGCCATTGCCCCAGCTCAGCTCCCCTGTGCAGACATGTGCGCTTCCCGCCAGCCAGCTAATTTTCGGGTTTCTGCTGCAGATGCGTGGGGTAGATCCGCATGCATGCTGGGGCTGCAGGGGGCATGTGTGCATGTGGGAGGGGCGGAAGAGCACGCATGGTGTGCCCCACACTATTTTTGGTCCCAGGAGGCTTCAGGGATATCTGCTAGGCCCAAAACGGGACATGGGGGGTCATGCACGCATGCTCAGGGGTGTGTGGCATGCAGGGGGATGTCACACACGCATTGCATAATGGGTGTGGGCTCACGCATGCATGCTGTCATGAATGCATGCATGCTTTCAGCACCCATCGACAAAAAGCTTAGCCATCACTGTTCTAGTCCTACCACCTGCTTAGGTAGAAAACCAAGATCATTTTAGAAAAATGCATGTGGATCTTTTTTTTTAAAAAAAATTCCCACTGTTGGAGCATTCATAACTTCTGGAGGCAAGTCGTTCCACTGATAAATTGTTCTCACTATCAAGAAATTTCTCCTCATTTCTAAGTTGGGTCTCTCCTTGATTAGTTGGGAGAGTAAGAACGGCTTAGAAAAAAAGAGATGGGGAGTGGGGGCTGTACCATGTATAATTATAATCAAAATAATAATTCACCCTGTTTGATGTAATGGTTATACTAGCAGTTGAGAAACCAGGAGACATGAATTCTACTCCCACCTTGAGCCCAAAGCCAGTTGGGTGACCTTGGGCCAGTTAGACACCCTCAATCCTAGGAAGCAGGCAGTGGCAAACTATTGTGTAGTGGGCTTCGGTAGGCAAGAACCAGACCAGCATAGCCATAACTGCATTTATTGACTCAAAAATGGAATTGAGGAACAGCAGGAAAATGCCTGTAATTTATACTCTGGGCCCATAGGGCCTTAACCAATCATAATGCTTGAAAAACCCATCCAAATATGAATGTTCAAATATTCCCTCCAAAACAGTTGGAGCTAACAGTGAGCATTGCCAAAAAGGCATTGCCAAAAAGGCATTAAGAGTTGTTAACGTAATTTTGCGAAGCTTCTTCTCTGGTAACATGGTATTGCTAACTAGGGCATACAAAACCTTTGCCAGACCAATTCTCGAATACAGCTCGTCTCTGCCTGGAATCCACACTGTATATCGGACATTAATATGATTGAGCGGGTCCAGAGATATTTAACGAGAAGAATCCTCCACTCCTCTGCTCGCAATAGAATCCCTTATGCCACCAGGCTCGAAATTTTGTCCTTGGACAACCTGGTACTACGCCACCTATGGTGTGACCTAAGCATACTACACAATATTGTCTGCTATAACGGCCTACCTGTCAATGGCTTCTTCAGCTTCAACCTCAATAATACATGAGCAAACAAGTGATACAAATTCAAGGTAAATTGCTCCAAACTCGATTGCAGAAAATACGACTTCAGCAACAGAGTGGTCAACGCCTGGAATGTTCTACCCGACTCTGTTGTTACAGCTTCAAACCCTCACAGCTTCGACCTTAAACTGTCTACTGTGGACCTCAAACCATTCCTAAGAGGTCCATAAAGGGGGTGTGCATAAGCGCATCCGCGTACCTACTGTCCCTGTCCTACTGTCCCCATTTATTTGTATTGATTTCTTTCGTTCATGTCCATATTTATATTTATACCTGTTATCTTGTACATGTTTGACAAACTAATAAATAAATACAAATACAAACCAGTGGTGAAATTCAATTTTTTTTACTACCGGCTCTGTGGGCGTGGCTTGGTGGGCATGGCAGGGGACGGATACTACAAAAGCCCCATTCCCACACCACTCTGAGGCCAGTCAGAGGTGGTATTTGCCGGTTCTCCAAACTACTCAAAATTTACCGGTACCGGTTCTCCAGAACTTGTCAGAACCTGCTGAATTTCAGCCTTGATACAGAGAACAATTCACAATATAAGCCCCATAGTGCTGAAAACCTACATACCCACAGATCACTGAGCAATGATTATGAGAGAAAAAACATTCAGTGTCTGCTCATAGCTTAGCTTTCCCCCCCTTTTTTTTGGTGAATGCTTGAGTGCTCTGCAGCCGCAAGAAAATCTGAGTTTTCTGCACCTTTCTATTATTCTGGCTGCTTTCCACGCAGACAGTCTCAAGTCCTAGTGGGCTCTCTCAAGGCTTTTCTGAATTCATGGACTTTGTAAGTACCTCATCCCTGGTGAAGGGCCAGAGACGGGAGCCTGAGATGATTGCCTTGAAAGGCCTGTCTCTGATTGGTGATAGTCAAAGGAAGGTCGGCGCCTGCCTGAGAGAGGCAGTTATTCACCAGGTTAAATCTCATTTCTTTCATCTCCGCCACATTTGAAGTCGGACTCATTAAAATGCACTTTAAAGAGGTCATCAAAAGTTATTAGGGATGATAATTGAAGCGGATACTTTCTCATCTCCCTTTTGGGACGGTGGTGAATCCGAGGATCTAATTACCGCCTTGGCAGCTCAGGAGCATTTGTGCTGAAATTATGTGTGGTTTCCACAACCCAGGTCGTCCTTCAGAGGGGGTAAAAAATAGAAGACATCCACAGAGGCTCAGACATTCCTTTTTTTTTTTTTTGAAGCTCTTGTCTACATTGCAATTTTTTTTAAAAAAGATGAAAAATAAAAGAACATTCTTGAAGAACCGAGGTGGCATTTTAATATTTATGCTTTAAAAATGATAAAAGTCTGTACGCTTGAAGCTGAATGACCCTTCTTCTGCAAGTTTTGGCCTAAGAGCCTCACATGATTTCTTGGTTCACCAATTGGGATTTTTCAAAGGCCTTCTGCTCCCAGCAGGTTTTCATTTCCACGGAAGCCATTTTATCCTCTCTCCACCTCACATCCTTATTTACCTGATGGCATTTTGAAAGTGCCTCAGTCTTAAAAGTTGCTAGCTAGTGTACAGGAGTGATGGTAACAGGCTGATGCAAAAGCAATTGGGATATAACATTGTGCCTCAGAATTGCCGTTTAATTGAGCCCTTTCCAGCCACTGGTGAGATCTCCATTCACCTCAGCTAGCTGTGGATTCAGAGGTCTGTTGCTGCCGGTTCTGTCTGGTTCAGCTAAACCAGTAGTGGTGGCAGCGGGAGGCTCTGCCCACCTGCCCAGATGTGGCATTGTGCAGGCCAGTGGTGGGTTCTGGGTGGTACGGCCCGGTGTGGCTGTACTGGAAGGTAGCTGGAAGCAGCGGCCACCATACTGGTATGGTGGCTCGTTTGGCCCACCCGCCCGCATTCCATAGTTGTTTTTGAAGTAACCAGGCCAATTGCTCACGCGTGCACATGTGTGCGAAGTGCACGTGCCCGACTAGGATGCCAGGCCCCATGCGCAGCATACCGGTTGCGACAGGGTCTGGAACCCAGCACTGGTGCATGCGCACATGAGCATGAGCAAACCGGTAGTAAACCGGTTAGCAACCTACCAGTGTGTGGATTGTACATCTGATGCAGGGCCTTGCCTTAGTAAAGGAGAATATTTGTAGCTCAGGGTTGAAATGAAGGCCCCTTGGTGCTTTCTGAGCTTGGTTGCTTCCTTTATTACCCAAACTAAGTAACATAATCAGTTCTCTGATAATACTACCTAGTTTGGGTAGTGAAACGTCTGCAAGAAAACAACCAAGTTGAGAAAGCACCAGGAGGTTGTATTTTGCCATGACGTTTCCTCCCTTGTCTGATGCTGCCTCAGGCCAAATAATAGAATAACCAAGTTGGAAGGGACCTTGGAGGTCTCCTAGTCCAGCTTCCTGCTCAAGCAGGAGACCCTATACAAGTGATGGCGAAACTTTTGTGGCTCACGTGCCAAAAGCAGGGGGAGCGTAGGAGATGGTTCATGGGCGGGCCACACCTATAATGCGATGTGTATGACCCCCTCCCATTTTTGACGTGATTTTTTCACCCTCCCCAGGCTCCAGAGGCTTTATAGAAGCCTGGGGATGGTGAAAACTGCCTCCCCTGCACACCCTGGAGACCCTCCGGAGGGTTCAGGAGCTTCCCTGAAGCCTCCGGAGGACTAAAAATGGCCTCAAAAGAAGGCCGAAGTCAGCTGGCCAGCGTGCCATAGGTTTGCCATCATGGCCCTATATCATTGCAGAAAAGTGGCTGTCTCATCTCTTCTCCTTAAAAGTCTCCAGTGATGGAGCACCCACAACGTCTGAAGTTCTTCCTGTTAGGAATGTAAGCTAACAGTTGGATTAGCAATATATAAACCAGGATGGTAGTACTGTAGCTTTAAGTACTGCTGTAATGTGATTGGTTGCTGTTACCTCAAGCAGCCATAAGAGGAAGCCAGAATGACTTTTAGCTCTCTGTTTGTTAGACGCTGATCGGTGTATTGTGAGGTACTGTGTTGTTGCTACTGTTAGCTATTTTGTGTGCTAAACTGATTATTTGATACTGGACTGTGTTCGAAGGATCATTCCTTAACTGAGAACATTGATAACTGACTGACTGAACGGTGTATGACTTGGACTGTAAATTGGACTCTGAATACCTCTATATTTCCACATAGTAAACTTCTATATTTTATACTATTCGGTGTCCCTGTATGCTGGTTTGTGCGTGTTATTCCATACCACTTTCATTACGCTTCTCTGCACACTCACTCTCCTAACAGGGAGCTTACTTACTTAACACTTCCACTCGATGTTGGTGACGTAGAAATGAGGAAACAGGAATCAGGTTGATGGAAAAAAAGCACTTGATGGGGAAGGCACCTGATGATCTCCCAGGCACTCCCATAAGTTCCCTTTTTATTGTAACTCTTCTCCACACAGCAAAAGCTCATTGGATAACATAGTACATTTGGCAAATGCCGATTGGTTTACAAAAGCATGCTAGCCTCGTGGACAGCTCATATTATAGCTATGTGATTCACATGTTTACTGACTGAAGTCCTGTTTACTGACTGAATTCCTGCTGCATGCTACGTGCTTCTGCCTACGTGTAAATTCCATCGTACCTTCTTGTAAGCAAAGAATTAAGAGGAAGAAATGTGCACTTTGATTGATCTTAAGTGTGATTTTCCAGCTACTGAGTAACCAATTAACTCCACACTCATTAATTGTTCTATTAGGACATTTCTCCTTATTTCTGGGTTGCTCCTATCCTTGATTAGTTTCCATGTGGTGTTTCTTGTCTTGCCTTCTGGTGCTTTGGGAAATAAGTTGACCCTCTCTTAATTGTGGCAGTCCCTCAAATACGGGGACGTTGTTATCATGCCATCCCTAGTCATTTTCACTAGGATAGACATAGAATAGGTATTCTCTCAGAAGCTCATCTTTGAGGGCCATCTTACTGATGTTCTCCTGGATGATTTGGGTTCTATCCAACATAGTGGCTTTGATGCTCACCAAACTCTAATTGCTCTCTGGGTGTCGGACCTGAGGTTGAAACCTCTATATATTGTAGGGATCCTCTAGATCTATACATCAGAAGTGGGGATGCATTCCGGAAGTCACTACTGTTGGTTCGCTAGTGGGTGCTTTGCACATGCGCATGCACAATGCAATAAAATTGTTCTGTGCATGCACAGAAGCAAAAAACAAGATGGCGGCACTTATGGTGCCACCCAGAGAACCGGTTCGGGTGCGTGGCAGGCCTGGGTTGTTACCGGTTCAGTCGAACCAAAAATGTCTGGTTCTTGTATGTTTTTGTAGAATTCTACCGGTACTCCGTCTGGTCCCAGTGTCTTGTTATTTTTTTGTCTCCTCACTGCCTCTGCTAGTTCCATCATCATAATTTTTCCATTTAACATTTGTGTCAGCCTCTGCTTTGCTTCTTGCTTTCGGCTGCCATTAAAACGGGGAGTGGGGGAGATAACATGATATTTGGGAGGGGAAGCTTCAGCACAGGAGTGAATGAAGAAGGGAGTCATTTTCTCACCATCTACTGCGCATACTGCAGATAGGGGAATTGCCGCCAAGGCCAACTGTCCGGCATACCAACCTGATGATGGGTTTTGAAGCTGCAGCCCACATGACACCTGTGGGGTGTGCGGATTGGATTGGGGGATGGGGTCTCCAGGGGGAAGGAGTTGGGTCACATATTGATATCTATGATTACGCACACTTTTGCCTCAGATCTTGCCTTGCATAGCTGCTATCTACTCATAACCAGTAAAAGTACTCTTAATTCTGAAATATGGAGTTGTTTCTTTCTTGGTTACTGATGGAGGCTGCCCTGACAATTTGTCTTTTCGTCTCCCCAATTTTTTGTAAGTTCGTCTTGTTTAAATGTTGTTTGATGCTATCTTGTGCTATGTTTTCTTGACCGTATAGCTTTTCAAACAAATTTTGTATTATGCGTTTTTTTTTCTACCCTCCGATATTCCTTTTTCATCTTGTAATTGGTGTATTATTTTTTTCTCCTTTTCTTTTTTTCTTTTTAGTTTGTGGGGCAGAAACTCATAAAGACACGAGGTAGAATAGAGTTTAAGGGCTGTTTTCCCCACCCTCGTTTAGCCCCCCCTTCTTTTGATTCATCCTTGTCCAACTGAATCATAGCAGGCCACATATCTTGCCTCAGGCAGTTTATGTCTTTCACCTGGCTCCATTGATCTGATCCAAGAATTGTGGTGTTGATTTATGGAGCTCTCTAGATTTCCTTGGAGATGAGAGCACTGGCCATTCCGTTTTATAATCTGCTCCATTTCGATCATTCTGACAGCGGCCCTTCACAAACGATTAAGGTGATAGGATTTAGAGTCTCACCAAGCAGGGGCCAGGAGGGAGAGGAGGAGGGACGCCTTCACAGATACTCTACGACAATTTGTGTTCTCTGTTCATTCATCCACTGCCAGCAAACACATAACCTGACCAGGTTATTCATGCATTGACAAAACAAAACACCCCACAAACAAGCCAAATTTAAAAAAAAACCAATCTCACACCTCCTTGTCTTGCTTTGTATGAGAAAAATAAAGTAGGAATGTAAAGTTTTCTTCTTCTTCTTCTTCTTCTTCTTCTTCTTCTTCTTCTTCTTCTTCTTCTTCTTCTTCTTCTTCTTCTTCTTCTTCTTCTTCTTCTGCTGCTGCTTCTGCTTCTGCTGCTTCTGCTGCTGCTTCTTCTGCTGCTTCTTCTCCTTCTCCTTCTCCTTCTCCTCCTCCTGTCTCCTATCTCCTGTCTCTCTCTCTCATCTATCTATCTATCTCATTTTGGAACCACACATCTCCCTTACAGAGCAAGTCTGAGCAGTGTGTGAAACAATGAAACTGTTTATGGGAGTTACAATTTGGGAGTTACAAAAGAGGCAAGGATAATTAAAAACAATGTTAAAATTAATTAAAAGGTGACAGCAATGTCTTTAGGGTGCACGTTCTTCCATGGTCTCCAAGCAAGGACCCAGAATCTTACTTTCACACCTTTTTGGAAGGCCAGGAAATGATGCTTGTGCCAAATCATTAAGACTAGAGTTGGGTTCTGTAATGGCTTGTGGGAATGACCTTGGGGGACAGGAGGAAGAGCCACAGATTATGTAATGGTCAGAGAAGAGGCAGAGATGCAATGGGGGCATGGCAAATATCTCAGAAGGGATCCTACCTAGTTTGAACTGAAAAGATGAGGGTGGAAGAGGTGGTACATTCAGATTGGCAAGATTCTATTCATGTAGCCTTACAATAAAGATGCAACCTTCCCCTTCTCCTCCTCCTCCTTCTGCTTATGCTTCTTCTGCAGCTTCTCCTCCTTCTGCTTTTTCTTCTTCTCCTCCTCCTCCTCCTTCCTCCTCCTCCTTCCTCCTCCTCCTCCTTCCTCCTCCTCCTGCTTCTCCTCCTCCTCCTCCTCCTGCCTTGACTAAAGAGAAAATTCATGGCAATGCAGCAAGAGAGTGCCTAAAGATTAGCATGATTAATTTTTTAAGGGAATTCAATTTGGTGGGTTCTTTTATTTATCAGGACAAATTTCCTCACCAGGGTAAGATCAAGGGATATTGAACGCAGCTATAAAATGCCATTTGCCAAAGAGGGATTAGATGTCAGGGGAAGAATAGATCCTACTTCTACTAAAGTAGCCAGCAAACCTTCCAAGAATTCTGAATTAATTATCGTTCAAATGAGCTCAAGGCAAGGGAGAGGTGCAAAATTGATTGCATCTAACTATTGCTATGAATTTGCTAATGCAGTGCTGGAATCTGTCCTTGCAGTTCCTCAGAGGTTTTATTCTTTCCTACTCTCAGTGTGCTTGAGAATTTCTCTTGCAGGTGGTTTTGAGTTGGATTGACTATATAGTTGGGAGAAACTATATACTCATCAAATATGCAGATGACACCAAACTGGCAGGAATAGCCACCAGTCCAAATGGGCTTCAGATAAAGAAGGATCTTGACAGACTTGAACATTGGGCACTATCTAATAAAATGAAATTCAATGGTGAAAGGAGTAAGGTTCTACATTTAGGCAGGAAAAACGAAATGCACAGGTACAGTATAGGTGGTACCTTGCTCAATAGTAATAACTGTGAGAGGAATCTTGGAGTCCTAGTGGACAACCATTTAAATATGAGCCAGCCGTGTGCAGCAGCTGCCAAAAAAGCCAACACAGTCCTAGGCTGCATCAACAGAGGGATAGAATCAAGATCATGTGAAGTGTTAATACCACCTTATAATGCCTTGGTAAGGCCACACTTGGAATACTGCATTCAGTTTTGGTTGCCACGATGTAGAAAAGATGTGGAGACTCTAGAAAGAATGCAGAGAAGAGCAACAAAGAGGATTAGGGAACTGGAGGCTAAAACATATGAAGAACGGTTGCAGGAACTGAGTATGTCTAGTTTAAGGAAAAGAAGGACTAGGGGTGGCATGTTCCAATATCTCAGGGGCTGCCACAAAGAAGAGGGAATCAAACTATTTTCCAAGGCACCTGAGGGTAGAACAAGAAGCAATGGGTGGAAACTAACCAAGGAGAGAAGCAACTTAGAACTGAGGAGAAATTTCCTGACAGTGAGAACAATTAATCAGTGGAACAGCTTGCCTCCAGAAGTTGTGAATGCTCCAACACTGGAAGTCTTTAAGAAGATGTTGGATAACCATTTATCTGAATGATGTAGGGTTTTCTGCCTAAGCAGGGGGTTTGACTAGAAGACCTCCATAATCCCTTCCAACTCTGTTATTCTCTTCTCTTCTCTTCTCTTCTCTTCTCTTCTCTTCTCTTCTCTTCTCTTCTCTTCTCTTCCCTTCCCTTCCCTTCCCTTCCCTTCCATCCTATCCTATCCCATCCCATCCCATCCCATCCCATCTCATTCTATTCCTTTAGTTGTCACTTCTGTTTCATATATTTCCCTCACCGAGTCCCTTCGGGGAGAGGGGGCGGTCTATAAATTCTGAAAAATAAAATAAAATAAACTTTGGCCATCCAGATTTCCTGATCTGAAAATGCTTGATTGAAGATGCTTAAATTCCAATTCAATCATAGAATAAATTTCAGTTGATTCTGTTGTTTTTCACTTGTGATTCAATTGTGATCATAAGTCAAGAACTACCTGGAATTTAAAAAAAGCCATAATACTACATTGACAAAAATCAGTAAATAATTTTTTGCAAAAATCATTTGCAAAAGCACAGTTTCTTTCACCCAACTGAATGGGAACCAGCAAGGAAAGGGTGGGATTCAGCCAGTTCGGACCGGTTTGGGTGAACCATTAGCTTTGATGATCAGCTGGGAGCAAACTGGTTCGGTCCGACGATCAGGTTGGCCTGCCCAATCGCCCAGTGGTAAAATCTAATTCCCCCCCCCCACTTCTGTGGGTGTGACTTGGTGGTGGTGGTGGGGTCATGTGACTGGGTGGGCATGGCCAACTTTTTTTTTTCACTTTCAGCTATTTTTTTTTAACTTTTTAAAGCATGTTTTCCATGCCACTTCACCCGAACCAGCAGGGAAAAAATGCTTTAAAAAGCAGGGAAAAAAAGCTTCCGACAATCACAGCTGAGCGGTATGATCCTTGGAAGCTTTTTTTTTACTACCAGTTCGCAGAACCAAAGACCATCGTCCCTACTGGTTCAGCCGAACTGGACCGAACTGGGAGGATTTCACTCCTGCCCCTGCCTCTGCGCTTTATTTACCTACATCCTCTCAGCTAGTTTGCGCAGCAGAATGGATTGCCGCACCTCAACTGTGTTACTCCCCAGAAGTGACGTGGAAGTTTTGTTAAAACTGTGCATGCACGCGGAGTGCACATCATCACCGGATCGGTTGTTAAACTGGCAAGATCCGACCACTGGTTTTCCTGCATGACGCTAAAATGTATTCAATATTGCAATCACAACCTGTACGACAGCATTGTATCATCCAGAAATCTGGAACTGGTATCCATATCTGGATACAAAACGTTGTCTATTAAAAAGTCATAAACAGAAAGTCATGAAAATTTTCTGGTTTCTTTTAAAACATCTCAAAGGATTGAGGGAATGAAATGATGCATAAAACTCTTTAAATTTGGCCCTAGCTGTGTTTGGACAGGTAAGTGAGCTTCTGTTAGAAGCTATGTCCATTTAGTTTGTGCCTAAGTACCTCCCCGAGATTATTAGGATGAAGAAACACAACAGTTGATCCCCAATCTTGGAAAACACAGAATTCAGCTGTTGCTAGGGAACAATTACATTCTTAGGTTGAATTTTCTGCCTATACACCAATAGATGTACAATATTCAACTGGCATTCAGCCATTTAAGAACAGATGTACATGGTAATAATTATTTAGTAATAATGATTAATGGCCATTTCCATTAATAGAACCACCCTATTTTTTATTTAACTATCCAGATTAAATTGATCCAATCTGATGGCCCTGTCATTACATTATTGTGAAAGCAAATTCTGTTAATGAATTACATTATGTAGCCCCTTTCTTCTGTCCTTCCTTCCCTCCCTCCCTCCCTTACTCATTCACTCTTCCATCTTCTTCCTTCCTTCCTCCCTCCCTTCCTCTTCTTTTCCCATGATTGTTCTTCCTTCACTTACTCACTCACTCTTCCATGTCCTTCCTTCCTTCCTTCCCTCACTCACTCACTCACTCACTCTTCCATGTCCTTCCTTCCCTCACTCACTCTTCCATGTCCTTCCTTCCTTCCTTCCTTCCTTCCTTCCTTCCTTCCTTCCTTCCTTCCTTCCTTCCTTCCTTCCTTCCTTCTGCCTTCACTTTGCTGATCAAGTGTAGTGTTTGCCTAATACAGTCTTAACCAGCATTTAAAAGTAAACAAAGGACACACCCAGTGTCACCCAAACAGGAAAAATAAATAAAATAAAAAAAATCAGATGCTACAATGTCAAGCCATTTATGGCAGGATGTGATGTCAAAAGCAAAAAATTCATAGACTCTGATAAGGAGTTTTGATGCAAGGAATAAAGGATGAAGTACAGACTTTGGAAATATGATAGCCAGCTCCTGCAAAAATGATTAATGGCTTTGCTAAGGTAGAGTCTCTTTGACTAGTTTTGTTAAATTGGGTAATGGATAGGCACACACAGGCTTAACGGTAACAACAGCTCTTTATTAAGTACAACAAGTGAGAACAATCCAGTGAAGGTTGAGTCTGACAGCAGCCCTTTTATAGGGAGCTGTCAGACCCTTCAACCAATAGGATTAAACCTCTGTTCCCGCCAGAACAGAGGACCTTGGTGGAAACCACTGTAGTTACAACAAGTATCTAACAGCTCTCCCTTCTTGGATGGAACAATCCTACTTGTTATGTAGTCACACAGGTAGATGGGCTTTTGGGTAGCTCTGCCTGACCTGCGCAGTTCAGTAGGAGGGATTTCCTTGGACAGGTCGGACAGACCTGTTTTCTCCGCAGCTCCACTTGGTGGAAGCTCCTGGAACCTTTCACAGGCCGCAGCTGGAGCTTCTAGAGCCGGTTTGCTCGGAGCTCGCTGCTGGCCTGCAACATAACCAGATAAGTACCCTTGGGCTTGTGCTGGCCATGGAAGGAGTGAGTGTTTGCTCCATTTGGGTAGGGCTTTGGCTAACTCGTGCAGGAGTTACCTCTGGTTGTCTAATAGTGGAGTTGGAGAGATGGCCACGGAGTTGGTCAATGTGGCTTCTCCAATTCCTACTGTCCTCGAGCTCTAGGAGGTAAGAGCGAGGGCCGGTGATGCCTATCACTGTGGCAGGAATCCACAGAGTTCGCCCGGTGTAGTTGTGGGCATATACCAAATCCCCTATGCTAAATTTCTGAATCTTGCTTGTGGAGTGTGGGGGTGATGAGGCAGAATAATTGGGGTGTAGCTGGTCTAAGTGGGACCTTATCCGGTGACCCATGAGAAGCTTGGAGGGGCTTCTCCCTGTAGTGGCACTGGGTGTGATGTGCTGAATTAGCAAATAGTGGTCAAACCATGTTTGCCAATCTCCTGAGCCCATCCTAGAGAGGGCCTCTTTTGCAGATCTCACCATTCTCTCCTCCTGACCATTAGAGGCTGGATGGAATGGCGCAACCAGGGCATGCCTGATTCTCTGAGCTGCTAGGAAGGTCTCAAATTGCATGGCCGTGAATTGGGGTCCATTGTCAGAGACCAAGATGTCAGGTAGGCTGTGCGTGGAGAAAAGTCTCTGTATCACCTTGATGACCGCTTCTGCCATAGTGGAGGTCATCAGGACTACCTCTAACCATTTCGAGTAGGCGTCCACAACTATGAGAAATGTCTGGCCATGAACTGGGCCAGCAAAGTCAATGGGCACCCTAGACCATGGTGCTTGAGGTCGCTCCCACTCTTTAGCGGGCGCCTCTGGGGGAGCTGGTCTGGACTCCTGGCATGGTGTGCAGGTAGCCACCCATTCTTCGATCTCCCTGTCCATGTTAGGCCACCACATGTAACTCCTAGCCAAAGACTTCATCCTGACAATTCCAGGATGCCCTACGTGTAAAGCCTCTAATACAGCAATGCGCAGTTTGGGTGGAACAACAACCTGGTCCCCCCACAGTAAACAGCCATTTACAACAGATAACTCATCACGTTTGGCAAAATAAATTTTGAAATCAGCCCCAACAGGCCCCTTGCCCCCCCCCAGTTCAAAATTTGCTTGATGGTGGAGTCCTTTGCAGAGTGACGGGCAACGTCAGTGGATGAGACAAGCCCAGTCTCAAGGCAGTCAATGCGGAGGACTGGTGTCTCAAGGGTAGGGTCAGCGGAAAGTTCCAGCAGTGGGCAGTGGCTTAACGCGTCAGCGTGCCCCAAAGTGGAACCTGGTCAGTGCATGAGGCAGTAGGAGTAGACAGCTAAGAAGATGGTCCACCTGGTCATGTGAGGTGATAATGACACTGGGGTAGGTCAGTCCCCAGCCAGTAAGCCCAACAACGTCTTGTGGTTCATAACCAGTTCGAAGTCCCAGCCATATAGATACTCATGGAACCTCTTTACTCTGGCCACTGCAGCCAAAGCCTCACAGTCCAGCTGGCTGTAGTTCCATTCTGGGGCGGAAAAGGTCCTGGAGTAAAATGCAATAGGGGCTTCGGTTCTGTTGGGTATGCAGTGCCTGATGACAGCACCGACGTCAAACGGGGAAGCATTGCAGGTCAGCACCAATGGCAGGGTCTGGCTGTATTGTACTAGAAAGGAGTCCACCAACAGGAGTCGTTTTATCGTGACAAATGTGGCAGCCTTGGCTCTGCCCCAGGACCACTTCATGCTCTTAGCCAGGAGACAGTGTAAGGACTCAGCAACGGTGGCATGCTGTTTAAGGAAGACACCGTAGAAATTAAGGAGCCCGAGGAATGCCTGCAGCTTGGTTTGATTGTGAAGTGTGAGGGCGTCCTGAATAGCTTTAATTTTTTGTGTGGTCGGATGAATCCCAGAACCATCGATTAGGTACCCTAGGAATTCAACCCTAGGCATGTTAATTTGGCATATCTCTTTTTTGAAACCGAGGCCTTTGTCTCTAATTCGAGCCAAAACTGTTCACACACGTTTCAAAAGTTGCACCTCATTTGCAGCTGATACCAAGATGTCGTCGAAATAGGGGATGACTCCTGGAATCCCCTGCAAAAGCTGTTCCATGATGCTTTGGAACAGTCCAGGAGCGATACTAACGCCGAATTGCAGACGGTGACATTTGAATGCACCCCTGTGCATCACAATGGTTTGGGCCTCTGCCATAGCACCATCTACAGGCAATTGTTGGTATGCCAGCACCACGTCCAATTTTGCGAAAAATTTTCCGGGGCCTAGTGAATGAAGTAGGTGCTGTACAATGGGCACAGGGTAGGCGCTTTGTTGTAGCACTTTATTTATTGTGCACTTGTAGTCCACATAGATGCGAACAGACCAATCAGATTTGACAGCTGTCACTATAGGGGTCTCCCAGCATGCGTGATCAACTGGCTCTAGGATTCCCTGGCCTACGAGCTTGTCAATTTCCCTGTCAATTTTGGGGCGGAGAGCAAAAGGTACTTTCCTGAGTTTTAGCCTTATTGGGTCTATGTTGTGGTTCAAACTAAAGGAAATTGGAGTCCCCACATACTTACCCAGACCAGTGCCGAAGACGTACTCAAACTCCTTAAAGATGGCTTCAGCGCCGTTGTCTTTCAAGGCGTTGATACCGGTCACTTCTAGAACCAATCTAGCCCTAGGAGGCTCTGCAGGTTGCTGCTGACCACTGTCACTGGGAGTTTCCCACTGAACTGCTGGAACTTCACCTGGAAGGTGCCTTGGCCCATGATGGGGACCCGGTTTCCCTGGTAATCGTGTAGGCGGATGTCAAGGGTATGAAGATGCTGCTTCTTTAGGCTAGGGATAGCCTGCTTTAGGGTAGCCCTTGGCATGATGGTCAGTGATGACCCGGTGTTGATCTCCATCTCACATGGAGAGTCCTCGATGAGGACTGTGACCTTCAGCTTTTTTGGCCGCCTGGTGCAGACTTGGCCAATTGACCTGTGGTAGGTGACACCATTGTCGCCCTCTGAGCGCCGTGGTAGCTTCTACCAGGTCCCTTGGTTGGGCCTCTGTTGGCAGTTTGGGGTGCTTCTAGGCTGCCAGGCAGTGGCAGGGAATTCACTCTGGCACAACTTGGTGATGTGCCCCTTTTGCTCACAGCGCTGGCTGGTTGCATCACGGAAACGGCAAGCCAATCTGGCATGGTCTCCTCCACAGCTAGCGCAAGGCAAGAGACGTGATTTGAATTTGCGCGCCGGCTGGGCACGGCTACTGTGCATGCGGCAGCTGTCATCTTCCTCGCCTTCTGAGCTCTCGGGCTCTGCAGCTTCGTGATGTACGTGTGTACTCTTTCGCGCGTCTTGTGGAACGCTTTGGTGCTGCAGAGTCTTGGTAGATTTGAAGGTTGATTCGGACACCCTGGCCTCGTCCAAGGTGATCTGCAGAGTGAGGTTAGATTTAGCGAGTAACCTCCTCTGTAAGGTAATGTCCCGCATGCTGCAAATTATGTGGTCCAGAATCAGATCGTCCAGGTCTCTGAATTCGCAGTACACTTGTGAAGCGCCGCAACATACTCATTAATCAACTCGCCCTTTTTCTGGTTCCTGATGTTAAACTCATGCCGGCGAACGTGCTTGGACGGCTTGGGGGCATAATGGGTCCTCAGCGTTTGCTGGAGCACGGACCAGGCGATTGATTGTAGCAGTGTCAGCTCAGAGAGGTCTTTCACCATCTCAAACACTTCGCGGCCACAGTATCCAAGGAGCATGTTCTTCTTGCGTCCTTCAGAAAGGCCCATGAGGTTGTTTGCCTTGAGGAAGTAGTGAAATCGTATGTCAGCGTTCCAAGTATCATGCAGAATTAAATCAGAGTCCAAGGCAAACCTTTTCTTAAAGTTCCAATTTAATAAGTCAGACATGTTGGTCCATCTGTGGAAATCCCAATTCTGGAAGTTACCTAGGATTCCCACCCAGTTGAAAGTTCATGATCTTGTCCACACACCCACTAATCCATCATATGCTCCAATCTTCTTCTTCCACGCTGTCATCTCTGCCCCACTGGTTCCGGTCAGTTGCCAAGGTGTGGAGACAAAGAATAACCTTGAGCTTCTAGAGAGGATTTTTTTATTTTGAAAACAACACATTCTACCCATTGCTATCCCCCCCCCCTTAATGAATATGCATAGTAAAGATGAAGCTAGAAGAGAGAGTGTGGCAGGCCAAAGATTCTTAAAGGAATCTCTGCAGGCCTGACATCGTAGCATGTACGAGTCCCAGTGCTTGGTGACTGGGTCATATGGAGTCGGTGGGGCTTGCATGGCCATTTTGTGTTCTGAGGGCGTTTTGAATCTGCCGCTCAAAAATGGCTGCTCGAAGCTGCGCTGAGCTCCGGGCTGGATGTAATTGCTGGATTGCTACGCTCTTTTTAGTTTGCCTAGTTGCCTTCCAATCCCACCCTCGTTGCCAGTGTTAGATTGGGTAATGGATAGGCACACACACGCTTAACGATAACAACAGCTCTTTATTAAGTACAACAAGTGAGAACAATCCAGCGAAGGTTGAGTCTGACAGCATCCCTTTTATAGGGAGCTGTCAGACCTTTTGACCAATAGGATTAAACCTCTGTTACTGCCAGAACAGAAGACCTTGGTGGAAACCACTGTAGTTAGAACAAGTATCTAACAAGTTTGTATTTATTTTCCTGGTTTTGGGTTTGGTTATTTTTTCCATACCAGACAAAATTGCCATTTGTTAGTGGCTAACTAATTCCCTTCCAGCTGTTGCTTGTGTATGTTTAATGTTCTTCCTGTTTCCTTTCTCTGCTTCTTTGCAACTTCTTATGCCTTCTTTCCTATTGATTCGATTTAAATATTTTTAGGAGAATTAGGAGGATTTAGAATCCTCCTAATCCTCCTAAAAATTATTTAAATGCATTCGTTGTCTTCTAATGATTCCGAATTCAGGTTAGCTTTCAATTTCCTGCCCAAATTCTCAATCATTTAGCTCCTTCAATTTGTTCTACAGATTAGACCTGTTGTAATGCAGCTCAAATTGTGCTAAGCTAGCCCATCTTAAATTGCAAATAGGTCTCCTAAGCTCATCAAAAAAAGCAGGCCAAGATTGTGATTCCTTACCCCCCCCCCCCCCCCAAAAAAAAGCATCTCTTTTCTCTTTTTTGAGCTTCCATTTTGGTGCAATAGTTGTTGAAAGTAATGACGGGTTTTGCATAACTCCATCTGGCACAAAGCTGTAGTTTCTTCTTCACTAACCAACTTAATTAATCGAATGCCCAACAGGGTGATGTTCCCATTTCCTAGTTTTGCCTCTGCTTCGTCAGCACCTTGCTATAGCTTCAACTATTGGAAATACTTGTGTTCCAAGATAGAATATAGCACTGATGGCAAAGCTTTTTCGCCTCGGGTGGCAAAAGCATAGGGGCACTATTGCACACACTTGCCCACCCTATTTATTTAATGCCCCCCCCTGTGCCGTGCCCTCTGCGCATGTGTGCATGACACCCCCTGCACATGTGTGCATGGAGCTTCGGGAGGGCAAAAATGACCTTGCCCTCCTCTCCAGAGGCTGGAAATGGCCCATTTTTCCGACTTCTTATGGGCCCAGTAAGTCTGTTTTTCACCCTCCCCAGGCTCCAGAGGTTTTCTAGGAGTCTGGGAGGCTGAAAAGCCACCCACCAGGCAAACCGGAAGTTAGGGAATAGAATTCCGGGTTGCCTGTTGGGCCACTTTTCTCCCTCCGGAGGCTTCAGGAGGCTCTTCTCTGTGACATCCCTCAAGTACCGGAAGACAGATACCACCCCTAGTCCTTCTCTTCATTAGAGTAGGTCCATGATGTGCCCCAAGTGGCATGCAGAGCTCTCTCTGTGGACACATGAGCCGTTGCCCCAGCATGCGCCTCCCACTGGCCAGCTGTTTTTTGGGTCTCTGCCGTGCATGCATGGGGGCGGGGTGCATGCGGGAGATGTGTACGCATGCACAGAGTGGGGTGGGGGTCACACATGCATGCACAGGGGGCATGTGCAGGTAGGCGGGGAGCATGGGGGTCATGCGTGCATGCGCAGAGGTGAAGCACACATTGCATGATTGGTGCGAGCATGCGATTTCGGCACGTGGCGACGAAAAGGTTAGCAAACACTTGACTAGATTGGATTTGGATTTATTGGATTTATATGCCGCCCTTCTCCCAAAGGACTCAGGGCGGCGAACTAGACATACATAGTTCCCGAAACCATTCATCATACAGTTTAGCCTCCCATCATCTTCGTTGTTCTTCTCTGGACTGATTTTCTGCTCTTCACCTGCTTGTCTCTTTCTACTTGATGTCATGGCGAAGGGGCAGATAAGATTGCAGCAAATTCAGACTGGCTTTTCTCTGTGCTCCAGGAAGAGAGCTGACACCGAAGATGGGCTGAAACCCAGCTTTTGTCTGGCAAGCTTCCAAAATCCTTTCAACGCTTGTATCCTGGGAACCGAATATTGCCTGATCAGAAAATTGCCATTTGAAGCAGAACCAATGCATTAGGAGTAAGGTGGTTCATGTAATCCTTGGGTGCACATTTGAGTGCCTTGTTTTGCTTCATTCTCCCCCCCGCCCACCTTATCATGAAGTTATACCGCTACTCTGTTCTTGATTTACAAGATGGCCAGGACACGAGAAGTGAGCTGACCTGATATCTTAAGATCAGTTTCAATTCGACGTTGATCCGGGACAACTTAAATATATCAATCAATCCTGTCCTCTTTGCAATCCCCGTTTTCAAAATAAAATAGCTTAATCGTGCAAAATTCAACCGTTCAATTAGTCTAACTGGCTTCTTCATTACATACTCGCTCCATGGTCCACTTGTGACAAATATGTACAACTCCAAATATTTCTTCTAAATACTAAATCCTGGCTGCCACTAAATCTCTAAACTAAATCCCAGTTTGCACATCATTTTTCCTCCCGAAGGAGACCTAAGTGCTGAGCAAATCAATCCATTATTTATTTATTTATTTACTCATTTATTTTGTCTGCTGCCCATCCCACAATGTGGTGGCACTTCATTTAAAAAGAGAGATAAAAGCAGAGGTGAAATCCAGCAGGTTCTGACAGTTTCTGGAGAACCGGTGGCGGAAATTTTGAGTAATTCAGAGAACCAGCAAATACCACCTCTGGCTGGCTCCAGAGTGGGGTGAGAATGGAGATTTTGCAGTATCCTTCCCCTTCCACGCCCACCAAGCCATGCCCACCAAGCCACACCCACAGAACTAGTAGTAAAAAAAAATTGAATTACACCACTGGATAAAACAACCACCTGTAAACCATCAGCCACAAAACAGAACTGTCCAAAGAACTGCAATGCAAAAATTGAGCAAACATTAAACAGACAAATGAAAAAGGTCCCCTCCTTCTGGAGCGTTGTTAAAGCTTACTTCGTTGCAGATTTCCCCTCATCTTGCCTAAAATGGGTAGAATTGCCTCTGCCCTGTATCAATGGGGATGGAAAGAGTCCCTTTGTTGCAATTGTGGTGCCGACATGGAAGCTATTAAACATATTGTGCAAGATTGCCCACCACATCTGTGTGTCAGAATGGTCAAACAATTGGCAACTCCAAATCTCAACCAACAAATGCTTTGTCTTATGCATTGGCAAAAATAATCAGAACCCAAAATACAAGCTGGGTGGACATGACCTTGTAGATGACCCTCACTCTGTCAAGGACCTTGGAGTACTCATCTCTAATGATCTAAGTGCCAGAGCTCACTGTAACAACAGTGCCAAAAAGGCATTAGGAGTTGTTTACCTAATCTTGCATAGCTTCTTGTCTGGTCATATTGTACTGCTAACCAAAGCATACAAAACTTTTGCTAGGCCAATTCTGGAATACAGCTCATCTGTCTGGAATCCGGACTGCCTATCGGACATTAGTACAATTGAAAGAGTCCAGAGATATTTCACGAGAACAGTCCTCCACTCCTCTGCTCACAACAGAATCCCTTATGCCACCAGACTTGGAACTTTGGGCTTAGACAACTTAACACTGTGCCACCTTCGGTCTAACCTAAGCATAGTACATAAAATTATCTGCTACAATGTCCTACCTGTCAATGACTACCTCAGCTTCAACTACAACAACACACGAGCGCACAATAGATACAAACTCAAGGTAAACCACTCCAAACTCGATTGCAGAAAATACTTCTGCAACCTAATAGTCAACGCCTGAAACGCACTACCTGACTCCATTGTTACATCCTTAAATCCCCACAGCTTCAACCTTAAACTGTCTACCGTTGACCTCACCCCATTCCTTAGAGGTCTTTAAAGGGGGGGTGTGCATAAGCACACCAGCTTGCCTACCGTCCCTGCCCTTTTATTCGTCTCCATTTCATGTATTCATAATCTTGTATATACTTATATCTATTCTTGACAAAACCAACAAATAAAAAATAATTAAAACAAAACATCCTAGATTAAACTAGGGGAAGTGATGCAGACTTATTGAGATTTTGTAAAGGCAGACCATCTGGAGAGATCTTTCTTTTTCACCCCCGTTTGGTTATCAGCCACATAAGACTGCATGTTCCTCATGTTGCGAGGAGGGAGATAAATTGTGTGATCTTTGTGAAGCATCTTTCACGGTGACACTTTTGGGCAGCGTCTAGAAGATGACGAAGTATTGTCATCTTTTGTTAGCGCAGAGGTATAGCAATTAGCTCACACCACGAGCTTGTAAATGAATCTCAGCAGCCCTCGGGGTCATATCCCTCTGGAAATCAATGACCTCATTGACCCTTTTAATAACCGTCTGCAGCAATTCTTTATTGTTCTAAATAAAGTGATTGAAAATGTGCAAGAACTTCCCAAAGATTCACATCTCTGGATAGGATGTATAATTGGTAGCTCAGACGACATGTTGCCTTTGTGATTTAAAATGAACAGTAATGTGGAGCAAGATCAACTGAACTTCATGGATCTTTACTATTAAGTAGATACTAGACAAGCCCATGACCTGTTGGGTTATCATTTCAGAGATATTTTCTTCCCTAAACAGAGAAACCAAATTAAAATGGGCAGGCAAAAAAAAAAAAAATCCCTGGGAGGGTGAGCAATTTCTTACTTCCTGTTGATTTTCCCATTGAGTTTGTGGGAAGCTGGTGGGGAGCATTGGAAATATTCTTCCTCCCTCCCTCCCTCTGTATTTCCCCCCTTCCTCTCTCTTTCCCTCCCTTCCTCCCTCCTTCACTCCCTCCCTAATTCTTTCTCCTTTCCCTCCTTTCCTCCCTCCTACCCCATTCATGCCCTCCCTCCTTCCCTTCCCCTTCCTTCCTTTCCTCCCTCCCTCATTCTTTCTTATTTTTCTTCACTTCCTCCTTTCCTCCCTCCTACCCCCTCCATGCCCTCCCTCCTTCCCTTCCCTTTCCTTCCTTCCTTTCCTCCCTCCCTCATTCTTTCTTATTTTTCTTCACTTCCTCCTTTCCTCCCCCCTACCCCTTCCATACCCACCCTCCTTCCCTTCCCCTTCCTTCCTTCCTTTCCTCCCTCCCTCATTCTTTCTTATTTTTCTTCACTTCCTCCTTTCCTCCCTCCTACCCCCTCCATACCCCCCCTCCTTCCCTTCCCCTTCCTTCTTTCCTTTCCTCCCTCCCTCATTTCCTTTCCTCCCTCCACATGTACGCGTGTTCGTTTATTCTGTGTGTGTATTGTCCATATTGTTTTTTATGTGTTTTATTGTACGCCGCCCCGAGTCCTTCGGGAGAGGGTGCGGCTAAGAAATAAATTTTTTATTATTATTATTATTATTATTATTATTATTATTATTATTATTATTATTATTATTATTATTATTTCTTATTTTTCTTCACTCCCTCCTTTCCTCCCTCCTACCCCCTCCATACCCTCCCTCCCCCTTCCCTTCCCTTCCTTCCTTCCTTCCTTCCTTCCTTTACTCCCTGCCTCATTCTTTCTTATTTTTCTTCACTCCCTCCTTTCCTCCCTACTACTCCCTCCATGTCCTCCCTCCCTCCTTCCTTTCTCCTTCCTTCCTTCCTTCCTTCCTTCCTTCCTTCCTTCCTTCCTTCCTCCCTTCCTTCCTTAATCTTCCTATTTTTCTTCCCTCCCATTTTGCCTTTTCGATCCCCTCCCTGTAGGCATCCCTGCTCATTGTCATAAATAACCCATTATTTTATTATTATTGCTTATTCAATTAGCAATCATAATCTGAGAGTTTTAATGCTTCTGCCCCTGCCAAGATCGTAAATTGAAATGGAAATAGGACAGTGCTAGCAAAAAATGATCCAATGCCAGAGTAATATGAATTGGAAATCAGTTCCTCTATCCACCTTTCCACAAACGGAACCTTACCAAATAGATACAAAATACTAAACATCACAATCAAAGTGGGACTTTGGAAGATGCCCCTAACTTTACCCCCACCCCCCCAAAAAAACCACACACACAAACAGGCTTCAATGCCACATTAAATTAAAAAGCAGTCACTCTGACAACTCTTCAACAGTATACTTAATGATTTCCCCTGCATATTACAATTTGCCATCTGGAAACATACTTGCACAGTTTCAGCTGCCAGTCTTTTTGTGAATGCATTGTTGCAACTTTCCAAGATTTGGCATAGATGTGTAATAGAAATCTATATTGCTGGGCTTTGCTATTTATTTCTCACTCTTCGTTACTTGGTTGCACTTGTTATGTCAACAAGCAGATATAACAACCAAATTTCAAGGTTATTATGAGATTTAAATAAAGAAATAAAATATGATTTGAAAAGAACTTACTTTTGGGGATTGCATCAGTCGCTTTACGGATTACAGATCCTTGTTTGACTTAGATATGAGTTAGGTTACGATTGGGGTTAGTGTTAGGAGGAATTAACTTCCTTTGTGTTTGTGGAATAGGTCCTGAATATACTTACTATTGTAGGAGAAGAAGAGGCAGGACTGGAGTGATGTGGAGTTAAACATGTGATCAATTTAGAATCATTGTGTTGTCACGAAAGACCTAAATCCAACCCTCTGTGAAGTCCGTTGATCTTTATTTAACATCAATGTAGCATTGACCGGTTAATTGACTAGATCAGGGGTGTCAAACTTGATTTCATTGAGGGGCACATCAGGGTTGTGTTTGATCTCTGGGGGGCATGGGGGCATGGCTAGCTCAATGTCACTCGTGTCGGGATTGCCTTTGGTGGTTTGAGTGCTCGGCCAGCAAAAACGGGCTCTCAAGCTCCATTTCCGGCTGCGACAGCCTCCTGCAGCCCTCTGCCGGCGAAAACAGAGTCTAGAAGGGCATTATTGCTGGCAGAGGCACCGTGGGCTGGTCACCTCACTCTTTCCAGGGCCAATCTAAGCACGCCGCAGGCTGGATCCAGCCCCTGAGTCTTGAGTTGACACCCCTGGACTAGAGTCTTGTGTAAGAGATAAAAATAATAAACTTTTCTATCTTTTGCGCGCAATGAATGCGCCTGGTTATTGGCACCTGATAGCTACAGTATTTGCCTTTGCCTAGCAGAGTAGGGTTAACAGTGCATCTCACTTTGAAGAAGATGTGAAAGCTATTTTGTATGGGTGATCTCTTTGCAATTCGATTATATTTGGAAATCACTTTTAAAATGGGAAAGCAACAAATGATGCGGCTTTGCAAGAACGTTAATTTCAAATGTAATCTTTCTCTTCTGTCTTCAGATCCATGTGGGATTTATCCTACCAAACATTAAATGCCAAGACCTTTATGCTACGAGGCAATTTTATTGGACACAATTTTGTCAAATAATAGAATCGCAATCTTGTTGGCAGAGATTAACTGTGTGAAGGAGTCCTGTAAAAACGAGCTCTTTT
The DNA here is from genome assembly GCF_964273705.1 of Natrix helvetica. Classification (NCBI taxonomy): domain Eukaryota; kingdom Metazoa; phylum Chordata; class Lepidosauria; order Squamata; family Natricidae; genus Natrix; species Natrix helvetica. The sequence goes on along the minus strand of NC_138552.1, from coordinate 284,951,979 downwards.
TTTGCCCCATTTAAAGCTTTTATAGTAAGAGCCAGTAGGGCGTTACCGTATTTGTAGTCTGAAAAGTAATGACATGCTTTCGACGATTCAGCAGCAGCAGTAAAAGCACCTTTTCATTGGTGATCAAACACAGAATTTGTTCTAAAAGGAATAAAAGTTTTTTTGCACCATTCAGCATTGACCTCATTCTCAGTTAGCTTGGTTCAGCCAATTAAATCAAATGTTCTTTCTCAATTAGCTTAATTAGGTCATCACAGCCTGAAACAATCTGATGAAATACCGTATTTTTCGGAGTATAACGCACCTGCCCCCCAAGAGCATGCTCCTGGGAGCCGCGGAGGACAAAAACATTTTTTCTTACTTATCTCTTCGAAATCTTGGTGTGTCTTATATCCCGGTGCATCTTATAGTCCCAAAAATATGGCCAAACTAGGCAACTTTAAGACATCTGTTAGATATTAACATATATCGTAGCAAGTCTCCTCTCTGGTCCGCTGCTACAGCGGGAAACAGGTATCGTTCTGATTGGTCGAGGGGCGTACCTGATCCCTATAAAAGGGGAACCCTCCGACCACAGAGCAAGCTGGATCACTATTACTACTAATAAAGAGCTATTAAGTCACTTCGTGTCCGCAGTCTGTTCTCTCGTTGCCCAGATCTAACATTGGCGACGAAGGTGGGATTGAGAGACAGATAGGATGAAGAACGCTACTTCAGAATCTCCGGATTCGATCCAGCCCAGGAATTCGGCAGAAATTCCGGCAGCCATCTCAGGACACCGCAGCGCGGCAAAATCAAACGAAAGAAGATGGCGATGCACACTCCGCCCGCTCCATTCGACCCAGCGAACGACGAATGGGAAGCCTTCATGATTCGTTTCGAGTGTTTTCTCGAAGCGAACGAATACACGGGGATAACCGACGCCCGAAAGAAAAACATCTTCCTCGGCTACTGTGGAAAGGAAGTCTTCAATACGGCCAGAGACCTCACCGCGCCTACTCCAATACAAGCGGTATCATGGACGGCGTTGCAACAGGCTCTACAGACTCATTCCTTCCCGCCACGTTTGCCACCAGGAATTCAACATGCGGAACCAAAAGGCGGGAGAGTCAATCAACCAATATGTTGCAGCCCTGCGTAAAGCAGCAACGCACTGCGAGTTCAGGGATCTGGAAGAGCATATCCTAGCACAATTTGTCTGTGGGTTAAGAGACATTTCCCTACAAAAAAAGCTGTTGGCAAACCCAAATTTAACCCTACAGATAGCACTAAACGAAGCAAGGGCATCAGAGTCAGCAGAGAAATCATCGGTAACCCTACAACGCGGTTTCAGCGGAAGCCAGCCAGCACCCAGGCAAACCAGAGTTCACTACGAGGACACAAACCCCGATTACGAGGATCCCGAGTTTGAGGACAGTCACCTGATGCGGAGCAGTCACATGAGGCCAGGGGGGAGACCCTGATCCCGTTTGCCGCCCTGCGCAAGCTGTGGAGGGAATCACCCCCGGTCTACCTGTCGGTTCAGGAACGTTGTTTGTTCAATCTGCAACAAACTTGGGCACATCGCACGAGTGTGCCGGAGCGGAGTCCCTGCCTCATGGCAGCCACCTACGTACCGATAACAGAAGCCCAACCCAGGGGCTTGGCGAAATCAAAAAGGGCGCCCAGAGAGAAATCCACAAGTGTTTACCCAGAGAGAAAATCCCCAAAGAGCTGAGCGAGCGTATTCCCAGAGAGATTACACACAAGGAGCTGAGCGAGCGTATTCCCAGAGAGATTACACACAAAGAGCTGAGAGAGCGTTCTATCAAGACGCTCAACGGGAGTATTTTCAGGATACAGATGCTGAGATAGAGTTGACCCAGAGAGAGGAATTGCGAACGTATCTCACCACAATAAGTCAGGTCCGCACCAAGCGGCCTAAAAAGCTGAAAGTCACAGTCCTCTTGGAGGGCTCACCTTGCGAGCTAGAAGTTGACACAGGATCATCCCTGACGATCATTTCATGGACATCCATGAAACAGGCTATCCCTAGCCTCAAAAAGAGCCAACTACGCGCTCCAGACATCCTGCTACGAGACTACCAGGGGAACCGAGTCCCCATCGTGGGCCAAGGAACGTTCCAGATCCGTTTCAAGGACATCGTAGCACAGCTGCCCGTGACCATCGCCAGCGCACCATTACAGAACCTTCTAGGACTGGATTGGTTTGAATCCTTGGGGCTAGAAGTCACCGGAATCAACGCCGTGGAGAACAGCAGCGCCGAGCAGATTTTTAAGGAGTTCGAGGATGTGTTCAGCCCCGGTCTTGGTAAGTATGTGGGTAAACCAATCTCATTCAATTTAGACCCCAAAGTGGTGCCAATCCGACTTAAACCGAGACGAGTGCCTTTTGCACTCCGCCCAAAAATAGATAAGGAGATAGATAAGTTAGTGGAGCAGGGAATCCTTGAGCCGGTGGATCACGCGCGCTGGGAAACTCCCATTGTGACCCCAGTCAAGCCAGACGGATCAGTCCGCATCTGCACGGACTATAAATGTACAATTAATGTCGCGCTACAACAAAGCGCATATCCTGTGCCAGTAGTACAACACCTATTGCATTCGTTGGGGCCAGGAAAGATATTCGCTAAATTAGACATGGCACAAGCTTACCAGCAGTTGCCCGTGGATAGCGCCACAGCGGAGGCCCAGACTATAGTGACGCATAGAGGAGCATTCAAATGCAACCAGCTACAATTCGGTGTGAGTATTGCTCCAGGTCTGTTCCAGAGCGTCATGGAACGGCTGTTGCAAGGGATACCGGGAGTCGTCCCCTATTTCGACGACATCTTGGTATCCGCTGCAAACGAGGAGCAACTATTAAAAAGAGTCAGAACTGTTTTGGCCCGAATCAGAGAGAAGGGCCTCCGCCTTAAAAAGGAAAAATGCCAAATTAACGTGCCTAGCGTAGAATTCGTGGGATATAGAATCGATGGTCAGGGAATACACCCCACTTCAAAGAAAATTAAGGCGATCCAGGACGCCCCCACACCACGAAATCAGACCGAGCTGCAGGCCTTCCTCGGACTACTTAACTTCTACAGCGTTTTTCTGAGACAGAAGGCGACCGTTGCTGAGTCATTACATCGACTACTCCAGAGGAACGCACCATGGAAATGGGGACGATCTGAAGCAGCAGCTTTTGCCGCAGTAAAGCGCCTGCTCACCACTGACTCGCTGTTAGTCCAATACAGCCAGACACTGCCGCTGGTATTGACCTGCGACGCATCACCCTTTGGAGTTGGCGCAGTCCTTAGCCACAGGATGCCAAACGGAAACGAAGCACCCATCGCCTTCTACTCTAGGACTCTTTCATCGGCCGAGAGGAACTACAGCCAGATGGACAGGGAAGTGTTAGCTGCTGTAGCTGGAGTAAAACGCTTCCATGAATACCTCTACGGCCGCGATTTTGAACTAATTACAGATCACAAACCGCTGTTGGGACTTTTGGCGGGAAACCGCCCCACTCCCGTCTCCCTTTCTCCATGCATGACCAGGTGGACTGTTTTCCTGGCTGCGTACTCATACAAGTTAATTCATCGACCGGGCTCCACTTTAGGACACGCAGACGCACTCAGCCGTTGCCCATTACCGGACCTTTTGCCAGACCCCACTCCCGAAGTACCGGTGCTGCTCATTGACTGTTTGGACTCAGGACTGGTTTCTTCCTGCGACGTTGCAAGGTTCTCCTCTAAAGATAATATAATAAAGCAAGTGCAAACTTGGGTTTGGAGGGGGTGGCCGAAGGGAAACGTGGGCCCGGAATTCAAAGTATTTTGGTCAAAACGGGATGAACTCTCAGTGTTACAAGGTTGTTTATTGTGGGGGGATCGAGTTGTTATTCCTTATGCGTTACGTAGAAATGTGTTAGATGCATTACATGTTGGTCATCCGGGGATTGTTAGGATGAAGGCGTTAGCAAGAAGTTATGTTTGGTGGCCAAACATGACAAAGAGATTGAGGAATGGGTGGCCACTTGCGATCCATGCCAGGAATCGAGACCAGCACCCCCGGAAGCGCCCGCCACAGAATGGGAGAAGCCTAAAGCACCCTGGTCGAGAATACACATCGATTTCGCAGGGCCAGTTCAAGGTCAGACCTTCCTCATAGTTGTGGATGCATACTCCAAATTGCTAGAAGTAGTCCTAATGACTTCAACCACGGCAGAGGCAGTCATTAAGGTTCTACGGCGACTTTTCGCCACTCATGGCCTGCCCGACCTCCTGGTCTCCGATAACGGGCCCCAGTTCACGGCCATGCAATTCGAAACGTATTTAGCTGGTCAGGGAATTCAGCATGCCCTCGTCGCGCCATTCCATCCGGCATCAAACGGACAGGCGGAAAGAATGGTGCGATCCGCAAAAGAGGCCCTCACTAGGATGGGTCCAGGTGATTGGCAAACACGCATTGACCATTACCTATTAATCCAACATATAACCCCCACGAAACGAAAGCGAGCAGATCCCCGAACGCCAAAGCAACGAGAGTCTGCAAACGCCCGGAAACGAAACACAGAAAGCAACCGATCCTGCAACTACTTCTAACCAACCCGAACTGCATCCTGCAACTATTCCTAACCAACCCGAACTGCGACGCTCCACCCGAGTAAGACAAACACCAACGTATCTTAAGGACTATATTACTAACCGCAACGTTCCGTCTAGGAGGGGAGGGGTGTTAGATATTAACATATATCGTAGCAAGTCTCCTCTCTGGTCCGCTGCTACAGCGGGAAACAGGTATCGTTCTGATTGGTCGAGGGGCATACCCGATCCCTATAAAAGGGGAACCCTCCGACCACAGAGCAAGCTGGATCACTATTACTACTAATAAAGAGCTGTTAAGTCACTTCATGTCCGCAGTCTGTTCTCTCGTTGCCCAGATCTAACAACATCAACTCCCAGAATTCCACAGCTGTCAACCTTGAAGTTGCCCTAACGGTGGCCATTTTGTGCTCTGTAGCCTCTCCTATGAAAGTTTAGTCTTCACATTGCTTCAGGGCTGACATAGCCTGGAGCTGAGGGGCAGGGAGAGGGGTATAGAGCTATCTGGGGTGCTATAGCCAAAATAATGTTTTTCCCTCTGGGAATCAAGGACATTTCTGCAGGTGTTCAGAATGTGGAGACTGAGTTCACCTGGGAACTGGACTGTATGCTGATTGGATCATGTGACTGGTGACTTTGAGGGGGGAGACACAAACTTTTATTTTAATTGGGTGCCAAATTGGTGGAAACGTAGTGCCGATTTTCCACCAAGATTTTGCGAATATGATATGTCCCCAATAAACTGTTCTTTGAGGAATATGCCTGCCTCAGAGTTCTTATTGCTGGGGATGTATTACTTGGAACCTTGACAACATCCAGCCATGCTGGCTGTGGAATTCTGGGAGTTGAAGTCCAGAAAATGTTTAACCTTGGCAACTTTAAGGTGGGTGGACTTCAACTCCCAGAATTCCACAAAGTTGCCAATATTGGTCATAGCAGGACTGTCAAACTCCCGGTCCACAGACTGGATGCATCCTAAAGGTGTCTGTAAGCCGGAGAGCAACAATTTTAGCAAAGGGACGGGGGAGGGGGGGAGTCCCGATATGTCACATGATGCCACCATGACGATATGAGTTTGACAGCCCTGATTTATAGCATCATTCCTTTCTTTATGTTTCCTCTTATTGGTTAGAATACCAAGTGACTGTTCCAGGATAAAACAACAGGAAAACTAAAACCTACAAATTGAAGGAGAGTAATTTGCACGATTTGGGGATAATGTGAGACGGCTTTCAAAATAAAAACTTTCACCCATTCAGTTCATGCCCCTAAACCATCTGTGCAGAGCACTGGATGTATCGGTCTCCTAACATGCCAAGAAGATCTAGATTTGTTTGTTCCTTCCCCTCCAATCGCTCTTCGATACACTCGATGTCTTGAAGACATAATTGTCACTTCTCAAAGGGAAGAGTCTCAGGAAGCAGAAGCTGGGTACCATCCAAAATCTCCTCCTCCTTTTACTTCCGATCACTTAAGTAAGCTCTGAGCAACAACAGTGGCACGGACACCTGCAGTGGTTTGCGTTTCTCAGACCATCAATGTTGGCTTCAGCCCAGAAGCAAATATTCACAGGCCATGAATGAGTCATTTGTTAAGATAGACTCCTGTCAACACTCGCCTCCCTCTTTCTGAATTTGGCAGGGATCCCGAGCCAGTTTGACATAAACATGAATTTAATGATCCGATGGAAGAACGGATGGAAGAAGAAGGCAAAGATGAGCTGTCTAGTTCCTGAAAAGACAGAATGGATTTGAGCCACATGGGACAGCTGATTTAGGAACTTCAGAGCAGCATTTCTCAATCTCCATAAGTTTAAGAGGTATGGCCTTCAATTCCCAGAATACCTCAGCCAGCATGTTGGCTGTTTACTTTATTCTCAGAGTGATTTACAATGTCAGCAATCTGAGTCCTCAATTTTTCCGATCTGAAAGGATGGAAGGCTAAGTCAGCCTTGAGGCAGTCAGGATCGAACTCCAGGCTGTGGGCAGAATTAGCCTGTCATACTGCATTCTAACCACTGCGCCACAGGGATCCTTAGCCACTACAAGCACACAATCCATGCAAGATAAATTAAACTATATATTAAGGTAAAGGTAAAGTTCCCCTCGCACATATGTGCTAGTCATTCCCGACTCTAGGGGGTGGTGCTCATCTCCGTTTCAAAGCCGAAGAACCAGCGCTGTTTGAAGACGTCTCCATAGTCATGTGGCCGCATGACTAAATGCCAAAGGCACGTGGAACGTTGTTACCTTCCCACCAAAGGTGGTTCCTATTTTTCTACTTGCATTTTTATGTACATTTTGAACTGCTAGGTTGGCAGAAGCTGGGACAAGTAACGGGAGCTCACTCCGTTACGCTTCGCTAGGGATTCGAACAGCCAAATGGCCAACCATTCTGATCGACAAGCTCAGCGTCTTAGCCCCTGAGCCACCGCATCCCATAAACTATATATTATTCCTGTCAAATTTATATCCAAACTGTGATCATGTACAGGATTCTGATTCTCATCTCAATCAAATCAACCAAAGATCATGTGACTCAATGGGCATGGCCAATTCTACGTCACTTATGTGGATGGTACCTATATGGAACAGGCAGGGTTGGAGAAGGAATCCAGGGGTCTCCAGGGGGGGGGGAAGAAAGATCCACCGTGTGTGTGTGTGTGTGTGTGTGTGTGTGTGTGTGTGAGAGAGAGAGAGAGAGAGAGAGAGAGAGAGAGAGAGAGAGAGAGAGAGAGAGAGAGAGAGAGAGAGAGAGAGAGAGAGAGAGAGAGAGAGAGAATGAGAATCAAACTAGTGTGGGAAAGCTGGGTGCAAGAGGAAAAGAAGCTGAGTAAGCTGTCTTTTGGCCATTATTTGAGTCATTTTCAGGTTGTTTTCAGGCCATTTTGGCCCAATTTTGGTCTGAAAATGGTCTGAAAAACAGCCTGTTTTGTGGGCATTTTGGGCCATTTTCAGGCTGTTTTGGGGCTGTTTTCAGGGTGATTTTGGCTGGAAAAACAGCCTAAAAACTGTATGAAAATGGCCTTATTTTCTGCCATTTTTGGCTGTTTGCAGGCTGTTTTGTAGGCTGATTTTGGTCAAAAAAACCACCGGAAAAAATGGCCTGAAAATGGCCCGAAAAACAGCCAGGGGCAGGGCAAGCTGGTGGTCTGATTTCCAGTTCTCCGAACCGCACAGAATTGGAACGATCGGTTTGGGCAAACCGGTCCGAATTGGCAACATCCCACCTCTGATATAAATGTTCTAACTCCTCAATCCTTTATTCTAGGTGGGTTGTGAAGTGTGGCCTGGCCTCTCTGGTGAATTGTAAAGTTTTCATTAATCTAGAATCTTTCAAGATACATTGGTTTTCTGCTTCATATGCTTTACCCTCCCAGCTCCTCTGAATTAACAGACCCTGCATTAAGCCGAGTTTGAACTAGATGGCCTTTGAGATTCCCTCCAACTCTATGAGCCAATCAAAATGTTTTTTTGAAGATCTTTAGCAGCCAAGCAGGGGTTTCCCCCCAAAGATGCTTTGTACCTGGATTTCTTTTTTCTTTCAAGACGTTTTGCTTCTTATCCAAGAACCTTCTTCCATTCTGACTGGATGGTGGAATGTGGAAAGATTTAAATTCCTCGCAGAAATCCTTCCATCCTCCACCATTCAGTCAAAACAGAAGAAGCTTCTTGGATGAGAAGCAAAGCATCTTCAAGGCAACAACCAAGAAAGTTGGTGGAAACTAATCAAGGAGAGAAGCAACTTAGAACTGAGGAGAAATTTCCTGACAGAACAATTAATCAGTGGAACAGCTTGCCTCCAGAAGTTGTGAATGCCCCAACACTGGAAGTTTTTAAGAAGATGTTGGATAGCCATTTGTCTGAAACGGTATAGGGTTTCCTGCCTAGGCAGGGGGTTGGACTAGAAGACCTCCAAGGTCCCTTCCAACTCTACTATTGTATTGTATTGTAAAGTTCAGTTGCCTTTTGAAAAAGCACCTTTGGGAGAAACATGACCTAGTTGACTGAGCATGACCTAGTTGACTGAGACATCAAGCAGGTATCAGCCTCTGAGGTAACTTCCAACCCCATGATGCTTACGATCCTTTGGTGATGACACTGAGGCTTTTAGGAAGTGTTTCAAGTGTATTAGAAAACATTGTCCTTCACAATGTGGGATCCATTTTGCACAATGTGTAAACTAATTTCAAGTGAAAAGTTTGATGACTCCGTGTTATGCTTCTGTCAACTCTTTCTCAATATCCTTACAACATTTCTCATTATGCTCTGTAGCTTCCTGCATGTCAATAACGCTGATGGGAATTATGTGACTTTGATCATACTTTTTGACAGAGACAAGTGTCTTACTTGCCATTTTCTGAAATTTATGCTATTGACAATCTTTTCTCTCCCCCTCCCCGCCCCGCCCCACTTCCTGTGCCAAGAGGCATTCAGTCACACAGATCAATCCTGTGACATTTCCCCTTGAGCAAAATGTCAATAAATTGCCTCTTCCTCACTCTGGTAAATTAAACCTTTTGCAAAGCTAAGAAATATTTGATTGGACCCCAGGGTATTATTGCTGTTCCTCCTTTTGCCAATGATTAGGCTGGAGAAATAGACATTTAAGTGGAGCTTTGGACAGCATAACGTCGAGCAAAATGCAGATTTGAGGGGCCTCTTATCTCACTTCTTCTGCTCTTGGTTTCACTGGGATGTCAGAAGTCCCCGTTCAAAAGTCATGAGCTATGCTAAATCAAACCCCAAATGCTTCCTTTAACATTTAAGTCTTATTCAAGTAAAATCAAATGAATACGATCATTACTCCTGCCTTTGACCATTGCCTAACTTTGTGACTTAAAAATAATTAGGGTGTCAATGTGTGGTACCAGAACAACAGCATGAACTGAGAGAGAAGTTTCTTTATTGCTATTCACCTATTAACAAGAATCTTGCCACATTAACTTTACTCTTGAAAAAAACCAGATAAGCACCCCAGGGATTTAGTGTGTGTGTGTGGTCTCTATTGCTTTCTATCTGTTAAGTAAGTAAGCTCCCCGTTAGGAGAGCGAGTGTGCAGAGAAGCGTAGTGAGAGTGGTATGCAAGAACATGCACAAACCAGCATTCAGGGACACTGAATAGTATAAAATACAGTAGTTTACTATGTGGAAATATAGAGGTATTCAGAGTCCAGTTAACAGTCCAAGTCATACACGGTTCAGTCAGTCAGTTATCTATATTCTCAGTTTAACCCACAAAGTAGCTAACAGTAGCAAGACTCAGTAACTCACGATCAGCATCAAACAGTATCCACGATCAGCAGCTAACAGAGAGCTAACCGCCATTCTGGCTCCCTCTTATGGCTGCTTGAGGTAACAAACCAATTACATCTCTTTAACATTTAAAGTAAAAGTAAAGTAATCATAGCTTATATACATTGCCAAGCCAAGCCTAGGGTTACATCCCTAACACTACCCTGCAGGGATTTTCTGCTAACCAATCTAACCCTAACCCTGGCTCTTTACTCAAAACTCTTAACCTCCCCATTCAGCTGTAGATTCCATCACAGGGAGCCATGTAAAAGACTTCAAGAGTGTTTTGATTTGAGGATGCTTCACTCGTGTTCTCCTGTGATTTTGATCGCATGAGCATGGGGATGCTGGAAAGGTCGTAACTGTGAACCATGGTCATAAGTCACTTTTCTCAGAGCCGTTGCAACTTTGAACGGTCACCAAATGAACTGTTGTAAGTCGAGGACTACCTGAATTTTTTGCATGCAAAATCAAGCATGCACCGAACCGGCAGTAATGCTGCCCCTGCGTCCAAGGATATTCCTGGGAAGGTTAAAAAAAGTCAAGATGGTGGTAATTCAAAGTCCTGCCTTCCTTTTTTATGTGTGGTAAGCCTACCATCTTCACCAAGAAGGAGTCAACATATTCTCCAAAGCACCTGAAGGCAGGACAAGGAACAATGGATGGAAACTAATCAAGGAGAGAAGCAACCTAGAACTAAGGAGAAATTTCCTGACAGTGAGAACAATGAATCGGTGCAACAACTTGCCTCCAGAAGTTGAGAATGCTCCAACACTGAAAGTTTTTACTGGACAATCATTTGTCTGTAATGGTATAGAGTCTTCTGCTTGAGCAGCGGGTTGGACTAGAAGACCTCCAAGATCCCTTCCATCTCTATTCTGTTTCTGTTTTTGAAATCCTTCTTTCTCCTATATCTCTGGTGCTCTCTCTTTATTTTTATTGAGGGGTCTTCTTAAAGTGATCAAAGTGTGGGTCGAAGCCGGCAAGATGGCAGTTGTGGCATTGCATTGACGTTTTTACACACATATCAAGGCATGGGGCTTCAATTGCAATGTTGCAACCACCATTTATGTTTTGAGCTTCCCCACATGCACGTTGTTGGGATGAACTGAAGGACCATTAACCCCATTCATTGCTCGAATGAAAAAAAAAGGGTCATATTTATAATTGTTATGTACTTTGGTGTACAATTCTCCTAATCGGCCAACAACAAGGCATTTCCTTTGCAAACATTTGCTTTGCAAAGGGTCTCAGTTTCCTAATTAGGAGAAAAGGGCTTGAAAATGCATGGAAGATGAAAAACTGGCTTTACCACCAAAAATATTTGCTCTCCGGTTTACAGACACCTTTAGGGTGCATGAATTAGGCAACTAGGCATGGAAAGGAAAGCAGAACATTCTTGAGGTGAGGGGTGCATAACTGTAGCTTTTTTCATGTGCTCCCTGAAAAAGCTGGGCTGTTTTAAGCTCCTTGGAATATTTCCTCTGAATTGTATTTTCTAGTGTGGCAGATGGGATTAAATAATTAAATACACAGAGGATAAACATTCCAACTAGTTAAATTTAAATAGTTGCTTTAGCTCTTTCCAACTCTTTGAGAATTGATGGACGTAATGTTGCCAGGATTGTCTGTGAAAATCTGCTGGGAGTGGGTCTCTATAAAGGCAAGATGGCAGGAGAAGAATTGTGTGCCTACACAAAAGAGGAAGGATTTGTATCACAATGCTGATGCTGCCACCTTTGTTTTACTGCCTCCTGTGGACACCACCACCTTGAGGACATAATACCTTTGTTCTTAGTGTGATGACACTATAGCCGGGATGGTGAACCTGTGGCATGTGGAGCCATATCTGAGGGCACCCCAGGCATTGCCTTATGTCAGCTCCAGAGCACATGTAAGCGCTTGCCAGCTGATTTTTGGCCTTCCGGAGGGTGAGGGGAGGCCGTTTTCATTCCCGCCAGGTTTCAGGGAAGCCTCCAGAGCCTGTGGACGGCAAAAAACAGGCTCAACGGGCCTAACGGATGAACTTCCGATAGGCCTGTTGGGCTGTTTTTCATCCTCCCCAAGCTTCAGGAGGCTGGGGAGGGCAAAAAACAGTCCAACAGGCCTACTGGAAGCTTCTGAATTTCCGGTAGGCCCTTTGGCTCCGTTTGTCACCATCCACAAGCTCTGGAGGCTTTCCTGAAGCCTAGGGAGGGCGAAAACGGCCCAACGGGGCTTCCAAACGTCCAGAGGCTTTAGTGAGGCCTACGCACATTCATGGGGGTAGACCGAGGAGGGGGGGTTGTGGTGTGCATGCGCGTGGGGAAGACATTGCATTATGTGTGTGGGCAAGCATGCGTGTTCTATTGCACACGTGTGCTAATGCACACACACACACACACACACACACTTTTGGCACCTGAGCAGAAAAACGTTCGTCATCCCTGCACTATAGTATGTCTAGATCTGTCATGGGGATCTTCCATGTATCTCTCTTGCACAGTTCCAAGATGCTCTGCTTATCAGTTGTTAAGGATGCATCTTCAGACTAGACCTCCATGTTAAACCAGCTTGCCATGGAAGATGGGTCAAGGAGTTCCAACAGGGAACTCATGTCCCATCCCGTCCCCGTGAACAAGTCCCAAAGTTGCTTTTCAAAAGGCAACTGGACTTCTCCCTCCCCACCTCCTTGAAATGGTATCGCTTCTCATCCAAGAAGCTTCTTCAGTTCCGCTCAGTTCAGTTAACTTCCTGGATGAGAAGCAAAACGTCTTCAAGGAAAAAACCAAGAAAGTCCAGTTGTCTTTTGAAAAGCACCTTTGAGACAACCATGACCTGGATGATTGGGAATCTTCATAGACAAAGGGGAACAAGATTTCCCCCACGCAAACATTCTGATTCTTTTGAGTGAGGTCAGTCACCTAATAATTGACTGGACCCTTATCATCTGGCCATGGGGTTACATGTGCAATAGTGGCCAATATCTGTAGCTTCCGGGGCTACAGGAGAAGATGGTTGACGGTTTTGAAGAGGGCTCTACGCCCCAACAGGAGATAAAGTGGCAGAACCATCTTCCAGGAGAAGGGAAAATCTGATTACAAACCTCCCCTGCCTTGCGGCTATATCCACTACTGGAAAAGGCTTCAGGAGTCAACCTCGAGGCAAAATCCAGAGCTGGAGTCCCCGAAACAGTTTGTGACTATGTACAGCCACGTTCTGGTAACTCCTGCAATGCAGCTAGAACCCATCGTATCGGCTCTGTCATTCCATTGGATTATTTCAGCGAGGTGGAGAGGGGGGAATCTGCTGCTTGGGTAACAGTCTATCCTCCATATTAATCTACCCAGGCCTCGTGCTCTGGAGAGGACACTCCAGCTTTGATCTCTTTCCAGAGCACGATATCGTAGTCTTTTGAGACTGAAGGACACCAATGCAATCTGTAGCTCAAGTGTAGGATGAGAGTGGAGGTTCATTCCCCGAGCTTGCAGGTTGGTTTCTGAACATTTCATTTCCAGGCCAGATAACATCATCAGCTAGGGTTACATGTCTCCATAGCAATTCCGCCTCCCCTGTTTCACAAGGTTGGTAGTCTTGTTCGTAGCCTCCCCTGTCTCTGCAGCCTACACTTACCTTTGTTGCCAGAGGAGTGAAGAACAGGGAAGGCATCCTTGCCCTCTTGAACTTCTTGCCTCTCTTTTAAATAAATGCAGTGCACATTCTTCAAGGCCTCCTGCCAAGGTTAGTGGAGAGCATCACTGTTGCCCTTGAAGGCAGCAGAAGGCACATAATAAAGGTACTGATAAAGGAGAATATTTGTAACTCAATGATGAAATGAGGGGTCCTTGATGCTCTCTGAATTTTGTTTTCTTGCAATATCCTGACTAGGTTAACGTCATCAGTGATGTTGAGCATTGAGCTCTGGTGGTTAGAGTGCAGTACTGCAGGCTGCTTGCAATTTGACAGTTCAAGTCTCACCAGGTCAAGGTTGACTCAGCCTTCCATCTTTCCGAGGTGTGTAAAATGAGGGAGCAATAGACTGACTCTGTAAACCATTTAGAGAGGGCTGCAAAACACTGTGAAGTGATATAGAAGTCTAACTTATTGCTATTGTTGGATAGTGAAATGTCTGCAGGAAATCAAAGCTCAGAGAGCGCCGAGGACCCCTCACTTAGTAAAGGTCAGGATTAATCAGTTTAATTAAACAGGGCGCTTTAATCCAGCCATTTCATAGTACTTGCTGTCTGCTGTTACCCAGTAGTTTGTTAGTCTATTTCAAAAGGGGTTCATCTTCCAGTTATATGTAGGCAGCTGTCCCAGTTGTGAATGGCCATTTTGTTTTCTTGGCAAGACAGTCTGGAGTTATTTCCTTCTGAGGTAGATCCTTATTTAATCTTATCCTCTATGACCACAAGTCATGGTCCATTCCATATTATTTTGCTAATAGCAAAATTAGGACACCAAAGCTCCTTCCCCACTACAAGGACACAATCCATGCAGGAGAAACTAAAATGATATTAATTCAAATCAAGTTTATATCCAGACTCTGCTCGTGTACAGGATTTTGATCCTCATCTCCATCATCATTCAAAGGACAAATCACCCTCAACAACAACAAAAAAGGCTGCACACCTTTTCTCTACTCATTCTCCATCGATCCATCCATCCATCCATCCATCCATCCATCCATCCATCCATCCATCCATTTCTCTAACTCCTTAGAAGAAATCAGAATTCTTTATTAATTGTGCCAGGAAAGAAGAAAAGAGAAAGAAGGAAAGAAGGGAGATGAAAGGATACTCATGAAGGATAGGCTGATTAAAGAGTAAAGTCATAAAGTTTTCATTAAATCTGGGATCCAGCTACATCGCTAGATTAAATGAATTCAAACCTTCCATTACTTTGTCCATTGTCTCCAGACCTTTGTAAAATCTCTCTCTCTCTTAAAAAGACTATTTCCCCCCACCCATTTTCCTTTGATGAGAGTTATGTAATGAGAGTTATGTAATGAAGCAATTAAATCTGAATGCTTTGAACTTTGGGAGGTCATTGCTTGCATCTCAAGAGTCCTTTTTCCAAGGACTTCTTCTTCAGAGACTGACACCAGCAAAAGGATCTTCTCTACTCTGGGGTCCTTGGAGATCTATTTTGGAAGGTTGGTTCAATCCCACAGGGAGCAACATTTTGATGGTCCTGACCAGGCAGACTTCATGTCAGGGTTCCAAATAGCATCCAAAAGTAAATCAGAATCCAAGGCAAAGTATTGTTCAAAGTTCCAATTGATTAAGAGAGCCATGTGGGCACATCTGGGAAAACCCGAATCTGAAAGCTTTCTGGTTTTCCCCACCTAGTTGAAAGTTCAAGATCTTGCCCCCACACTCACAAGTCCATCCCATGGTCCAATCTCCCACTGCCATACTGGCAGTTCCATCCATCCAGTTCCGGTCAGATGCAGAGGTGCAGAGACAAAGGATGACCTTGGATTTCTAGAAAGAATTTTGTTATGGCTACATAGAATCTCACACTCCTTACAATCCCCCCTCCCATTTTCCCACAATAGAAAATGCATAGTAGAATAACAGAAAGTGTGGCAGGCCAAAGATCCAAAAGAAAATATGGCTGCAGGCATGACACTTCATTTGGGGTAAAAAGCTAGGATAAAACTGAAAGCATTACAGGACGATAGAAGCAGAGGTGGTATGGGACAACATGACTGGGAACTCTACTACAATGCAGCAGCACTAATGTGGATTAAAGATTGGATAAATTTTAAAAAACAAAAGAATATTAGCAATAGAAGGCCATGACCTGCAAACAGGATGGCACTTTTTCTTATGGGAAGAGAGTAAAAAGAAGCAAAAATATTTCCATAGACATTACATTAGAGAAGCATTGATTCAGGTCTGGAACAAAATTAAAGCAAAACACTATATGAAAATACCAGCATGGCTTTCCACCATGGAAGCCATGATACACCCCAATACGCTAGATCTATCAAAAATGGTTAGGTATAGTGAAATTTTAGATAACCAGGGGAATTTGAAAACGAACCAAGAACTAAAAGAGAACAATATCAATATAGATTGGTGGCCATACCTCCAATTACAATCAAGATATTAAAAAGATATAAAAGAATATGGAATATATATGGAATTGCAACAAATAGACAAAATCTTAATTGGCCCAGAAAACAAATTTATAACGAAAATGTATAAATATTTGTTAGAAATAAACTTAGAAGAAGAAATAGTTAAAGGATGTATGATAGCATGGGCCAAAAATTTTGGTTATAATATAGATCTAGCGGATTGGGAAAAAATTTGGAATATAAATTATAAATTAATGAGATCAGCAACACTGAAAGAAAATACATATAAAATGTTTTATCGTTGGCACTACCACCAACAAGATTGGCAAAAATGTACCCAACACTGAAACCGATATGTTGGAAATGCAAAAAAGAACAAGGGACCTACTACCACATGTGGTGGACCTGCCCGGAATCGCAAAAATATTGGAAAAGAATCTGGAAGTGGGCACAAGAAATTACGGGGGAACAAATAAAGTATAAACCCGAAACCTTTTTACTAGGAATAATTAAAGGGAACTACACAAAAAAAAATTAAATATCTACTAACACATATATTAACTATAGCTAGAATTGCCTTTGCCCAATGCTGGAAGCAAAATAATACACCGCCAGATGAATTAGTGATTAAAAAAAAGCTTGGAGTGCGCAGAGATGGACAAACTAACTCAAAAATTAAAGGACAAAGAAGAATCGGAATACTACGAAATTTGGAATAAGTGGTATGAATGGTTGGATAATAAGAAAAACAATTAAGCCGAAAACAATATACATAAATAAACATAGAACTGTATATAAAAGTAGGTAAATATGTTAAATATCATAAAAATGTATAGATAAGATGACATAAGGATTGTAATATATGGTAAAGAGAGGAAAACATACATAGATACGACGATGTAACATTGTACAAACTATTGATATAAAGATGGTAATATGTGATAAAAAGACAAAAACAATAAAAATTATTACAAAAAAAAAAGAAAATATGGCTGCAGGCATGACACTTCATTTGGGGTAATCAAGTAGAGAAGAAGAGGATTAAGAGTTACTATGGTGATGTAATGATGGGAAATGGGCAGGGTTACAGCATTCATTGAGCTGTGATTTGCTGGGTTTAGGGTGGAACTATGTTTTTCTTGAAAGGGACGCAGTGGCTCAGGGGTTAAGATGCTGAGCTTATTGATCAGAAAGGTCAGCAGTTGGGTGGTTCGAATCCCTAGTGCCATGTAACGGAGTGAGCTCCCGTTATCTGTCCCAGCTTCTGCCAACCTAGCAGTTTGACAGCATGTAAAAAAATGCAAGTAGAAAAATAGGAACCCCCTTTGGTGGGAAGGTAAAAGCATTCTGTGCGCCTTCGGCATTTAGTCTTGCCAGAGACATCTTCAGACAGTGTTGGCTTTTCAGCTTTGAAACGGAGATGAACACCACCACCTAGAGTTGGGAACAACTAGTACATATGTGCAAGGGGAACCTTTACCGTTACCATATGTTTTTCTTGACAGGTAGTCCTCGATTTACAACTGGATGAAGGTTCAATGGACTGCCCCAGGTTATGACGCAAACCTCTGATGGTGCCACTCTCCCCCCACCCCCAAGCTGTTATTTGTGATCATATTTAGGGAGCTTGGAAATCAGCTTGCCTTATGGCCATTTACATTGTCCTATAGTCATGTGACTACAATTTATAACTTTTTTCCCCCTGGAAACCAGCATTTATTTTCAGTTTACACACACACACACACACAATGCCCCTTGCAAATAATGGATTCACTCAACAACCTTGGCATTCACTTCACAACTGTTGTGCTTGCTTAAGGACTGCCACAAAAAAGGTGATATAATCATAGTGACCTACTTAATGACTGGCATGACTTACCCTAAATTGGAATTCAGGGCTCAATTATAGTCATAGGTCGAGGATTACCTGTTCTTTTTTTTTTTTATGGCGTTCAGCCTATCTGAGGGCTTACAGTTGCATTTCAAGATATTTACTGCCTTTAAATGGCAGGAAGTTATATACTGAATTTCAGTGGCATGTCCACTGTAGGAAGTTAGCACCCACCCCTCTCCTAGGAAAATGAGATATTTTAGGAATTATTAAAAGGATAGAATAACGCTCCCACACACACACACTTGTCAATGGGCCATTAAGAACTGAGCCAGTTATTCTACAGATCTACTTCCTTCAGGCAGAGCCATAACAGGAATCCCAAAGCCCTTTCATTACATCATCACCCAGAAAGAGTCGACCAAGCATGGGGCTCAGGACAGCCTACAGAGTTGCCCCTGCATGGCCTCACGGGAGTCTGACAACCAATCAGAATAGAAGCTCAAATTCAAAAGCCCAGAGAGGGCATAAAACCAGAGAGGGCATAAACTCTCAGCACCTCTTCCCTTTTTTCCCCAGGACCTCAAACCACGTGGTCCTCTCCATCATCAATAAACCTTCTTTCCAAGCAACTTCCATGAATCCAGTGTCTTTTCCCCCACTTGGAATTGAACCCAGAAGGATTTTTCTTCCAACACCACCAAAGTGCACACAAACAAGATTTAAGGGTTACATGTGGTCAACCCCCAGCCCTAAACCAAAGCTTACTGGGACATTTGTGGAATCTTTGTCACCCCTCATAGTTTGGGGACTGCTTACATCATAACTCCCAGTCTTCCATTTTTATTTTCCAGTAGAGCTACAGGGTGCTTCAAACGTTCACCTTGGTCTCTCAAAGTCTCATGCCTTTTGTAGGAGGACAAGAACAAGGAAGCAAAAACCACAGACCTCTTACGTATGACTTCTTATGATCACAATGGAGCCCAACATTTTTGTTGCTAAGCAGGACAGTTGTTAAGTGAACTTTGCTGTATTTTACTACCTTTTTTGCTACAGTTGCTAAGTGAATCACTGCAATTGTTAAGTTAGTAACACGGTTGAATTTGGTTTCCCCATTGACTTGGCTTGTCAGAAGCTCACAAAAGTTGACCACATGACCCCGGGACACTGCAACCGTCATAAATACATCCCAGTTGCCAAGTCCACAAATTATGATCATGAGACCATGGGATGCTGCTACGATCATGTGAAAAACAGTTGTCAGTCATTTTTTTTCAGGGCTGTTGTAACTTCAAACGGTCACTAAACAAATGGCTATAAATCAAGGACAACCTGTATTATTAATGCTAGGATTCTGAGCAAGATGCAGAATCTTGGAGACTGCAGTCCTTGCAGTTTCCAGGCCTTGTTTGTGAATTTCCAGTCCTTGTTGCTGTCCTTCTTTGTAAATTTCTAAAGAGTGAGGAATATGAATCTCTTCAGCCTGTTGGGAGAAATATCCATCTGGTTCAGTTCCAAGCTGGGAGAAAGATACTGGAAACATGGTGTCTGATTGGAAAGGTGGTTTTGTTGCAGAATAATAATAATAATAATAATTTTATTTGATTAGCCGCACCCTCTCCCGAAGGACTCGGGGCGGCGTACAATCAAAACGGATAAAAATACACATAAGACAAACATATATACAAAAAGAACAGGGACATATACGTATGTGCATGGAGGAGAGTTGACTTCTAAGTGAAAGACAATTAAAAACACAACTAAAAACACACTTAAAAACACAATTTAAAATCCCCTTAAATAAAATTACTAAATTAAAAAAAACCCATCAGGAGCGTTACGAAGTTATGGTTGAGCCAGGCCAGCTATTTGGAAAAGGTGGGTCTTGAGCTTAACACGGAAGGAGCGGAGGTCAGTAGTGGTCCTAATATCCGGGGGGAGGTCATTCCACAGGGCTGGGCCCGCCACAGAGAAGGCTCTGCTCCTAGGCGCCGCCCCATGGCACTGTCTGGTGGACGGCACCTGGAGAAGTCCCTCTCTGTGCGAGCGGATGGGTCGTAGGGATGTATGGGGCAGAATACGATCCCGCAGGTAACTAGGTCCTGAGCCATGGAGCGCTTTAAAGATCGTAATCAAGACCTTGAAACGCACTCGATAGACCACAGGAAGCCAGTGCAGCTCGCGCAGGAGAGGTGTCACATGGGAGTACTTAGTACTCCCCATAATCACCCGCGCGGCCGCATTCTGGACCAACTGCAGTCTCCGAGTGCATTTCAAGGGAAGCCCCATGTAGAGAGCGTTACAGTAGTCCAGGCGAGACGTCACCAGCGCATGGGTGACTGTGCGTAGGGCGTCCCGGTCCAATAGGGGGCGCAATTGGCGCACCAGGCGAACCTGGTGGAACGCCCCCCTGGCCACGGCTGTCACATGTTCATCCATGGACAGCCTGGCATCCAGGAGGACGCCCAAATTGCGCGCCCGCTCCACGGGGGCGAGTTGAATGCCCCCAATGGCCAGAGATGGAATTATCTGGTTGAACCGGGGAGCTGGAACCCACAGCCACTCCGTCTTGGAAGGGTTGAGCCTGAGTCGGTTGTCATCCATCCAGACCCGTACGGCTTCCACACACCGGGACATCACTTCGACGGCCTCGTTGGGGTGGTTCGGGGTGGAAATGTACAGCTGAGTATCATCAGCGTACAGATGATATCCCACCCCGAAACCACGGATGATCTCACCCAGCGGCTTCATGTATGTGTTGAACAGGAGTGGCGAGAGGACCGACCCCTGTGGCACCCCACAAGTAAGGGGGCTTAGGGTCGACCTCTGCTCCCCTGCCAACACACGTTGCGTCCGGCCGGAGAGGTAGGAGCCGAACCACCGCAAAACAGTGCCCCGGACCCCCAACCCCTCCAGTCGGTGCAACAGGATACCATGGTCGATGGTATCAAAAGCCGCCGAGAGGTCTAATAGGACCAGGATAGAGGAACAACCCCTATCTCTGGCCCTCCAGAGATCATCTACCAACGCGACCAAGGCCGTCTCTGTGCTGTGCCCAGGGCGAAAGCCGGACTGGCGCGGGTCTAGATAATCATTCTCCTCCAGATGTCGTGGAAACTGAGAAGCCACCACACTCTCTACAACCTTCGCCAAAAAGGGAAGGTTGGAGACAGGACGATAATTGGCCAGCTCCGTAGGGTCCAGGGAAGGCTTCTTGAGCATGGGTCTCACCACCGCCTCTTTCAAGGCGGCCGGGAGAGACCCCTCACCCAACGAAGCGTTCACTAGGCCCAGGAGCCAGTCGCGTGTAACCTCCCAGGATGCCAGTACAAGCCAGGAGGGACACGGGTCCAGCAAACATGTGGTAGGTCGCAGTCGTCCACGCAATCTGTCCAAATCCTCGATGACAACCAAGTCAAACTCCTCCCAAAAAGGTTTCTCAAGACTCGCCACTGGCGTCTCGACTGGGCCACTGAAGGGGACCCAATCCTTCCGGATTTGAGCGACTTTATCCTGCAGATATTTCCCAAACTCCTCTGCCCTACCCTGTAAAGGGGCCTCCCGTGGCCTCTGAAACAGAAGAGAGCGGGACACCCGAAACAGGGCGGCAGGGCGGTTCTCTGCGGATGCAATGAGAGCGGCACAATATTGACGTTTGGCCGTTCTCAATGCCACTAGGTACGTCCTTAAATGGGCTCGTACCTGTGCTCGGTCAAATTCGGATCGGGAGGATCTCCAACGACTCTCTAGGCATCTCTTGCGGCGCTTCATCACCCTTAGCTCCTCGGTAAACCAAGGAGCCAGGGCGGATCGTTGCCGCCGGAGAGGCCGCAAAGGCGCCACCTGGTTCAAGGCCCCGGTAGTCGCATTATTCCACGCGACCACCAGGTCCTCTACCCGAGGGCGGGTCAGGGCTGCAGGAGGTGGCCCAAGCTCCGTCTGGAACCTGTCTGGTTCCATCAAGCGCCTGGGGCGGAACCATCTAGTGTTTTCCGGTTCCGCCTCCCCGCAGCGAGGGGTAGCACCAGGGAAGTCAAGACAGAGGAGTGAGTGATCTGACCATGACAGAGGGGTGATGGTTAAATTCACTCCTCCCAGATCACTCAACCACTGGCGAGAGACAAAAACAAGGTCCAAGGTGTGACCTCCCTCGTGTGTCGGGCCCTGAATCATTTGAGTCAGGTCCATGGCTATCATGGAAGCCATGAACTCCCGAGCCCCCTCTGATGCTTCTCCCACCGACGGCAGGTTAAAATCCCCCATCACTAAAAGTTTGGGGGTCTCAACCGCCACCGATGAGATCAGCTCGAGGAGCTCAGGCAGGGTCGCTGATGTATGGCGGGGAGCCAGGTATACTATCAGCAGGCCCATCTGCCTCCCAGGGCCCCATTTCACAACAAGGGATTCACATCCGGACGTCTGTGGCACAGTGGACTCCCTCGGCTCTAAGTCCTCCCGGATAATCACTGCTACCCCACCGCCCCTTCCCCGGGCCCGGGACTGGTGAAATGCTTGGTAACCTGGTGGGCACATTTCCACGAGGGGTAACCCTCCCTCGTGGCCCAACCAGGTTTCCGTTATTCCCGCGAGGTCCGGCTCCCCCTCCAAAATTAGATCGTGAATGAGGGGGGCCTTATTGACAACGGACCTCGCATTGCATAACAACAGCCTCAGGCCCTGGGCCTGCAGATCCTGACCACCTAGAACGCGGGGGTTGGTACAAGCGACCGGGTGTAACCAGCACCCACGGTCTCCCAACCGACTGCGAGTTGTTAATCTGTCCTCGTATCTGCCCCTCCCTACGACTGTTGGAATCAAGGAGCCCTGTATAGGAATGATGTCCTCTCCCCCCTCCTCCTCTCTGCTCCTTCTGCTCAAGACCCCACCTGGTGACCTGGCTCTGTCATCGCTCCTGATCTGACCCACCCACCCCCCAACCCCTAAACCCCTAAAAGAATTTAAAAAACATTTAATTAAAAACCCCCTAAGCCTCCGCTTCCTCCACCTCTCGGGATTAATAAATCCGTCATCAAGGTGGGCCCTAGAAAGGGCGGAGGGCCACACCTGCGAGAGGGGGGATTCCCGCAGTAGGATTAGGTCTAGCCTAGAGTACATATGCTGTTAAAAATTCATCAGGGCCTAGGCTCTGTGCTGCAGATGGTGTGGTCGTACGCCAGAGTCCAGTAAAATTGAAAAAGCCGGGTACCGGTGCAAAGAGAATCGTCCAGTCCAAGATGAGCGGGGGGTAGTGATGATAATAAGATGGTCAGGTGCCGGTCAGTAAGTGGGGGCTAGTGGGTGGTCAGTGGTGGATGGCGAGGGGTAGATGGATTTTTGCTTGATAATGGGCAAGGGGCAGATGGTCAGTCAGATGAAGATAGGGAGGTAAAAACCTCCAGGGCGCGCACGGATGAAAAGCAGGGGCAGCTGTTAGTCCAAAAGCAGAAAATGACAGGCTGTAGACTTCTCAGGATACAGGAGGAGTTTATTTGGCAGCCAGGTTCAGAAAGTTAGCACATGGCTAACATTGCAAATTCTGAACAACCTTCATTATCAAAGCACGCATTCTTATACATTCTCAAAAGACAGCGTAACATGGAAACACTTAACTCATTTCTTATTGGTTACCTTGAGGAAAAAGCCTTATAAGGAGATGGGGGGTCTTACTTCTCCTTTTGTTACAGGTATGGGCTACGTGTCATTAACAAACTTTATTTGAATCTTGTAGTTTTGGACTTTTGACATAGGGACGTTTGCTGGAACATCTTGTGGTTGAAGGCTGATGACATTTCCCTGTCCCTTTAAGCAAGCTTCTAACTGTCCCTTTTATGCCACGTCTTCATTCTTATATTTTAATCCATATTTTATTCTACTTTAGTTTAAAGATGAAGCAGAACTATCAAGCACATGGTCCTGGTGCAGCTGACCACATGGAGTTAAAAGTGAAAGGTTTTTATACCTTCTCTTGGGCATTGAGCTTGAACTTCCTGTTCCTGTGCAAAAGCATGTATTCTCTAGGCTATTGTCAGACTCCCATAGGGCCATGTATAAAACCTAGGAGTTTGTCTGAGATAAGCTTGGTTGAAGTTTGGCTGATGCAATGAAGAGGCTTGTTGGGCAATTCCTGGCTGAATGGCTTTGCCCTGAAGGATAATCCCATCATCTTGGAGTTGAAGGTCTTCTGCTTTGTAGATAGGCTGGCCCGCTGTTTCTTAATGGACATAAAATACATGCTGGGGCAATTAAGAAAGCGTGTGTTGCTTTAAAAAAAAAACATTTTTCTCCATTTCTCCCTTTGGGAAATATAATATTCTGCCTTTTTAAAATATTTCTAAAAATATTTCATTCTTCTAGGAGAAGGGCAGGTGTTAACTTTCTACAATTCCAAGCTTTTTGCAACTTGGACTGAGCTCCTATTTATTACATAGGCTACAATAAAACCCCTCGCACAGTTTTCTCAGCCTACACATAATCTTTCTCTATCAGCCTTTCAATGTAGTCTAGATCAAACATCAGACGCCATAAGGATCATTGCAATCCTACTTTATATTAATATATACAGAGACATATAACGAAGTCTTATAACAAAGACACTTAACTTTCTTTCTTCTGTTCTCTTCCATTCCTCGGTTAAAACCATCTTTTCCTAATGGTTCCATTCATTCCCTAAGCT
Organism: Natrix helvetica; assembly: GCF_964273705.1. NCBI lineage: Eukaryota > Metazoa > Chordata > Lepidosauria > Squamata > Natricidae > Natrix > Natrix helvetica. Next base: position 284,927,529 of record NC_138552.1, on the reverse strand, counting down.
CCTGATAGAATAACAGAGTTGGAAGGGACCTTGGAGGTCTTCTAGTCCAGTGGTCACCAACTGGTGGTCCGTAGACAAAAATTTGGTGATCTGCAGAAAAAATATTTGCATGTTTTATATTGCACTAAATCAGGGATCCTCAAACTATGGCCCCTGGGTCGGATATTTGCAATGAATGTTTTTGTTGCTCCAGAGATTCTCCCCCTTTGGGGTCTTTTTGTGTGGGTTGGAGGGGAGCAGAAATCCCAATTTGAGGTCTGCTTCAGCCTCCTGGTGCGAGGCTTTGGGTGAAGGCTGGAGGGAAGCGCCGCTGGTGGTGAAGAGCCGGAGGGCCTTGTTCCAGTGGGACTGTATCATGGCCTGGAACTGGCTAACCATCCCAGCCCACTGAGCCTCTAGGCATCGGTACCTGGCCTTGCACTCCCCCAGGTCTTCCCTCTGCCTGGAAAGACTCTGTTCATAGTCCTCAGTGAGGTGCTTCTGCTGAGCCTCCTTCTCGGTCAGATCCAATTTGAACCGAGCCAGCTGTTTTGCCAACTCTTTCTCATGGTGGCTGCTTAGCTCCAACAACTGCTTCCTCTTGGGGCCCTAAAGAGCCCAGGCAGGGAGGCGAGGAGTGGCGTGCAGGTGAGGGGTGAGTAGAGGCTGGTGAGGGGCCCCTTGGCATTAGTGACATCAAGTTGGCCAACACCCACCCAGTCACATGACCACCTAGCCACGCTCATCCAGCCATTAGACAGATCATATTACTGGTCTATGGGATTTAAAATTATGAATTTAGTGATCCCTGAGGTCCAAAAGGTTGGTGACCCCTGTTCTAGTCCAACCCCCTGTTCAAGCAAGAGACCATATATTGTTTCAAACAATTGGCTGTGCAAACTCTTCTTACAAACCTACACTGCTGGAGCACCCACAACTTACGGAGGCAAACTGTTCTAGTGGTTGATTGTCCTCAGTGTCAGAAAATTTGTCCCTAATCCTAAATTTGATCTCTCCTTCATTAGTTTCCACCTGCTGCTTCTTGTCTTGCCTTTCAGATGCTTTGGAGAATAGGTTGACCCCCTCTTCTGTCTTCCAATATCTCTAATCATCTCCCTGATCCTCTTACATTTACGCACTCTGTGAGCGTACTTTGCTGCTCCGTTGACCGAGATGCTAAAAAGGATTTTGCCGAATGTCTTCTTCTGGCAGAAGGTTAAATTAAACCAGACATCTTGGACATTTCGAGTCAAGATGTTGAGATGTAGTGATGTTCCAGATTGAGAAGCTGCCTCAGGGTAGAGCAGAACCATTGTGAACAGATCTACTGCTGAAATGTGAATATCTTCAGAGGCCATATTCAGTGGTTTTTTTCATACAGCGCGGTAAGGCAAATAGCTGTAAAAATTAGGACACATTTTGTGATGGCACCAATTATCCAGTAGTCTGACCTGACTCACTGTTGATTGTCCTTTCAGATGAGGAACTGAAGAGATTAATACGCTCACGGGCTTTTTCAAACTGTGTTCATAAATCTACACTTTCATCCCACAGAGTGATTGTTTTGTAATTTCGGAAATAAATGTCTTTGCAGACTGGACATTTTAATGCTGCAATTATTATTACTTTAAAAAATATAAATAATAAAAGAAAACCCTTTATGATTTTTATCCATGTACAAGTTTTGACATGAGCTAATTATTTATGACACAGAGTTATTATTTCTAATGGTTTTAAAGCATCAATCACAACCAAGCAAAAATGAGTTCTATCATTTCATCTTCGTAAACCAAGCACAGAAGTTTGTTATTGAAAAACCAATATAAATATCATAAATAACCCGCTGCTTTAAAGAAAAGAAGAAGGAGATGTTTGAAATCTTAGTCCTTACATGTATAAATACAGGTAGTCCTAAACTTATGACCACAATTGAGCCCAAAATATTTGTTGCTAAGGGAGACATTTGGTAAGTGCCCCCAAAATACAATATTTCTTGCCGCAGTTGTTTTTGGGAATCACTGCCATTGTTATATTAGTAACACAGTATAGAATAGAATAAGAGAGTTGGAATGGACCTTAGAGGTCTTCTAGTCCAACCCCCTGCTTAGGCAGGAAACCCTACAGCACTTCAGACAAATGGTTATTCAACATCTTCTTAAAAACTTCCAGTGTTGGAGCATTCACAACTTCTGGAGGCAAGTTATTCCACTGATTGATTGTTCATACTGTCAGGAAATTTCTCCTTCGTTCTAAGTTGCTTCTCTCCTTGATTAGTTTCCACCCATTGCTTCTTGTTCTACCCTCAGCTGCTTTGGAGAATAGGTTGACTCCCTCTTCTTTGTGGCAACCCCTGAGATCTTGGAACACTGCTATCATGTCTCCCCTGGTCCTTCTTTTCATTAGACTAGACATACCCAGTTCCTGCAACCGTTCTTTGTATGTTTTAGACTCCAGTCCCCCAATCCTCTTTTGTTGCTCTTCTCTGCACTCTTTCTGGAGTCTCCACATCTTTTTTTTTTTTACATCGTGGCAACCAAAACTGAATGCAGGATTCCAAGTGTGGCCAGTTGTTAAGTGAATCTGGCTTTGCTTGTCAGAAAGTCACAAAAGGCCTTGGGACCCTGCAACTGCCATAAATACATGCCAGTTGCCAAGCTTTTGAATTTTTATTACATGATCTTGGGGACATGGCCAACAATCTTAAGTATGGGAAGCGGTCATAAACCGTTTTTTTCCAGACGTTGTGACTTTGAATTGTCACTAAATGAACAGTTGTAGCTTGAAGACTACCTGTATGCAGTGACATGCGGTGAAGTTTATGGCTGGTGAGGCACTGACCCAGTGGTGGGTTTCAAATTTTTTTAGACTTGTGGACTTCAACTCCCAGAATTCCACAGCCAGGCATGCTCAGTTCCGATTTAAAGTGACAGCATTTGTTTTTCTCCTTTGCGCCCTCTACTATGAGGCAGGAGAACTGCGTGCCTCACCTACATCAGCAATTTTTAGGTTTTAACCCTTGCTTAACTCTGCTCAAGTGATCATAAAACGCCTAAAATCAGACTAGATGAGGCATGCAGTTTTCCTGCCTCATAGTAGAGGGCGCTTTTTTAGAGGCTTTTTTAAACAGTTAAGCAGAGTCATCCACAGTGAGGCAGCAACTAGCTCAGCCTGACCTCAGCTCTCGCCTTTTTCCTTTTACATTTTTTTTCTTTTCACGATAACAGTGGTGAGGCTGTGCCTTCCCTGCCTCACCTGACTGCACGTCACTGCCTGTATGTATATATTTAGATTTGTTGAGTGGGGATCTTGGGCTTAGGAACAAAAGGATAGCATAGAATTTGTAAGTGTTTCAAAGCATGTGGGCGCTGTGTTTAAAAATAAACTCACAGAGGCATTAGTGGAGCATTGTTTTGGTTAAGCTAAATCTACAGTCCTAAAATTGTGTCGCAAATAGCCTCCTAAACAAACCGTTGCTAGTAAAGACAATAGTGTCTTCCTCTGGAACATAACGGCTTTTCATGCGCATAGTGGCATCCAGCCATTCCTATCCCATTGAGATTTTGTGACCTTGAAAGCAATTTAGGCTGCAAAAGTCCATTCATTTTTTTCCTTTGGCATCTGTCTTTTTTTTTCTCCCCACATGAATATGAACAAAGAAAAACAGCTTTCACAAAATGCAAACGAAAATTAATCAAGTCGCTAGGAACAAGGCCGTAATTGCTTCACATCCCTTCAGATATTTACACATCTTTTCCCTGCAGAACTACTCAGAAACAAGTCCTGTTAAATTAAATACCACCAAATCAGTTTGCGGAGTGCATGTTGGCAATCCAAGGAATCTTGTTGCAATCTTTGGAGCTCCCTTGGCTACAAATGTTTTGCGTAGTTTCCCGTAATCTCTAGGGAGCAGATACACAAAAACTGTAGGGCACTTTAAATTCCGAAAATGGATTTCACAAAACTGAGAAACAAGCACTTTAAAACTCTCAAAACAATCCCTACAAGCATGAGAGGTGAAATCAGAAAATGTTGACCCTGCTGATATACAAGTAATCCTCAAGCTACCACCACAATTGAACCCAAAATTTCAGTTGCTAAGCAAGAAAGTTGTTAAGTGATTTTATGACCTTTCTTGCCACAGTTGTTAAGTGAATCACTGCAGTTGTCAAGTTAGTAACACGGTTGTTAAGTGAATCTGGCTTCCCCATTGACTTTTCAATCAGAAAAGAGATGGAAGGGACCTCGGAGATCTTCTAGTCCAACCCTATTCTCAAGCAGGAGACCTTATACCCGGGATGGCAAACCACAAGTGACACACGGAGCCATTTGTCAGGGCATGCGAGGCATTACCCTGTCAGCTGGCCAGCGGCCTTCATTTGAGGCCATTTTTCGCCCTCCCTAGACTCCAGAGGCTTTATAGGAGCCTGGGGAGGGCAAAAACAGACTCCCCTGCCCCCCCGGAGGCCCTCCGGAGGCTTCAGGAGCTTCCCTGAAGCCTCCGGAGTGCAAAAAAACAGCCCTATGGACAAACCAGTAGTTCACGGACTTCCGGTTTGCTCGTAGGGCCCATTTTAGCCCTCCGGAGCCTTCAGGGGCCTTCCGGGAAGGCCCCAGAAGGCTCCTAAGGGCTAAAACCAGCACTATGAGAAAACCAGAAGTCCATTCCTGAATTTCCTGTTTCCCCATAGGGCCGATTTTTTGCACTCTGAAGCCTCTGGAGGCTCTCCATGGGGTGCGGGGGAGGTTGTTTTCGCCCTCCCCAGGCTCCTATAAAGCCTCTGGAGCTTGGGAAGGGTGAAAAAAGCATGCCAAAAATGGGGGGGGGGGAGTGCTGGTCATGCGTGCATGTGCTAGGGTTGTGTGCATTGCATTATGGGTGTGGCATGCTTGCGCACGACCCCCCTGTGCTCCCCCTGCTTTTGACAGGCGAGCCAAAAAAAGTTCGCCATCGCTGTCCTATACCATTTCAGATTGGTGTTGTGCAGCCTTTTTTTAAATCCCTGCAGTCATGGAGTACCCACAATTTCTGAAGGCAAGCTGTTCCACGGGTTAATTGTTCTCACTGTTAGGAAGTTTCTCCTTAATTCCAGGTTGCTTCAGTCCTTGATTAGTTTCCTTCCATTGTTTCTTGTCTTGCCTGCTGGTGCTTTGGAGAATAAGCTGACCCCCTCTTCTTTGTGGCAGCCTTTCAAATGTTGGAATACTGCTATCATGCCCCCCCCACCCCCTCTTGCACCAGTCCTTCTTTTCTCTAGACTTACCAAACCCAATTCCTGCAACCGTTCTTCATATGTTTTTGTCTTCAGGTCTTTAATCATCTTAGTTGCTCTTCTTTGCACTTTATCCCAAAATCTCAACATCTTTTTTGTAATGGGGTGACCAAACTGGATGTTGTGGTCACCTGTGGTCTTAATAAGGTTTTATAAAGTGGTATTAATATTTTGATTTTAATTCTATCCCTCTGTTTATTCAAACAAGGATTGTATTAGCTTTTTTGGCTGCTGCCACACATTGCTAAGTGCTAAAGAATTGGGGCCTTTGAACTATGGTGCTGGAGAAGACTCCTTGGACTGCAAGGCGATCAAACCGGTCAGTCCTAGAGGAGATCAAGCCTGACTGTTCTTTAGATGGTCAGATCCTGAAGATGAAACTCAAATACTTTGGCCACCTAATGAGAAGGAAGGAGTCCCTGGAGAAGAGCCTCATGCTGGAAAAGATGGAGGGCAAAAGAAGAAGGGGACGGCAGAGAATGAGATGGCTGGATGGAGTCACTGAAGCAGAAGGCATGAGCTTCAATGGACTCCAGAGGATGGTAGAGGAGAGGAAGGCCTGGAGGAATGCTGTCCATGGGGTCACGAAGGGTCAGACATGACTTCGCAACTAACAACAATAATATTTTGATTTTAACTCTATGCCTCAGTTTATTCAACTAAGGATTGTATTAGCTTTTTTTGGCTGCTGTCGCACATTGCTGAGCACCATATTTAGGACTTTGCTTGTCAGAAGGTCACAAAAAGTGATCACATGACCCCGTGACACGGCAACCAGCATAATTATGAACCAATTGCCAAGTGCCTGAATTTTGATCATGTGACCATGGGGGATGCTGCAACAGTTGTAAGTGTGAAAGATGACCATAAGTTACTTTTTTCAGTGTCTTCAGTAACTTTGAAGCTGTAACGACACTGAGAAAAGTGACTCACCACCAGTCCTCGCACTTCCAAACCTCACAGCACCCCCCAAAGTCACATGATCAAAATTCAGGTCCTTGACAACTGGCATGTATTTATGAAAGTTGTAGCATCCCGGACTCCACTGATTGCCATTTGTGACCGTCATAGCTGGCTTCAGACAAACAAAGCCAATGGGCAAAGTTTGGTTTGCTTAACAACCGTTTGAGTCACTTAATAACTACAGCAATTAGTTCAACTACTTCTCTCTCAACCTTTAGATCCGTGATGGCGAACCTACGGCATGTGCGCCACAGGTGGCATGCGCTCTGCGGGCAAGCCAGCCGTCGCCTCAGTCCAGCTCTATCGTGCATGCTCGCGTGCCTCCCACAGACCAGCTGGTCTTCAGGTCTCTGCCATGCATGCGTGGGGGGCAAGAACTTCCCTGATCTCCGCAGGTTCCCCCTGGTGTGCTCTACCTTTCTCCTCCATTTCTGCCTCCCATTCCTTCCCCGATCTCCACAGGTTCCCTCCCCCCAACGTGCCCTACATTTCTACTTCATTTCTGCCACCTGCACCAATCTGGACGTCAAAATCAGGCATGGGGGTGCCATGTGAGCCCCCCCATGCCCCATTGTGGCCCTGGAAAACCTCCTGAACCAACCTGGGAGCCAAAATGGGGCACAGAGGTGTTGGGGCGCATGTACGGGGGGAGGGGCGCATGTGCAGTGGATGCGTGTGCATGCGTGTGGGTGGGGCACATGTGCGGGGGTGCTTACATTGCATTTTGTGAATTGGGGCATGCACACATGCATTCATGCATTTGCACACACGTGCATTTACACACGCATGCATTTGCACATGCATGCATTTGCACATATGTGCATTTACACATGCATGCATTTGTACATGCATGCATTCGCACATGCATGCATTCACACATGCATGCATTCGCGCGCACACATGTGTGCTTTTGGCACTTGACGCTAAAAAGTTTAACCATCACTGCTTTAGATTAACAAAAACGGTTTCAAAGTTGGGGATCACTCACTTAACAACTGCTTAGCAATGGAGATTGTAGGCTCAATTGTGGTTGAAAGATGAGAACTGCCTGTAAATGTGGCAGCGATTGGAATCTTCATAAACTCATTATAAAAGAGGCTAGGAAATGTCTCTTTCTAAGATTCTGGCTTCCTTCCAACTTAGCCTGAAAGTTACTGTACTGAAATTACAAATCTCTTGCTCCCTCGATCTCACCAAACTGCACGAGGGTTGACAAATTTGTTCTCGAGATGCCTTTAATTTTTTTGCATCTGCATATAAAACCCACAAATCTACCTGATCCTAGCCATTGAATCTTCTTTTGCTAAGCTCCTGGGTGTGCATTTGCCTTCCTGGAGAGAGATTTATTAAGAGTGATGGTAACTTCCTTCTTTACCATACCCAGACTGGCTCAAGAGGAAAAAGCTGTAGCCTAATTATAAGAGGGAAAACAATTTTCCAGCAAGATTCCTAGATAGCATTGCTGTATTGCGGTATAACTGTGCAACACCCCACACTTCTACACTGCTTTCCTTAGCCTGAATTCTCCTAGTGCCCCTTGCAAGATGCTCCTGCCATCTTTGGCACCTGACAAACAGAGAAGAAAGTGTGGGGGAATAGAGAGTTCGAGAAATAGAAGGTGCAAGATTTTGGCTGGCTTCACACAACATGCTAAGCGGCAACCCTTAGTTAACCACAGACAATGGTTATGCTCGCGGAAAATACTTTGTCCTAATAGTGACACTGTATATCAGGGGTGTCAAACCCGATTTCACTGAGGGTTGCATTAGGGTTGTGTTTGACTTCGGGGGGCCAGGATGAGCATAGCCAGGGTGGCCGTGGCCAGCTTGAGGTCACTTGTGTTGGGAGAGGGACGCCTGTGGTGGCTTGAGCACTCTGCCAGCAAAAACGGGCTCCTGAGCTCTGTTTTTGGCTGTGACTGCCTCCTGCAGCCCTCTGCCAGTGAAACAGAGCTCAGGGGAGCTGCCCCCTCTGAGCTCCGTTTTCACTGCAGAGGGCTATAGGAGGTTGTCACGGCTGAAAACAGAGTATGGGAAGGTCGCCCGTGGCCAGTGATGGGATTCAATTTTTTAAAAAACTTCAAGTTCTGTTGGCGTGGCTTTGTGAGTGTGGCAGGGGAAGAATACTGTAAGCTCTCCATTCCCTTTCCCATATTCTTCCCTTTTAATATTTCCTATATTATTTCATTCTCTTAGGAGGGGCAGGTGCTAACTTCCTACACTTTGAAGACGCTTCGCTTTTCATCCAAGTAGCTTCATCCACCGATGAAGAAGAAGTGAAAGAAGTGTCTTCAAAGAAAAGAAAGAAGAAGTGTCTTCAAAGAAAAACAAAGGAAGTATAGTTGCCTTTTGAAAAAAATCACCTTTGGGACAAGCGCACTGGCGACAAATATGGATCCTATTTGTTAAACCGATAGGAGTTACCAATCTGGTCAGTTTCCAGACTTGTGGCCTTCCATTCCCAGACTGTTTTACAGAAATGCAGAGGACCCTCCATATTTCGAGGTATGCAGTGACATTTTTAAAATTTCTCCCCTGTATTAAAATATTCTACAAGTTTAGAAGTCATTATGAGTTATGACGGCATCTAAAGCAGCTTGTTCCACCACCACCCCACTCCTGCTAATGGATAAATCGTAACACAGCTGTCGTATTTAAGGAAGAACTCCCAAGATTACTTAAATTGGCTTCTGCTTATTGGGACAGTTACCAGATATTCCAGAGATGTCAAAGTTAGAATTATAGAATTATAGAATAACAGAGTTGGAAGGGACCTTGAAGGTCTTCTAATCCAAACCCCTGCTTAGGCACAAAACCCTATACCCATGATGGCGAACCTATGGCACATGTGCCTGAAGTGGCACCTGGAGTCATGTCGCCTGGCACATGCGCCATCACCTGTTCCTTTTCTGAGTTTCTGGCACGCATGCATGCACAATGCTCAGCTTACCTTTGTGCATGTGGCATTGCTGGAAACCGGAAGAGCTGCTCTTCTGTTTTCCGTCGTAAGCATGCATGCCAGCTAGATGATCAGTGCATTCACCTGCGTGGTAGTAACCAGAAGACTTGCTGGCGGATGCCAGAAACCAGAAGTTCATTTTCTGGTGTGTGTGTGTGTGGCCCCTGGGCAGTTCCTCTTCCTGGTCCCAGCCCAGACTTGCAAAGTGCTCGCACGCAAATTGCTTGCGCACATGCAAAGTACTCCACTTTTGGCACTCGGTGCCAAAAAGCTTCACCATCTTTTCCCTAAACGTTTTCAGATAAATGGTTATCCAATCTCTTCTTAAAATCTTCCAGTGATGGAGCACACACAACTTCTGTAGGCAACTGGTTCCACTGATTAGAATAGAATAGAATAGAATAGAATAGAATAGAATAGAATAGAATAGAATAGGAGGGTTGGAAGGGACCTTGGAGGTCTTCTAGTCCAACCCCCTGCTCAGGCAAGAAACCCTGTATACTATTTCAGATGGTTATTCAACATCTTCTTAAATACCTCCAGTGTTGGCGCATTCACAACTTCTGGGGGCAAGTTGTTCCATTGATTAATTGTTCTCACTGTCAGGAAATTTCTCCTTACTTCTAAGTTGCTTCTCTCCTGGACTAGTTTCACTTGATCAGAAGTGCAAAATGTAAAGTCGGATCATGCAACCACGGAAGAATGTAAACAATGAAGGTTTGATATCAGATGTAAATGATCAACTTCTTGGCACATGGTCTGGTACCAGATAGGGATATGAGACTGGAGTTGTGATCTTTGACACAAACATGATGCTGGGTGACTTAGCTATCTTGGGGTGTATGTGTGTCTCTACTGTTGTTTCAGTGAGGAAAGGAGATTTGTTATCATCTTGATTAGTATGTTATGCTTTTGTGGTCTCTTGTGTTTAAATCTGTTTGCTAAAATTAATATATTCTTAAAGGTAAAGGTTCCTCTCGCACATATGTGCTAGTCGTTCCTGACTCTAGGGGACGGTGCTCATCTCCGTTTCAAAGCCGAAGAGCCAGCGTTGTCCGAAGAAGTCTCCGTGGTGACGTGGCCAGCATGACTAAACGCCGAAGGCGCACGGAACGCTGTTACCTTCCCAGCAAAGGTGGTTCGTATTTTTCTACTTCCATTTTTACATGCTTTCGAACTGTTAGGTTGGCAGAAGCTGGGACAAGTAATACGAGCTCACTCTGTTACGTGGCACTAGGGATTCAAACAGCCAACCTGTCAACCTTTTTGACCGACAAGCTCAGCGTCTTAGCCACTGAGCCACTGTGTCCCTGTACATCTTCTTACTGGCGTGCTTATTATCTCTGGATTGTCAAAGAACCAACTGTTTGGCGCCTGATGCTTGGCAATACAAATGTTCAGCAATAATTACACTGTGTGGGGTATTTGGGGAGCTAAGGCTGAATGCACACACATTTTCCTGGACTGGTGTAGTTCTCCACCTTGCCAATTTTAAGACATCTGGATATCAGCTCCCATGACTGGCTTGAGAATTCTGGGAGCTGAAGTTCAGCTATCCAAAAGTTGTCAAGGTTGAGAAACATTATGCTAGATGAAAACATTATGAAAATGTTCAAATCCATTCATAAAACATTATGAAAATGTTCAAATCCCCATCTTCAAAAAAGGGGAAAAAATAGATCCAGGAAACTACAGCCTGACCTCAATACCAGGAAAGATTCTGGAAAAAATAATCAAACAACGAATTTGCGAACACCTAGAAGCAAACAAAGTAATAGCCAAAAGCCAACATGGGTTTGTCAAAAACAGATCATGCAGAGAAGAGCAACAAAGATGATTAGGGGACTGGAGACTAAAACATATGAAGAACGGTTGCAGGAATTGGGTATGTTTAGCTTAAGAGAAAGAAGGACTAGGGGAGACATGATAGCAGTGTTCCAATATCTCAGGGGCTGCCACAAAGAAGAGGGAGTCAAACTGTTCTCCAAGGCACCTGAGGGTAGAACAAGAAGCAATGGGTGGAAACTAATCAAGGAAAGAAGCAACTTAGAATTAAGGAGAAATTTCCTGACAGAACAATTAACCAGTGGAACAGCTTGCCTCCAGAAGTTGTGAATGCCCCAACACTGGAAGTCTTTAAGAAGATGTTGGATAGCTATTTGTCTGAAACGGTATAGGGTTTCCTGCCTAGGCAGGGGGTTGGACTAGAAGACCTCCAAGGTCCCTTCCAATTCTACTATTGTATTGTATTGTATTATATTGTATTGAAAACTTTCAGCTATGCCCAAGTAAACACAGACCCAAAACTATGATACCTGAAACTATATCCCTTTTGTTAGCTAGATACCAGGGAAAGTCACTTGGAAGAGACCATATCAGTCTGTCCAAATTCCTTTCATTATCAAAATTGCCCTAAAAGATGGGTGATTTTTCCAAACCATGTTGTAATTAAAGACCAGACCGTGCTATGGAATCACAGGGACTCATCCACTAAAAGTAACTACTTATCTAAATATTGGATTCCTAGGCCATCAAATTTTGTGGTGCTTTACAACTTGTGTATGCCTGTGCATGTGTCTGCCTTCAAGTCATTTTTGGGCTGGTGACTACTTGGACAAGTCCCTTGGCAAGGTGTTTTTTTTGAGGGGGAAGTGGTTTGCCATTGCCTTCTTCCCCAGGCTCAATGAGAGGGATGTTATAACTCATTTGCAGTAAAAATAGCCATAATAATGGCAATTAAATGTCTACAATAATGACCATTCCATAATTCAAACACCCAGGGTAACAGTTTGATTCACGGTAATGACTCAACTAAAAGGACCATGATGTAATAACAATAAAACATCTCCAGGAAAATTATAACAATGAAACATCCATAAAATATGGTTCATCATTCACAAATTTGAGAAAACAATCAACCATCAGAATTGGTTGAAGTAGCTTGGTCTCAAAATGTCTGCCCAGTGGTAGCCATTCAGATATTCTGCAGGTTGGAATAATCTAAGTAGTCGAGGGGTGGCCTGCTATGGGATCGCCCAAGTTGAGGAGAACCCGTAGCTAATGTTATGGCCGGTACGGAGAACCTCCAAATCCCACCTCTGGCTGGCCCTGCCCACTGTGCTCTGCCCCTGCCATTCCACCACGCCCCTCCCAGGAATCTCCACCAGGCCTGTTTTGGATGCGAGATACATGCAGGGCCCACACAGAGGCTTGGGGAAGGGGCAAAATGGGCCTCCCAGAAGGCCTCCAGAGCCCAGGGAAGGCAGTTTTCACCCTCCCAGAGGCTCAATGAAAGCCTCTGCAGCCTGGGGAAGGCAAAAATCGTACTCACACCGTGGTGCAGGAGGCCAATTAGGCCATGCCCACCATGGCCATACCCACCCAGTAACCAAGCAGAGAACCCATTGCTGAAATTTTTGAAGCCCACCCCTAAAATAGTCCTTGGCTTACAAACATAGTTGGGACCAGAATTTCCATTACTAAGTTACGTAGTTCTTAAGAGAGTCACACTAGATTTTACAACCTTTTTTTTTTTGGCCACAGTTGTTAAATGAATCATCCCAGTTGTTTAGTGAATCTCATAATCATGAAGCTTCCCCCACTGACTTTGCTTGTTTTGAAGCCAGCTGGGAAGGTCGCAAGTGGAGATCGTGTGACTCCAAGATGTGGCAATTGTCATACATACATGCTGGTTGCCAAACTCCTGAATTATGACCAAGGTCAGTAAAGCGAGGACCCAGATTGTTGGGGGCAATAGGCTGACTCTGTAAACTGCTTAGGGAGGGCTGTAAGTGGCACAGTGGTCAGAGTGCAGTACTGCAGGCTAATTCTGCTGCCTGCAATTTGGCAGTTCAAATCTCACCAGGCTCAAGATTGACTCAGCCTTCCGTCCTTCCGAGGTGGGTAAAATGAGGACCCAGATTGTTGGGGGCAAGAGGCTGACTCTGTAAACTGCTTAGGGAGGGCTGTAAAGCACTGTGAAGTGGTGTATAAATCTAAGTGCTACTGTTATGGATAGAAAAACCTCCCTTGAGTTTTTCAGCCTTGTGAGCTTTTTAGTTGAAAAGCCTCCATGCTGCAGGGAAGGGCGGTAATTTACTGTGCCTGTCCTTAGGGAGGCTTGAAATGAAAAGTGCTTCTTCTCCTTTAGGCTGGACAGTTATGAATCAAAGAGAGAGGCACCATCCAAATGTGGGGAAGAAAAGCTGGCAATGATGCATTTGTGACTGAGGCCGACTTGAGGCCTGAACGTTAGTGCAAGAGAGAAGCCATATCCCCAAGTGGGCAGCATAACAAGAAGTTTTCAAATATTCATCTCATTTATGTAAGCTACTTGGCAGGCAGGAAAATGCCCAACTAAAAAGAAAACGGCTGGGGAGTCACCAAAATCCTAGCAATTGCTCCATATTCTGCCAATGGATTGGCACATTTACACAAAACCACATACAGGTAGTCCTTGAATTGTGACCTTAAGTAGATCAGGAGATGGAAAAGACGTGAGGCGGCTGAGGTAAGTTAACAGCGTTTATTCAGAGCAGAAGTAGCAACAACAGCAACATTAGTTAGCAAGGGAATCAGGCTTGCCCTGCTTGAAGCTATTTATACTCAGCTGTCAAGTAGGCGGCCAATAGGAGGCTTCTAGCAGACTGCGCTCAGTCAGCCGCGCTTTAGCCAATCAGGCGCAGCTTGGCTGTTGCTGGCTATCAGTTGTAAGTCGAGGATCTGCGGCCGATCGTAAGTCGAGGACTTCAGAAAGGGTCGCAGGTCAAGGACTCAACACTTCTCCCCCCCCCCCAGCGAGGGCGCATGCGGAAATGTAGAGCATGAGTACTCTTGGAGGTAGGCGGGTCTGTGGCGGACATGCCCCGAGCGCCTCAGTTCAGGAGGCGGCGGCGAAGAAGCAGGAGGTCCCCATTGCAGCTCCTCCCCGGAGGGAGTGTAGCTCCGGGTGACGTCATCCAGGCCTGTTCCAGGAGGCGGACCCAAAGGCACAGGTAGGACGGGGTGAGGGGGTGCGGACGTCACAAGCGGGTTTGAGTCCAACTGCCGGTAGGCAGCGTCTGGGTAGGTGAGGACTGGGAGAAGGCCTCCGGATGGGGTAAACCAGGAGGGGCAAACACGGTTGGAGTTGGCAAATGGAACAGCTACCGGGAGGCAGTGGCAGGGCAGGAGAGGCCTGACTGGGGGAAGGCCTCACAAAGGGTTGTGATCGCAGGCTGTGGCGGAATGGAGACTGGCTGCTGGGCGATGGTGGCCGGGCTCGACGGGCCGGTTTGAGAGGAGGCCTCTGGAGGTTGGTGGCGCCTTAATTGATCCACATGGCGCCACCACTTGGTGCCATCTGGAAGGTGCACCCTGTAAGAACAGGGACCAGTTATTGCAGTGAGGGTGGCAGGCACCCATCGTGGATCCCCCGAATAACTCTTAGCCCATACAAGGTCCCTATCCCTAAAACTGCGGGGAGGGGGCCCCAGGTTGCCAGGCTGTTCCCTAGAATAGAGCGGGTACAATCTATCTAAGGTAGTCGCTGGCCCATCAGGAGCTCAGCGGGGCTTTTGTGTGATATAGGGCAAGGGGTTGAATGCTGACCCAACAGGTAAGCAGCCACCCTTGATGGCCAGTCGCCCTGGTCCATCCTGCCCAAGGCCGGCTGTCAGTCGTAAGTCGAGGACCTGTGGCCGGTCGTAAGTCAAGGACTTCAGGACCGGTCGCAGGTCAAGGACTTAACATGACCATAACTGGGCCCAGAATTATGGTTGTAACTCAAGGCATCAGGTGACTCGATTGGACGTGTCATATTTTTTTGGGTGGCGATCGTTAAACAAATACCACTGTTGTTAAGTGAATCATTTTTCTCTGTGGGTTTTTTTGGCTGAAAACTAGAATACCAGAAACTGTTAAAAATGTCACAATTGCAATCATGTGGCCATGGGAAACTGCAAATACAGGGATGACATACTACTGGTTCGGACCGGCTCGCCGAAACCGGTAGTAAAAATGCTACTGCTTCACCGAACGGGGAGGGGAAAAAAATGCTACCGGTTCGGGCGAACCAGTTTTTCCAACGATCAGCTGTGACGCGCGATTTATGTTAGCTAGAAAACAGGATTTCCTGCTTTCTAGCTAGTCCAAGTCACATGGTGCAGCGGATTCCCCCCTTGCTGTTTGCTTACCTTTGCAGGTGCGCTCGGTAGCAGGCTCCGCCCACCCGCCCGGATGTCATTTTGATGTTCTGCGCATGCACGGAAGGTCTTGCACATGCATGGAGGCGGTGTGTGCCACACGCACGCACACACTCACATTGCTACTGAACTGGTAGCAAGGATAAGTGGATTTCACCCGTGTGTAAATGGAGGTAAAGATTTGAACCAGTTGCCAAATGCCCAAAATGAACATAGCAACAGCAATTGCATTTATTTATATACTGCTTCCCAGTGCTTTACATCCCTCTCTAAGAGGTTTACAGAGTCAGCATATTGCCCCCAACAATCAGGGTCTTTATTTAACCCACCTTGGAAGGATGGATGGCTGAGTCAACCATGAGCTGGTGAGATTTGAACTCCCGAACTGCTGACAACTGTCAGTCAGCAGAAGTAGCCTGCAGCACTGCATTCTAACACTGCATAGTTGGAAGAGACCTTGGAGGTCTTCTAGTCCAACCCCTGTTCAACCTGGAAACATTTCAGACAAATGGTTGTCCGGTTTCTTAAAAACCTCCAATGTTGAAGCATTCACAACCTCTGGATGCAAATTGTTTCACTGATTAATTGTTCTAACTGTTAGGAAATTTCTCCTTAGTCCTAGGTTGCTTCTCTCCTTGATTAGGTTCCATCCATTGCTTCTTGTCCTGCCTTCAGGTGCTCTGGAGAACAGGTTGACCCCTTCCTCTTTGTCATAACCCCAAAAATGCAATCACGTGACTGCAATGGGTAGCAGCGGTATCTTTAGAAAGAGGTTATAAGTAACTTTAGGGATAGAGGAGTCCATTGTAACTTCAAATAGTTCTTAAGCAATCAGTCATAAGTTGAGGACTACCTGTATATTTAAGAAAGCAGTGCAGACTTTTTTGGGGTCTCCTGGAACAAAAGCATGTGGAAAGTATATCTATGCAGAAAAAGTAGAACAGAACCTAATTAGTTGCACAAACATTTGTGCAAACTCTCCCTGCTAACTATGCAGTCAGTCATTTGGGATAAACAAAACTAATAGCCAGATGTGAAGGAAATAGATGTGTGTTGGGGAGAGGGGAGGGGAAGAGAACTGGAGAATATCATCTGGGATTTCCCATCCTTTATGTTTGTTTTGTTCCTCCCCGTAGCAGAGTGGCTTTAAAACACTCCTCTCAATTGCAAATGGAACCCTTTGTTATTTGTCACGGTGAGACATAAACGGGGTAATCAAAGGATTAACAGCAATCATATTAAACTCTGCAAGTGAATGTTTACACACCGCAGCCGATCCCGAGCGAGGAGAAGATGGCCATTTATAACGGAAACAGTGACAGTTTCCCTGCGCAGAGTATTGATTTAAAAGAGGGTTAGAAATTGACAGATTCTCACGTAATGATGTTCCCTGAGAAACGCGATTGGAAGCTGGCTAGATGCCTGGAAAACAGACGGAGGGTCCAGTTAAACTCTATCAAGTTTTGTTGCCTAGAAAACTGCAGTAGGTGGCATGCTGAGTTGGCTTTTTTTTTTAAAAAAATTAACCCAACTAATAGGAGGTGTGATCAAAATTAGTCGATGAATGTAGATACCAGAAGTGGTATTCAGCCAGTTCTCCCCAATTCGAGCGAACGGGTAGCGGCAGCTGCAGGAGGCTCCGCCCCCACCCACCCCTGATGCAATGTGTGAGCATTGTGCATGCGCAGAAGGTGGCACGCGGTGCATGTGCTCCAGTGACGTGCGGTGAGGTTTATGTCTGGTGAGGCACTGACCCAGTGGTGGGTTTCAAATATTTTTAGACTTGTGGACTTCAACTCCCAGAATTCCACAGCCAGGCATGCTCAGTTCTAATTTAAAGCGACAGCATTTGTTTTTCTCCTTTGGTCCTTCTTTCTTTTTCTTTTTCTTCTCCTTCCCCTCCTTCCTCCCTCTCTCCCTTCCTCCCCCTCTCTCAAACACACGCGCACACACACACACACATGCACGCACACACACACACACACACAAACACAGAAGTTGGATTGGACTATCTCTCCTACCCCTTCCCTCTCTCACTCACTCTCAAACAAACCCCCACACACACAAAAGTTGGATTGGATATCTTTTCCAGTGGCTTGAAAGCAGCTCCTCTGCCATCCTCCCCCCCCATTCCCCTGCTGCCTTTCCCAAACACCTCCACCATTGCAAATGCAGCCTGCTGTCTGGGTGGGAAATGCCTGGAACACAATAAAACCCACCCACCACCTCCTGCTGGCAGGCTGGGGTGAGAGGAGAGGCAGAGAAGCCGGAGGGGAGCCGATCCGAGCCTTCCAAAAGAAAGAGGCTGGGGGGAAGTGTGTGTACTACAGCATGGCTCTTTGCCTGGCTTCCTGCCTCCTCCTGTGGTCTCCTCAGTGCTCGCTTGTGCTCTCCCTCCCCAAGTGTAGTTTGATTGCAGGTGGAGCCACGTTGCCTTTTCAAACTTGTAATCAGTGAAGCTGGGCTAGATTTTTATATAGTTTTATCCAGCTGTGTGTGTGTGAGAGAGAAATGAATGGGGGCCTGGGGAGGAAGTCACTACACTTGGGGAGGGAGAGCACCAGTGAGGAGACCACAGGAGGAGGCAGGAAGCCAGGCAAAGAGCCATGCTGTAGCACACACACTGGCCCCACAACGTGGCTCTGCCTGCAATCAAACTACTCTTGGGGAGGGAGAGCACAAGCGAGCCAGGGTCCTTCCCTCCAGCCTTTGCCCAAAGCCCTGCACAGCACCAGGAGGATGAAGTTTGAATTCCTCCCCCTCCCTCCAACCCACACGTACCTTTTCCAGCTTTTTTTAACAGTTAAGCAGAGTCATCCACGGTGAGGCAGTAACAAGCTCAGCTTTTTCCTTTTCCTTTTTTTTTTCATAATGAGAGTGGTGAGGCTGTGCCTCACTTGCCTCACCTGACTGCACGTCACTGATGTGCTCACATTTGCGGACTGGTAGGGAAGGTACATGAATCCCACCGCTGGTAGATATGTGCTGTTTTTCCTGCAAGAGGGACAAAGATCAGGAGGATTTGCAATAAATACCTGGAGATTAATGGAATAGAGGTAGCCCCTGAGAGGTCGCAAAAGGTGATCCCATGACCCGGGGACACTGCGGCCCTCAAAAAATGTGAGTCAGTTGCCAAGCATCCAAATATTTTTTTAAATATTTTTTTTAAAATAATATGAACGTTCCATCTTTCCTTAAACAGTGTGTTGTACGGGTATAAATATCTCTGTGCAATAACCGTCAAAATTTACAACATCATTCACATTGATATTAATTCCCTAATCTTAGAATCATAGTATATTAAACAATTGAATATAGTAAACCTATTCATATTTTCCTCTTAGGGTATCTTCTGATAAAAGTGTAATAATAACATTAAGCATAATAATCCTCATCCTCATCATACTAACAATTATTGTATTGTTTATAACAATAATACAATGCAATGCAATACAATAGTAGAGTTGGAAGGGACCCTGGAGGTCTTCTAGTCCAACCCCCTGCCTAGGCAGGAAACCCTATACCGTTTCAGACAGATGGCTATCCAACATCTTAAAGACTCTATCTTATCCTATTTCCTACTTCTCTTTAATCCCCTTTTATTTCCATCTTCCATTTTTATTCTCTAACCATTGATAAAATAATCCCCCTATCATATAACATTCAGTTTGTTCTTTCTCTTTTAATGGCCAGCATTAATCTGTTCATTTCTGCACATTCTAATATTTTGCTAATCACCTTCTCGTCAGTAGGAATCTCTTCATTTTTCCCATGGTGTGAGAATACAATTCTAGCTGCAGTTAATACACAGATAATTAAATATGCGTTCCCTTTACTATACGTTTCAGGTAAAACCCCCAACAGAAATATTGCTAACTTAATAACATGGTTGTTAAGTGAACCTGGCGTCCTTATTGAGTTTGCTAGTCAGAAGGTGGCAAAGAAGTGATCACATGGCTCCAGAACACTTCAGAACCACCATAAATACGAACAGTGGTGAAATCTATAAAAAATTCCCTACCAGTACTGTGGGCATGGCTTGTTGGGTGTGTGTGTGTGTCATGTGACTGGGTGGGCCTGGCTATGTAGTCATATGACTGGGGTGCCAAAAGACAGACACTCATCTTCACAACGTCCTACTGGAGCAGAGGGTTGGACTAGATGACCTCCAGGTCCCTTCCAGCCCTGGATTACCATGCTCTTTCAAGGTATCCTCTGAAGCTGCGTCTAGTGCCAGGTTTATGGTCCTTCCTCCCCTCTTTTTCCCTCCCTCCCTCCTTCTCTCTTTCTTTCGCAGCACTCCCCCACCGCTTTTTAAAGCATTCTTTTTCCTGCTGGTTCTGGCGAATAGGCAGGGAAAAAATGCTTTTAAAAATGGGGGTGGGGGACTTCCAACGATCGTGTGGCTCACAGCTGAGTCATGCGATCCTTGGAAGCATTTTTCTTTTTACTACTGGTTCGCAGAACCAGGGACAATTAGTCCCTAGCAATTCAGCCAAACCGGGAGGATTTCACCCCTGAATACGAACCAGTTGCCTCCGAATGTTGATCACATTGCCATGGAGATGCTGCAATGGTCATAAGTGTGTAAAGCAGTCATAAGTCACTTTTTTCATTGCTGTTGTAACTTTGAATGGTCGCTAAATGAACATGTGTAAGTCGATGACTACTTGTACAACGCTGATATTAGTCCGTAGAGCAGGTACACGGTATGGCCTCTAGATTTCCGTAGAACCATCTCTGTAAAACATCTTGGGGAAAAAGCACTTCAGGTCCCACCCCTCTGGTCAGTCAAGGACTACCTGTAAGGAAAGTTCAAAGCACAAAGATGTCTACAGGGCAACATTGAAAAATTTAAGGTGGCCCCTGAGATAGCATGATTGAAGCTCTTCCCCTATGATGCATGGATGGTCCTTCAATAGCCCCATGGTACTCTCCACCTCGGCCCTTTGGACCTCCTGTGGATGCCCCTGCCAAAGAATAAGGATGGCTGTACCAGACATTTCATGGCCTGTGACAGAGGTCCCCAATCCCCAGTCCACAGAGCTGGCAGCAGATTCGGACGGTGAGGAGGTTGGGGAGGAACTTGGGCCAGTCCTGGAGTCTGGGGAAGGCTCTGACGAGGGCTATGTTGGAGGCAGAGATAGGGCCAGGGCCGTCTGACAGTTATCAGCTGCCTTCACAGTCAGACATCAGTGAGGCAGACGAATAGCTGGAACCTGTTCCCAGTGTGCGCATGCACAGAGTTGCCAGACGAAGGGAACAGCTAAGGAACAAGGGTTGACTTGGGAGTAAGGCCACAAGTGGACAATGAATGGCCCCTCCCAGAGGAAATAAAAGAGGAGCGAAAGGGGAGTGGAGTTTGCAGGAGGCAATTAGTTCATTCCTGCATTCTTGGGCGTCTGAAAGATATCGGCCTGGCCACTCCAAGCATGAAAAAAGGTCAGTAATTGTGAACTACCTTGAAAGACTGTGGGAGAGGGGAAAACTTTGCTGGAGAGGAATTCACTGTACATTAAATGAAAGGGTTTTATCGGGACGAGGACTCGGCTTCGTGCTGCTGGGGAAGCCTAGGTCAGAACACAGTCTGTGGATTGGTAGCAATCTGTGGCCCTTTGGAAACTGGGCCATGCAAGCAGCAGGCGAGCATGCAAAGCTCCATTTGCAACTGTGAGGGTTTAGACTGCATGCCTGAAACCATCTCCTCCTGCCTCCCGCCCTAAGCCACCACCACCACTGCCAGTCCTCAGAGGTGCAAAGATTGAGGACAACTGGCCTATAGGTCGTCCTTGACTTAAAACCGGTTGTTTTATGACTGTTCAGAGTTACAATAGCCTCAGAATTGGTACTTTACAGACCATAAAGCATTTTACAGTGGTGTATATTGTGTTGCCCTGCCCACGGTTTCCATTTACGAGCTGCTGCAGTGTCCTGGGGTCACGTGGTCATGATTTGTGGCTTTTTCTTTTGCCTGTTTCCAAAGAATTTGGATTTGTTTAATGACTGTTCCGTTCACTTAGTGATTACGTGATTTACTTAACAACAACCATGAAAAATGTTGGAAAAATAGGTCTGGTCACATGAGTATCTCTATGACTTAGGACTGGATTTCCAATTGTGGTGGCAAGTAAAGTGTATTTGGTATGATGTGTTGGGTTCTTTGCAGTGCCTTTTAATAACCATCACAATAAATGAATGAGCGAACACCATCTCAATTACCCTGTGATAAGATGGGAGGCCAATAATAGATAGATAGATAGATAGATAGATAGATAGATAGATAGATAGATAGATAGATGATAGATAATGATCTATCTCCCTCCCTCCCTCTCTTTCTCTCTTTCTCTGTCTGTCTGTCTATCTATCTGTATAGATATAGATATATAGACATAGATAGATGATAGATAGATAGATAGATAGATAGATAGATAGATAGATAGATAGATAGATAGATAGATAGATAGATGATGGATGGATGGAGATAGATAGGATCTCTATCATCTATCTATCTATCTATCTATCTATCTATCTATCTATCTATCTATCTATCTGTATAGATATAGATATGTAGATAGATAGATGATAGATTAGATAGATAGATAGATAGATAGATAGATAGATAGATAGATAGATAGATAGATAGATAGATATGGATAGATAGGATATCTATCTATCTACATATCTATCTATCTTTCTATCTATCTTTCTATCTATCTATCTGTATAGATATAGATATGTAGATAGATAGATAGATGATAGATAGATAGATAGATAGAGAGAGAGAGAGAGAGAGAGAGAGAGGGAGAGAGAGAGAGAGAGAGAAGATAAACACTGTTCTGAAATGTCCATGAATGCCAGCTATTATTATTTAAAATATTGTGGTACATAAAGATGAAGAAAATTTCTTGCTCGCAGGATGGTAGAAAAACCGATCTCAACAGCCTACTTACTTTTTTTAAAAAAAAATCTGAACAGGAACGGACATATCTGCTGGGTTCAACCAGTGGTTCGTTTGATTCCAGATTTGCTGTCAACTGGAGCTGTTCCATCCTATTGATTTTTTGCTGCTGCCAAACCTGTCAGTGAATAGTGAGGAGTAAGCAAGGGGGAAACAGGGCGATGGGATTTAGTGAAAACTCAGAGCTGTATCTTCACTGTATTAAAATCCAGGCGATGGCATATATATATATATATATATATATATATATATATATATATATATATATATATATGACTAAATATGGGAGGAAGGTCACTACTCCCTCTTTCTGTCCTTCGGCTTATCACAAAGACCATGCAGGCAGAAAACCATATTTTTATTTTTATTTTTATTTATTTTTTTATTTATTTATCAGTACAATTACAACATATATATATATATATATGTATGTATGTATGTATGTATGTATGTATGTATGTATGTATGTATGTGTGTTACAACCCCTGGTATGACTAAATATGGGAGGAAGGTCACTACTCCCTCTTTCTGTCCTTCGGCTTATCACAAAGACCATGCAGGCAGAAAACCATATTATTATTATTATTATTATTATTTTTACTGTTGCCTTTTTATATTTGTGTTGTAATTGTACTGATAAATAAATAAAGGGAGACTAGGATAGATCTATTTCGAGCTAATTAGCTCTCATCAGCTAGCCATACCCTTACTGGGATTAGAACCCGGGCTGTATATATCTTAGGCAGGAGTCTTAACCACTATATATATTAGGAAAAGCTGAGAGGAATGGGGGAACCTGGCCATGTCATGAGGCAGATGGATGTGACTAATTGAGAGGCTGAACTCAAGAGGGTGGAGAATATGGGCATAACAGATAGCTGTTCTGACCAAGGCTTCCCGAGAGCATGAAGTAAACTCCTGGTCCTGACAAAAAACCCTTTTATTATTTTGCTGTGATTTCTTCTCATTCACATCCAGCAAAGTCTTTCAAGGGAGGATTTACAGTCACAGACCTTATCTGGCTTGGAGAGCTGCCAGGCCAATATCTGCAAAACCTGGCAAGGAGTCTCAGAGAGTCATGAACCAATTAAGTGAACTAATTGTCTCCTGCAAACTCCACTCCCCTTTCGCTCCTCTTTTATTTCCTCTGGGAGGGGCCATTTATCGTCCACTTGTGGCCTTACTCCCAAGTCGACCCCTGTTCTTTAGCTGTTTCCTTCATCTGGCAACTCTCTGCATGCACACACTGGGTACAGGCTCCAGCTGTTCGTCTGCCTCACTGGTTTCTGACTCTGAAGGCAGCTGAGAACTGCCAGACGGCCCTGGCCCCCTCTCTGCCTCCGACACAGAGCCCTCATCAGAGCCTTCCCCAGACTCCAGGACTGGTCCATGTTCTTCCCCAACCTCCTCACTGTCCAAATCTGCTGCCAGCTCCTCTGGCAGGTCACAACACTAGCTATTGGAACAAAAGAATCTGAAACAATAGTGAACCATTGCATTTAAAGCTTATATATATCCCCATAGTGCTTTTCATAACTCTCTTGGTGGTTAACGATATAAGCATCAGTTGCCTACTGCCCCCAACAATCTGGGTCTTCATTTTACCAACCTCAGAAGGATGGAAGGCTGAGTCAACCTTGAACCAGTCAGGATCAAACTCCAGGCTGTGGGCAGAGTTTGCCCACAATACTGCATTCTAACCACTGTGCCACCAGGACAAAGTGATGGTTTGATGGCAGCAACAGCTATACAAGTAGTCCTTGACTTAGAAGCACAACTGGGACTGGAAAATTAATCATTAAGCAGCGAGGTCTCACAAGACCATGACCGATTTCAAGACTTTTGCCATGGTTGTTAAGTGAATTGCTGTGGTTATTAAATGAGACATCGTGTGATCATGATTTGCAACCCACCGTGTTGCCTTCCCCATTGATTTTTCTTCTCGGAAGCTGGCTGAGACGATCACAAATGGCAATCACGTTGACCAAGAGTGGTAATCACCTACTTTCCCTACCGGTTCTCCACATCCGTGCGTGTGCTCTGCCTTCCGCGCATGTGCTTTGCCTTAAAAAAAGGGCCTAAATGGGATGCCATAGACTGGGGCATGTGGGCAGTTTCCGCAACCGGTTCGGGCGAATCAGTCCGATCCGGTAGAATGCCACCACTGACATTGACTCCGGGATGCTGCGACTGTCTTAAATGTGAGCTGGTTGCCAGTTGGCAGGATCACAGTCACATTATTGCAGGGACATTACAACGGTTGTATAAGGACCATCGTAAGTCACTTGTTCAGTGTTGCTGTAACTTAGTGAGGGAAGTCACTCCTCCTAGAAGAATGAAATATTTTGAGAAATAGGATATTTCCACTAGAATGCATTTCTTGAACAGGAAGTTTAAGTGCAAAGCCCAAGAGAGGGTATAAATACCTCTCTCTCTCTCTCCATTCGATGAGTTCAGTTACCCAGAATCACACGTACTTGATGGTTCTGGTTCATTAAACCATCTTTCCAATCAGCCTCCATATTTCCAGTGTCTTTCTCCCTGCTTGAAACTGAACCAGATCAGAGGTGAGTTCCTACCGGTTCGGACCGGTTCGGCCGAACCGGTAGTGATTTGGGAGCCTAGGTCACCAGAACCGGCAGAGATCCAGGCCTGCCATGCCTACAAACTGGTTCCCTGGTTGGCGCAGCATGTTTTTTTCTCTCCATTTTTTAATGTTCTGCGCATGTGCAAACCTATTTTTGGGCAGCTGTGCATGCACCAAACCGGCAGTAATGCCGATAGCAACCTACCCCTGAATCAGATGGATATTTCTTCCAACATTAGTTACTACCGTATTTTTTGGAGTATAAGACACACCTTTTTCCCTCAAAAAAGAGGCTGAAAATCTGGGTGCATCTTATACACTGAATACAGCAATTTTTGCCTACCGAAACCCCACCCCCTTCACCAAAATGGCCGTACAGAGACTCTTGGAAGCTTTCAGAGTGCTCCTGGGGGCTGGGAAGGGCAAAAATGAGCGACAAACAGGCCATTTTTTGCCCCCCCAGCCCCCAGGAACACTCTATAAGCCTCCTAAAGGCTATGCATGCCCCCTTTTTTGACAAAAAATGGGTCCGTTTTCATGGAAAACATGCCGTTTTGGGGAGATCTGCAGAGTGCAAAAACTTTTTTTTAAAATTTGCCTCTTCAAAATCTTGGTGCTTCTTATACTCCGGTACGTCTTATACTCCGAAAAATATGGTAAATAAATGGTTTATCTGTAAAATGGATTATCTGTAAATTACTAGGGCAATAAATACAAAGAACTCAATTATGCTGAGCTGGTGACTAAATGGATATGAGATATGGATATTTGGGAAATAGAAATTTGCGGATGATATCTCTTGGTGGTTTCCCATCCAACCTCTAACCCCATTTGATCTTGCTTAGCTTTTCCAAAGAATTCAAGGTTTGTTCAGAGGTGGGCTGGTAGCACAATGCAACACCCACAAGAATTAATCTACTTCTTGTACGCCTCAAGCAAAAATAAAGAGAGCACTCCATCCTAGTCATGCACAGATCAGCAGAAAACTGACTTTTTTCGGTGCCGTTTGTGTGTTTGCAGGCTGTTCTATATTGTTAAATTTCTTAGCTAAGCTTTTCTTTTAAACAACCTCTAAATCTGCAGCTGCCAATGTACCCATTTCCTACCCTTTTCCTGACAATAAATGGATGCATTTTTCTATGCAAGGTCCATGCTGAACCCAGTGCTAAATTGGCACACTTGCACAATTTAAAAGTCCATCTTCTCTAGTACAAAGCTCCTGTCAATTTAGCCTAGGGGGAATCTATTGGAGTTTAGCAAGAATGATGGACGTTCTCAAAAATTCTTCTGTCAGCAGAATAACAGAGTTGGAAGGGACACTAGAGGTCTTCTAGTCCAACCCCCTGCTCAAGCCAACAATTGCAAACTATACTATACCATTGCAGACAATTGATTGTCCAATCTTCTTAAAACCCTCCAGTGTTGGAGCAGCAGGGCTGGGCTGCTATGGGTTTGCTTGGGTTTGGGAGAACCCGTAGCTAATGTTATGGCCGGTTCAGAGAATCTCCAAATCTCACCCCTGGCTGGCCCCCCTACCCCGCTCTGCCAACCTCACCCCGCCCTTCCCAGGAGTCTCCACGCAGCCAGTTTTGGATGTGAGGTAAGTGCAGGGCCTGCACGGAGGCTTGAGGAGGAAGAAAAACGAGCCTCCTGGAAGTTCCAGAAAGCTGGAAACAGGCCCATTTCCAGCCTCCGGAGCCTAGGGGAAGCAGTTTTGGCTCTCACAGAGACTCAAGGAAAGTCTCCGGAGCGTGGGGAAGGCGAAAATGCTCCCCCCAGCTGTGGTGCAGGAGACTGACTAGGCCAGTGATGGCGAACCTTTTTTGGCTCGCGTGCCACAAGTGGGGGGAGCACAGGGGGGTCGAGTGCGGGCGTGCTGCACCCATAATGCAACGTGCGACACCCCCCCAGTGCGCATGAGCGCACAACGCGTGACCCCCCCATTTTTACATTTTTTTTGCCCTCCCCAAGCTCCAGGGGCTTTATAGGAGCCTGGGGAGGGCGAAAAGAGCCTCCCCCGACCCCCTGGAGGCCCTCCGGAGGCTTCAGGGACTGTCCAGAGGCTTCCCTGAAGCCTTTGGAGCGCTTAAAACCACCCTGATTAGTTTCCATCCATGGCTTCTTGTCCTGCCTTCAGGCGCTTTGGAATATAGCTTGACTCCCTCTTCTTTGTGGCAACCACTCAAATATTGGAGCCCTGCTATTATGTCACCCCTAGTCCTTTATTAGAGTAGACATATTGCAAGACAGCAAAGGAGAAACCTCAATCAGCAATTGGCGAAATTTGGAGGCTGCCCTGGGTTCAAACACAGGAGCTGTAAAAAAAAAACAGGCAAAGTGAAAGCAGCATTTACTGAACATCCCAGAGACAAGGCCGATAGCAAAAGAATGTGAGTTTAAGATCCACGAAGGTCAAAACCCAATCACTAAACATTGTACAAGCCTTAATAGATGAAACTGAGGCTCCTAATACAATGCTGTAGGATGCAACACACATACATACAGACACCAACACACTTGTAAATATGCAACCTCAATCTCAGCTTCAGGCAATTCATAACACCACAGAACTTCAGATCTGGAAATGTCCATCAAGGTAATCTAATCTAAGCCAATGTTTTTCAAACTTGGCCATTTTAAGAGGTGTGGACCTCTATCTGGGGTATTCTGGACTTAAAGTCCACACCTCATAAAGTTGCCAAGTTTTTAAAACACTCATCTAAATCCATTTCCTGCAGGAATCCAGATTCAAGCATCCCAGGTAGATTGTTGTCTGTCTTCTGATATAATCAATAAATAAAAGCATATTCTAGATTTTTGGTCATACTGTCAGCCTGTTGTAATGTTCGGCAATTTTCTTTCCTAACACACAAACAGATTTCCCAACTGGACAGATGTTGGGTTGGGTTTTTTTGTTTCCTTACTAGGAAACCTGACTGCAGACGGAACATCCATCCATCCACCCACCCAACCATCCATCCATCCATCCAGCCATCCACCCACCCGTCCATCCGTCCATCACTTCCGTGGAGCTCTGTCGCTCAATAAAATCAGACTGAATCCATGTAAATAATTCAATGTACTCTACAGTACTTTGTCTAACCCAGTGTTTCTCAACCTTGGCAATGTTAGGAAGTCTGGACTTCAGTTCCCAGAATAGAGCTGGCTGGGGAATTCTGGGACCTGGAATCCAGACTTCTTGCCAAAGTTGAGAAAGATCATCTGTTCTGCTGTAAAAAAAAAAAAAAGAATGTGCTTTTCTGCTCTATTATCTTTCAGGCCTGCAGTCATCTTTTCTTTTGGATCTTTAGCCTGAAACACTTTTTTAAATTCTACTATGCATTTTCTATTGTGGGAAAATGGGGAGAGGATTGTAAGGAGTTAGATGATATGTAGCCATAACAAAATTCTTTCTAGAAAGCCAAAGTCATCCTTTGTCTTTGCACCTCTGCACCTGACTGGAACTGGATGAGTGGAACTGCCAGCATGGCAGTGGGAGATTGGACCACGTGATGGACTTGTGGGTGTGGGGGAAAGATCTTGAAATTTCAACTGGGTGGGGAGAACCAGAAAGCTTTTAGATTCAGGTTTTCCCAGATGTGCCAACATGGCTCTCCCTTTTTAAAAAAAAATATTTACAAACATACAAAATACACACATACAGAACTTAGACGTATACTATAGTTACACAATACAGTGCAAACAGGAACTTTGTGTTCTTTCTAATAGCAATTTCAAATTGATACAATTCTGCTTATGTTATTTCCCCTTCTAATATATTTCATTTGTGTTTCACCATTTTTAACCTTTTATTTTACTCATCTATCTGCTATATTGGGTGATTACCTCTAATAAATTTAAGCTCTCATTAACTTCTATGTTTGGGCTTCATTGGCTTCTTTCATTGATCCTTGTTTCTTTCCTCCATCCACCTATACCATTTTTCCAATATCTGATAATATTCTGTTTCTTCTTTTCCCTGGATTTCTTTTGCTAATTTATCCATTTCGACACAGTCCATAACCTTTCTTAATATTTCATCTTCGTTTAGTATCAATTTATTTTTCCATTTCTGAGCGAAGGCAATCCTCACCGCCATAAATATATATAAAATTAAATACTGGATTTCTTTTTTATATTTCGTGGTCATTATTCCTAGTAAAAAGACTTCTGGTTTCCAATCAATTTTGACTCCTGTTATTGATTCTAGCCAATTTTAAATCTTTTTCCAATACTTTTTAGCCTCCTCACACGTCCACCATATGTGGTAGTATATTCCGTGTGTTAATTCACATTTCCAACATTTTGGTGAAATATTTACTGAGATTTTTGCTAACCTTGCTGGTGCTAGGTGCCATCTGTAAAACATTTTGTACTGGTTTTTCTTGTATGCAACCAATAGTGTCATTTTTAAATTTGTCCCCCAAAATTTTTCCCATTTATCTAATTCAATATTGTAGCCAAAGTTCTGTGCCCATTTTACCATTTATTCTTTCACAATTTCTTCCATTTTATACTTCAGAAGAAATTTATATGTTCTCCCTATCATCTTTCTTTCTGTGGATTATTTTGTCTAATTCGTGTGTTTCCATTTGGATGCCGTATAATTTAGTATCGTTATTGTGTTTAGCTTTGATTTGCAAGTAGGTTAGCCAGTCAATTTTCATGTTTTGTTCTGCCAATTTTTCGATTGCTTTTAAATTTCCCTGTCCATTAATTAAGTCTCTGTATCTTTGTTAGGGTTCTAAATACCATGCAGAAATAAATCATTGTCCAAGGCAAAACATCCTTTAAGGTCCAATTTATTCCACAGGCAATTTAGCACGGCTATGGAAATTTCAACTCTGAATTACATCCTGTAAGTTCACCTAGTTGAAAGTTCATGATCTCTCCCCACACCCACAAATCCATCACATGTTCCAATCATCATCTTCCACGCTGGCATGTACACCCATCTTCTTCCGGCCAGGTGTCGAGGTGCTGAGACAAAAGATGACCTTGGCTTCTACAAAAGAATGTCAACAATCCATTCTACAATCCTACTCCTTTCTATTCCCCCCTCCCAACTACTACACTATTGAAACAGCATAGAAAATTATAAGAAAGTGTGGCAGGCCAAAGATCCTAAAAAGAACATAACTACAGGCCTGACAGGCGGCCTCTCCTCAAAAGAAAAACGTTTCCTGCAAAGAGAATAACATAAAAGTTAACATCACAAAATTAACCACCTCTTCTCCACCCAGGGGAACCCCTTGACTTCTCGGGAAAATTCCCATTGAATTGCTTTACTAACTTCTCCACTTTTAGGTTCCCACTGTTCACCCAATTAGCTTCAGACCAAGGGTAACCCTTCCAATGCACTAAGTACTGTAAGCAACCCCTATTCAGCCTGAAATCTACAATTTTTTCCACCTCAGATTGTGTTTCCCCTTCCATCACTAAAGGAGGAGATTGAGCTTGGGTGGATGCTCTTCTGTTAGACCCAATTACTGGTTTCAACAAGCTACAATGAAATTCTGGGTCAATTTCCCCTAGACTTCTGGGTAGACTTGAGTTGAACTGTAACTGAGTTAACTATCTTCACTATTGGGAATGGACCTAGAAATTTTAGACCCAATTCCTTGCTAAGCATTTCTAATCTTATGTATTTGGTAGATACAAAAACATTGTCCCCCACACGGTAGGGGTTTAGGAGTGAGCGACGTTGATCATCTTGCTTCTGGTAGGCTTCTGCCGCAACTGCTAGAGCCTTCTTCGTATTCTCCCATCCTTTCTTTAGCATGTCCATCCATTCACTCAAAGACATGAAAGAAGGAGGTTCTCTAGGCAACTCAGGCATGGCAACAACTTCCATGCCACTGGTAATCTGGAAACCCGCTAATCCTCTGCTGCTGTGGACCGCATCGTTGTACGCCACTTCGGCGAAGGGTAGCAAGTCCGACCAGTTGTCGTGCTGATAGTCCACAAAACACCTGATGTATTGTTCCACCACCGCATTGGCTCCCTCTGCTGCGCCGTTCATGCTGGGATGAACCTCTGAGCTCAGTTCTTGTGTGGACCCAATAGATCTCAGGACCTCTCTCCAGAACTTAGCCGTGAACTGGACTCCGCGGTCTGAAATGATCCTCTTGGGTACTCCATGCAGGCGATAAATGTGTTTCACAAACATTTTCGCTAATTCGTTTGCGGATGGCAATCCTGAGCAAGCAATGAAGTGTGCCTGCTTAGACAACAAATCAATAACAGTCCAAATTACTTTATGCCCACTGCTGTCTGGGAGTTCCATGATGAAGTCTATTGCGACCTCTTCCCATGGCCAGTTCGGGCTCTCTGCTGCAGGTGCTGCAGGTGCTGTAGGTTCTGGGCTCTTGGATCCAATCATCCACGGCTGGCCTTGTTCCTCCTCCGAGGCCTCCCCCTTGGTAGGACTCTTTGTCACCTGAAGTTGGGGGTCCTCTTCCAGAGGTCGGTTGGGCATTTCCCCCTCCGAGGCCTCCCCCTTAGTTGGACTCTTTGTCACCTTCAGTTGGGGATCCTCCTCCGGAGATTGTTTGCCCTTTTCCTCTTCCGAGGCCTCCCCCTTGGTAGGACACTTCGTCACTTTAAGTTGGAGATCCTCTTCCAGAGGCTGTTGTCCCAGATGACTTTTCTGTGCGGGCATCTGGGGCCCTCTCTTAACCACCGTGGCAATTGGTACACACATTTGTTCTTCGGCAATTCCCTCCTCCGAGGCCTCCCCCTTGGTAGGACTCTTCGTCACCATAAGTTGGGGATCCTCTTCCAGAGGTCGTTTAGGCTTTTCCCCCTCCGAGGCCTCCCCCTTAGTTGGACTCTTTGTCACCTTAAGTTGGGGATCCTCCTCCGGAGAATGTCTGCCCTTTTCCTCTTCCGAGGCCTCCCCCTTGGTAGGACACTTCCTCACCTTAAGTTGGGGATCCTCTTCCAGAGGTTGTTGGCCCAGATGACTCTTCTGTGGTGGCATCTGGGACCCTCTCTTTACCGCCGTGGTGGTTGGTGCGCACGTTTGTGGCATTGGGGCTGGAGCCAAGCACTCTGATGCTCTGTGGCCAAGTTGACAACAATGGTGGCATTTAATTGGGCCCCACGAGGAATGGAACCTAGTTACATCTCTAAACTCAGGAACCGTTTCATCACACTGCCTTGCTCTCCAACTTGCAGCTGCCCCCTTGGTAAACCCTTCTTCCATGGTGGAGATTGCTTCTCTGTAGGAAGGTGGAGTAAGAACCTTTTGGGGCATTGCAGATGCACCTTGTCCCGCTTCCCATCTTGCAGGCCTGGCTTTGGTAATCCCTTCTTCCATGTTGGTGATTGCTACTCTGTAGGAAGGTGGGGTAAGAACCACTTGGGGCCTTGCAGGCACACATTTTCCCGCCATCCACAATGCAGGCCTCTGTTTGGTAATCCCTTCTTCCATGGAGATTTCTTCTCTGTAGGAAGGTCTGGTAAGAACCTTTTTTGGCCTTGGAGGGGAGACTGGAACCGGTGGGGAGGTCAATCCCTCGGTTGGCCACTGCCCAGCTTTCTGCCATGGTGCCATCTGCTGAGGGAGGGCAGGTGCCCGCTGGCATCCCTCCCATCCATGACTTGGGGTTAAGACCCATCCCAGGGTTGCCTGCTTCACAGGTTGCAGCTCAACCAATGATGGCTGGCTAGGGGGTTTTATGTGCCAAGGACCCTCCTGCTGGCTTGGAGGAGTTATGGGCCAAGTAGGTGCCCTTTGCTGGCTTGGATGAGTTATGGGCCAAGTAGGTGCCCTCTGCTGGCTTGGAGCATTTCCCCATGCTGATGGCAAAGGAGTTTGTAAGTAGCATCTCTTCCATCCAAGTCCTGGGAGGAAAGCCCAATTTACTGCCCAATTTGCTTCATTTACTGGTTGCAGCCCCATTTGTGGTGGCTTGCAAGTGACAGATGCTGGAAAAATCCCTTCTTCCTGCCTCCTTTGAAATTCCCATTTTGAAAGGGAATCTTTCTCCCAGCTATTTGCAGGTTGTAAAGCCATTTCATTTATTGCCGTCTGGAAGGAGCCCAAACCTCTGTTCTAGGGGTTTTTTTTCCAAGCCTTGTTTCCAAGCTGGGGGGGAAAGGAGGGGGAGCATGCACTCACAGTTTGCTGAAGAAGTTTTCTGAGATTTCCTTCGTCTTGTCGCGTCTCCTCCTGCATTCCTCCAGATGCAATTAAACTGGAAACAGCATTCCATTGCCTTTGAAGTTCCGCACTCAGCTTCTTATCACCAAAAGCTTCTCATTAATTCTTCGCTGATATTTATGCTGTCCCGGTCAGCATTGGGAATGCCGAGACCCCATCACCAGATCTTCCATCACCAGCCCTTCCCCCTTGATAGGGGGAGGGAGCTAGTGAAATATTTTTAAAGTACAGAGTTGAAATAATGTTAGGGTTCTAAATACCATGCAGAAATAAATCATTGTCCAAGGCAAAACATCCTTTAAGGTCCAATTTATTCCACAGGCAATTTAGCACGGCTATGGAAATTTCAACTCTGAATTACATCCTGTAAGTTCACCTAGTTGAAAGTTCATGATCTCTCCCCACACCCACAAATCCATCACATGTTCCAATCATCATCTTCCACGCTGGCATGTACACCCATCTTCTTCCGGCCAGGTGTCGAGGTGCTGAGACAAAAGATGACCTTGGCTTCTACAAAAGAATGTCAACAATCCATTCTACAATCCTACTCCTTTCTATTCCCCCCTCCCAACTACTACACTATTGAAACAGCATAGAAAATTATAAGAAAGTGTGGCAGGCCAAAGATCCTAAAAAGAACATAACTACAGGCCTGACAATCTTAACACTTTATTCATATCTGTAAAATTGGGTACGTCATCCTTTCTGTCAGGGATAGCCAATTCGGGATTTTCACATAGTGGTTTTTTTAAAATTTTGAGCCAGTTTTGCAATAACGCATTTCTAATTAGATGTTTTTGAAAGTATTTGTGCGTTTTATTTTTATCATCTCATAGGAATGTATGCCAACCTGCTTGCAGATCATGGCCTTCTAAGGTCAAGATTCTTTTATTTTTTTTAACTCTATCCAGTCCTTCACCCATGTTAATGTTACTGCTAGTGCATATAATTCCCAGTTTGGTCATGCTAAGCCTCCTCACTCCTTGCTAACTTGCATTGACTTTAGTTTAATCCTCACTTTTCATCCTTGCCAGATGAACCTAGCAGTTAGTTTGTTTAATTCCTGAAAGAAAGTTTTACCATGATTTATAGGTGCGGCTTGCAACCAAAATAAAATTCTTGGTAAAATATTCATTTTAACTGTGGCTATACGTCCCATTAGTGATAGCTGAATATTTTTCCAACTTTTTAAATTTTTCTTCATTTGTGTCACTAGTTTATTATAATTATCATCTTTAATTGTAGGACACTTTGCCGACACCCAAATCCCCAAGTATTTCACTTTCTTAGTTATTTGTATTTTAGTCACTAATTCCAATTCCTCTTCTTGCTTTTTTGTCATATTCTTAGTTATCATTTTTGTTTTGCTTTTATTAATTTTTAATCCTGCCACTTCCCCATATTCTTCTAATTTTTGAATTAATTTCAGACTAGATTCTAATGGATCTTCTAAAACAAATACTAAATCATCGACGTAGGCTTGGGTCTTCTTCATTTTTAATTCTTAAACCTTTTATTCCCTAGTCCTTCCTAATTTCATTTAACAATATTTCCAAAGTTAGTATAAACAGCAAAGGAGAGAGGGGGCATCCCTGTCTAACTCCCTTTTTTATTTCGATCTTCTCTGTTAGTTCTCCGTTCAACAGAACTTTGGCTGTCTGGGTGTTATATAGTTTTTCTATCATTTTTGTAAATTTTTCTCCAAATTTCATCCTATCTAATTGCGTTGTTATACATTTCCAAATTACGTTGTCGAATGCTTTTTGTGCATCAAAGAAAACCAGTACCAATTGCTTTTCTGGATGCACCTCATAATATTCTAATATATCTACGATGACTCTCGTATTATTTTTAATGTGTCTGTAAAGTAAAAATCTGTTTTGATCTAGATGTATTCATTCATTTAGTACTTGTTTAATTCTTCCTGCCATAATCGCTGCAAATAATTTATAATCGGAATTAAATAGTGAAATTGGTCTGTAGTTTTGAATTTCTTGTAAATTGGCTTCTTTTTTCGGGATTAGCGGTATTATTGCTTCCGTCCATGATTCAGGCATCTTGGCTTTTCCTAAGACTTCATTAAACATTGCCATTCCTAGTTCTTTCAATATTATTTGATTATATTTGTATAACTTTACCGGAATTCCGTCTGGTCCTGGGGTTTTATTATTTTTCTGGTTTTTCAGGACTAATTCTACTTTGGCTATTGTTATTGGCCTAACATGGCTCTCTTAATAAATTGAAACTGTAAGCAATCCTTTGCCTTGGACTCTGATTTACTTTTGGATGCTATCCTTCTTTCCCTTAACTTTATTATAAGAACGACTCCAACACCACCCATTTTAGATTTGACATCCGCCAGAAAGGTTTAATTTTTTTTATAGAAAAATAAACAAACAAGGAACAGATGACATGCTTGCCAAATTGCCAATCTTTTTAAAAATCCAATCAACATTATTCAACAATGTTCTCCCTTCTGTATACAACTACCAAGCCAACAGCCTTTCCTTTGATGGTAAGTGTTTGAGTGGCAGTCCAAGTGAGTTGGAAAGAAAATTGAGTGTATGCTGAAATTTGGCCTTAGGGCTAATTAATGCTTTATTGTGGCAGATGTGTTTGTCATTTCCATGCTGGTGTCTATTCCGTTGAGTAGTGCAAGAGGTGAACTTGTGAGTCTCTGGCGAAATGTGCAATTGAGTCAGCTTAGGATCATTGGAAATTTGTCTGGATTAATGCGGACAGTAACTCTCATGAATGAAGGTGAATACCGTATTTTTTGGAGTATAAGACGCACCTTTTTCCCCTCAAAAAAGATGCTGAAAATCTGGGTGCATTTTATACACTGAATACAGCCTTTTTGCCTCCTGAAACCCCGCCCCCTTCACCAAAATGGCTGTGCATAGCCTGTAGGAGGCTTTCAGAGTGCTCCTGGGGGCTGGGGAGGGCAGAAGTGAGTGAAAAATGGGCTGTTTTTTGTTCAATTTTGCTCCCCTCAGGCCCCAGGAGCACTCTATAAGCCTCTTAAAGGCTATGCATGCAATTTCTTTGACACAAATTGGGCCCATTTTGGCAAAAAGGGCCATTTTTGCTCATTTTGCCCCCCCCCCCCCGAGCACTCTAAAAGCCTCCTAAAAGCTATGCATGCCTTTTTATTTTGAATAAAAACTGGCTTTCACGAAAAACAGGCCATTTCTGGGAGGTCTGCAGAGTGCAAAAATTTTTTTTTTTAAATTTGCCTCTTCAAAACCTTAGTGCGTCTTATACTCCAAAAAATACGGTACATGTGTCCGAGGATAATGTTGCAGTTCCAATCTGGGTCGGTCACCAGGACCAGAGGCTGAGCTTTTGGATTCGTGTTGGAGTCCATCCTCAGGGAACTTCTCTCTAGCAGAGTGTTTGCTTTGGGCTACTTTGTGTCTGGTATTTATATGGTACCTTGCTGTGTGTGGCTTTTTAGTTGTTGATTGGGGTGTTGCTGGCTGTTTATTAAGTTGTTGGCTGTTGTTTCCTTGTGCTGTCCAGCCCTCAACTCCTAAGTACTTGATAAACTGGTGGTAAGTCAGCATTCTTGTTGACTGAAAAGGGACCTGTTTCCCAGGTTTCAATCACGTCCCTGGCTATTTTTGTACCTGCTCATCCGACAATCATAGTAGATTCAAAATGGAATCAATGTCCTTGTTCACTGCAATGTGTGTCGATGAGTTTGGGTCTCCTCGTCTGACTGCTTGCTTGGGTTCTTGCAATCGGGTGGTTTGTAACTCTACTTCATCTAGAACCATGGTTCTAAATATTGATCCTAAGGGGCCCACTCCATTCATATGAACATTGTGATGTACAGGCCATATTTTCTTGTGTTTGCAGACAAAGAGAACCTAAACTACACTTCTTTAAATATTTACCAGATAACCCACAACTGACTAATTTTGCACAACCCAATATATCATATACTACAGTTTATATGAGGGGATGCGGTGGCTCAGTGGCTAAGACACCGAGTTTGTCAATCAGAAGGTCGGCAGTTCAGTGGTTCGAATCCCTAATACCTCGTAATGAAGTGGGCTCCTGTTACTTGTCCCAGCTTCTGCCAACCTAGCAGTTCGAAAGCATGTAAAAATGCAAGTAGAAAAAAGGGTAACTGCGTTCTGTGCACCTTTGGCATTTAATCATGCCAGCCACATGACCACAGAGACGTCTTCGGACAATGCTGGCTCTTCAGCTTTGAAACGGAGATGAGCACCACCTCCTAGAGTCGGGAATGACTAGCACATACAGTATGTGCAAGGGGAACCTTTACCTTTAATTGTTGGTTTGTAATGAAACAGAACTGCCACAATGTCAAATAATCACAAAATGGTAGGAAAGTGATACCATTTTTCCTTTGTCTATTCCCTTCAGAGTTTTACAGTCCAAATCTAGAACTTCTAAACTTCTTGTTCATTAATCAGAAATCTAGGGCAATTTCCTAATTATTAGAGAATCCAAAAGCGGTGTGGTTTAAATATCATTTGTTAGTCCCTTCTGGTATAGGGTGTCCTGCCTGAGCAAGGGGTTGGACTAGAAGATCTCCAAGGTCCCTTCCAAACCTGTTATTCTGTTAACTTATCTCAGGGGTCCCCAATCCCCAGTTCATGGACTGGCACTATGCTGCAGCCAGTGATGGGATTCAAAAATTTTACTACTGGTTCTGTGAGCATGGCTTGGTGGGTGTGGCAGGGAAAGGATACTGCAAAAGCCCCATTCCCTCCGTACTCCAGGGGAAGGATACTGTAAAATCTCCATTCCCCACCCCCCACCCCACTAATCTGCTTTCCAGCTCCGTTCCCCCATGCAGGGCAACAAAAGAAGGGAGGCAGCGAATAGATGTGGGCAGGGCCAGCCAGAGGTGGTATTCGCCGGTTCTCTGAACTACTCAAAATTTCTGCTACCAGTTTGCGAGAACCGGTCAGAACCAGCTGAATACCACCTCTGGCTGTGGCATGCCAGAAACCAGGCCACACAAACAAGCAAAGCCCCATCTGCGGGATGCAGGCAGCACACAAAACCACACACCCCTCCAGTTTGTGGAAAAACCACTCTCCACGGAACCAGTGCCTGGTGCCCAAAGGTTTGTCTGTGTGTGGTGGTGGTGGTGGGCTCTACTCTATATTACAAAACCTTATAAAAAGTGAGGCAAGGAGCAGTTCTCTGTGCCTGCTATTCACTGTTACTTGACAAGCTTTGGTTGAATCTACATCTTTTCTTCTTTGATTGATTTCAGCATCTTATTTACAGACCCCTTCCATCCTGGACATAAATAGTTTCAACTCCTACCCTCAAAACGATGCTATAGAGCACTGCACACCAAGGCAACTAGACACAAGGACAGTTTTTCCCCAAACACCATCACTCTGCTAAACAAATAATTCCCTCACCACTGTCAAACTATTCACTAAGGCTGCATTACTATTACTATTAGTCTTCTCATTGTTCCTATCACCCATCTTGCTTGTATCCTTACGATTGATATTGATATTGATTGTTTCCTAATTGCTTATTTGTACTCTATGACTGTCATTAAGTGTTGTACCTTATGATTCTTGATTAATGTATCTTTTTTTTTATGTACCCTTAGAGCATCTGCACCAGAGACGAATTCCTTGTGTGTCCAATCACACTTGGCCAATAAAGAATTCTATTCTATTCTATTCTATTCTATTCTATTCTATTCTATTCTATTCCATTCCATTCCATTCCAATCTCCTATTCTATTCTATTCTATTCTATTCTATTCTATTCTATTCCATTCCATTCCATTCCATTCCATCCCATCCCATCCCATTCCATTCTCTGTTCCATTCCATTCTCTATTCTATTACATTCTCTATTCTATTCTATTCCATTCCATTCTCTATTCTGTTCCGTTCCATTCCATTCCATTCCATTCTCTATTCTATTCCATTCTATTCTATTCTATTCTATTCTATTCCATTCCATTCTCTGTTCTGTTCTGTTCCTTTCCGTTCCGTTCCATTCTCTATTCTATTCTATTCTATTCTATTCCATTCCATTCCAATCTCCTATTCTATTCTATTCTATTCTATTCTATTCTATTCCATTCCATTCCATTCCATCCCATCCCATCCCATCCCATTCCATTCTCTGTTCCATTCCATTCTCTATTCTATTACATTCTCTATTCTATTCTATTCCATTCCATTCTCTATTCTGTTCCGTTCCATTCCATTCCATTCCATTCTCTATTCTATTCTATTCTATTCTATTCTATTCTATTCTATTCCATTCCATTCCATTCCATTCCATTCCATTCCATTCCATTCCATTCTCTGTTCTGTTCTGTTCCTTTCCGTTCCGTTCCATTCCATTCTATTCTATTCTATTCTATTCTATTCTATTCCATTCCATTCCATTCCATTCCATTCTATTCTACCGCCACTGATCATCTGGTGTGTTTCATCTGACTCAGCTTGAACTGTTGGAAAAGAAGGTGCCTTACCCTTTCTAACAAGAAAAAAGAAAAGAAAAGAAGGGCTGCCATGTAAGAAGCAAGGACCTTCATCTTGGCTGGAGTGCTTTGGATCAATGGAATAAAGTGAGGCTGAATACATAGTGGTTTTTAATCTGGTGATGACTTGGAATTCTATTTTGTGAGATAAATCCTTTCAATTATAGTCCTTTGCATACAGTCACTGTGAAGGGAAGGGGGAACCCCCTCCACCTCTTATCTGGGAAATTAATTGTAAAAGTGACTGGAGGCAGGAGCTGGCTTGCAATGACTTTTCTCCTGCTCTGCTGGGCTGGAAAAGAAATTTCTTTCATTTGCGGTTTGATGTGATCTTTCCCAGTCCTTAGCTCTTGAATACAGGTGTGAAGTGGACGACATTCTTGGCTGGAAAAAATGTACATTTCTCAAGTTTCTGATCCAATTTGCAACTTGCAAGCGTAGGCATAAAAACGAAAAGCCGCACACCCAAAACCTGTGAAGCACTATCCCTGAAAGGGCTGCAAAAATCCGGATCCCTCTGGGTTTTTTTTTCTTCTCCCAGGCAATTTGGCATCTTCCCACCCTCAGTCACTGGTCTAACGTCTCTAGGTCTCTCACTCTGGCCTTCGTCCTGGCTGTCAGTCAACCTG
Organism: Natrix helvetica; assembly: GCF_964273705.1. Taxonomy (NCBI): domain Eukaryota; kingdom Metazoa; phylum Chordata; class Lepidosauria; order Squamata; family Natricidae; genus Natrix; species Natrix helvetica. The sequence continues at coordinate 284,887,331 of NC_138552.1, read as the reverse complement.
TTCTGGTCACTCACCTGGGCGCCTCTACTCACCCAGCTCAGTTCTCCTCTATTTTCCTTCTGTAGATCCACTCACCTCCCCTTCCTTCTGGTGTGTATGGCACTGACCTCAGATTCCTGACTTACTCACTCTTCTGGATCAGCTTCTCTCTCTCTCTCTTTCTCTCCCTCCCTCCCTCTCTCCTTCCCTCCCTCCTTCCCTCTCTCTCTCTCCTTGGATCATCTCTGCTCTGTTGAGACTCTAGAAAGAGCGCAGAGAAGAGCAACAAAATGATTAGAGGCAGGGGTGGATTCCGACTGCTGCTCCTGCTGGTTGGGACGCACTGCATGTGTGCAATTTATGCTATGCGCACATGCGCAGTACTAAAATAAGCTTCTGCGCATGCACAGAAGCCAAAAACAAGATGGCGGCATCTACGCTGCCGCCGCGAGAACCAGTTCAGAGGCGTATCAGGCCGAGTTACTACCTACTCGGCCAAACCAGTTCGAACCAGTAGGAACCCACTTCTGATTAGGGGACTTGACGATAAAACATATAAAGAATGTGTCAGACCTGGAAGCCGTTTTTAACCTTGGAGCTTCAGGGCTGCCACATTTAGTGCCTGGGAAAACGGGAGGGGGGATTACACGGAGTGGTGGAGGATTAGCCATAACAACATTCTTTTCTATGGGAGTCAAGGTCATTCGGCCTGCACCTGGATGGAAGTGATTGGGGGTTGTCTCCAGTTGGGACGGTGAAATGATTGGGCCACGTGATGCGCTTGTGGGTGCAGGGGGTGGATCTTTGACTTTCTTTTGGGTGGGGAAAACCTGGAACTCTAAGATTCGGGTTTTCCTCGATGTGCCAATACGACATCGCCAATAAAATTGGACTTTGAAGAACTTTAAACCTTGGAGTCTTCTTTCATTGGGGGTCTTACTTGGAACTCTGACAGAACAGTTGCTGGAACTGGGTACATCTAGTCTTATGAAAAGAAGGACTAAGGGAGACATGATAGCAGTGTTCCAATATCTCAGGGGTTGCCACAAAGAAGAGGGAGTCAAGCTCTTCTCCAAAGCACCTGAGGGTAGAACAAGAAGCAATGGATGGAAACTAATCAAGGAGAGAAGCAACTTAGAACTAAGGAGAAAATTCCTGACAGTTAGAACTATTAATCAGTGGAACAACTTGCCTACAGAAGTTGTAAGTGCTCCGACATAGGAAGTTTTTAAGAAGATGTTGGATAGCCATTTGTCTGAAGTGTTGTAAGGTTTCCTGTTTGAGGAGGGGGTTGGACTAGAAGACCTCCAAGGTGACTTTCAACTCTGTTATTCTGTTCTATTTTCTCTCTCTCTGGATCAACTTCTCTCTCCCTCTCCCTCAGGCCTCTCCCACTTCACATTCAGCCCCACCCCATAGGGAGCATGTCCCTGAGTGGGGCAGGGCAATCTGATAAAACCTTTCCCCCTCTGTCCTTGCCTCCTCCTCTCCTTGCTTCCTCTCCTTCTCCACTGTCTCACTTTCCCTCACTCTACTTCTCTGCTTCCTTTACTCTCTCTCTCTCTCTCCCTTTTCTCTCTCTCCTCCCCTTTGCACCATGTGGCTGGCTGACCCTCCCCGCTACACTTGTGGGGAAATGGAAATTGCCCAATACATTATGGTGGTGGTGGTGGGGGAAGTGCATGCAAAACTGGAATTTTTTAAAGAAAAAGTGTGAACTGAGATGCATAGGAAAAGCACCTGTGGTGCACCTGCCATTTTGCGTAAATCTTCTAAGTTCTTTTTTTCTGGGTCTTAGATGGACAGATATATCTGCACAAAAAGCTGCACACCTTTTCTGGAGGAGGGAGGGGAATTTTGTTTGCAAAAGTAGGGGAAAGCAGACTTGATGGATTTAACCAACCCCTCCATCTTAGTGACTCGCATTACCTGGAACATTTTGTTCAGCATTTGGATTAAGGGTTTGATAGGAAATCTTTAGGGATTATTAATGTTGTGAGAAAGAACATGAACTTTAAGAAAGAGCTCCCAGAACAAAGCAGTAAAAATTCCAAATATTTCTATTCTTTGGTGAATAAAATCCAATAGATCCAGGAGTTGAGTAAAACTTGAAGGAGACTTGATTATTTTTTTGTTTGTTTGTTACCCTTTTCAAAATAAAGTAGTTTTTTGATCCAATAAGTATGACTAAGAGCTCCAGACAGATTGTTAAATTAGGCAGTGTGCAAATTCCAAAGGAACTTGTAAATCTCCCAATTACAGAAACATTGCCCTGTCCATTTCGATTCCCCCCCCCCAGCCTTAGATTTTGTTGTCTCTTGTTTGAATCCCCTTGGAAACACTGCATGAGCATTTCAGAGAACTTTTCTCCAAGCGTCTGCATTTATTCATTTCATTATATTTTCCACTCCACGCATTTATGTAACAAACTTCTGTGCATGATTCTCACTATTTTCTGCACCTTTTAACAAACTTTAAAGGTAAAGGTTCCCCTTGCGCAAGCGTGCTAGTCGTTCCTGACTCTACGGGGCGGTGCTCATCTCCATTTCAAAGCCGAAGTGCCAGCACTGTCTCCGTAGTCATGTGGCCGGCATGACTAAACACCAAAAGTGCGCAGAATGCTGTTACCTTCCCACCAAAGGTGGTTCCTATTTTTCTACTTGCATTTTTACGTGCTTTCGGACTACTAGGTTGGCAGAAGCTGGGACAAGTAACAGGGGCTCATTCCGTTATGTGGTGCTAGGGATTTGAACTGTCGAACTGCCGATCTTTCTGATCGACAAGCTCAGTGTCCTAACCACTGAACCACTGCATCCCTTAACATTCTTTATACCCTCTCCTTTTATTTCTGATGGAGATAAAGTTGCTGTGATGTTGTAAGATTCCCCCCAGGTAAGATTGTGGTTCTTTAATTGCACCACTGTGGTTATCACCTTTTATCTGTGGGTTCCTTGGTGCTCTATGAGCTTGATTGTTTTCTTGCAGATGTTTCATTACCAAACTAGGTAATATCATCAATACAAGTAGGGAGTTGCAGTTTGCTCTCATTTTATATATTAGTGGCTTTTCCTATTATATCAACTGCTGAAAGTCACTCAATAGCGAGATGGGCAGCAAATATGTTTAATAAACAAACAAGTAAATAAATAAATCTTTTTTGACCCTAAACTATGTAGTTTGCTATTAAGGTAATTGAATATCAGAATAACAGAGTTGGAAGAGAGCTTGGAGGTCTTCTAGTCCACCCTCCTGTTCAGACAGGAAACCCTACACCACTTCAGACAAATGGGTATCCAGTCTCTTCCAGTGTTGAAGTATTCACAACCTCTGGAAGCAAGTTGTCCCACTTGTGAATTGTTCTAACTGTCAGGAAATTTCTCCTCAGTTCTAAGTTGCTTCTCTCCACCCATTGCTTCTTGTCCTGCCCTCAGGTGCTTTGGAGAATAGTTTGACTCCCTCTTCTTTGTGGCAGCCCCTGAGATATTGCAACATTGCTATCATGTCATCCCTAGTCCTTATTTTCACTTGGCTAGACAAACCCAATGGCTGAAACCATTCTTCATTCTGTTTCAGCCTCCAGCCTTCTAATCATCTTTCTTACTCTCTCCTGCAGTCTTTCCAAAGTGCAGAATCTTGCCAAGAAAACTGCAGGTTCTAATCGAGGCTGTTGCCAGGAGTCAAACAGAGATTCGAAAGCATTAAAAAGAAAAAGAAATAAAAGAGGTTTTATGGATGCATTTTGAAGGCAAGTGAACCTTTTTACTCTCCTATCTGCAATTTTGAAGGCACGTGATTTTTTTTTAAAAAAACTTTCCTTCCTGCTAGGCTGTTTCGTTTGCTCTCCATTCAGCTCCCTGGATTTTCTAATAGGTATTCATCAGAGTGACTGAATTTCCATGCTGTTAATCACTTCCAAGCAAACTCATTGACAGTTTCCCAATTAGGTTTACATCTATTAAAATATCATTTGTTTGAAACTAGAAGCCGACCGTGATTTCTTCCTCCTAATCCAAGTCCAGGTAATTAAAATGCAATCCATTTACAAAATGGAGGAAGCAAGCAGGCAAACAATGTAAGTTGAGAGACCCATTCCTAACGCTATCTTAGGGGAACAGAATTGTTTCCTGGAAGCGAGAATGATATCTACAGATAACACATTGTGTAGTACATGAATTGGCGGCACTGGCCTATCAATCATTTGCATTGCCTTCTACTGGGCGAAGGAACAACCTTGAAATATGTTTCCCCTCAGCAACTGGAATGCAGATTGGTAGGTGAATGCACAGCAGTAATTTGCACGGAAATCAAAATCAGGACAAAAAGAGTATCAATGGTTTTGAAGTTTGCTGGTGGAGAAGACTCCTGTCATGTGTTGCGACTCAGCAGATTCAGACAGTGAGGAGGTTGGGGAGGAGCATGGGCCAGTCCTGGAGTCTGGGGAAGGCTCTGATGAGGGCTCTGTGTCAGAGGCAGAGAGGGGGCCAGAGCCATAAGCCAGTTATCAGCTGCCTTCGGAGTCAGACATCAGTGAGGCAGAAGAACAGCTGGAGCCTGTTTCCAGTGTGCACATGTGCAGAGTTGCCAGACGAAGGGAACAGCTAAGGAACAAGGGTCGACTTGGGAGTAAGGCCACAGGTGGATGGTGAACGGCCCCTCCCATAGGGAATAAAAGAGGAGCGAAAGGGGAATGGAGTTTGCAGGAGACAATTAGTTCATTCCTGCATTCTTGCCAAGTATTGCAGCATCTGAAAGATATCGGCCTGGCCCAGTGGTGGGTTCCAGATCCCGGTGCAACCGGTACAGTGCAACGGGGCCCGGAGTCCACCACATGAATGTGCTCAGCGCGCACATGTATACTTACCGCCTGCAATGCTCCAGCTGCCTAGCGGAGTCTTATGCACATGCTGTATGCTCCATGCACATGCGCAGAAGCCCTGAAGAGTTCAAATACAGGTAAGGAGTGCAGGCAGTCGCATGGGCCCTCCGGAGCACCATACTGGAACGGTACCCAGTACTCCCAACACGCACCGGGACGCCCGTACCGGGGAGTACCGGTGGTAACCCACCACTGGCCTGGTCACTCTCCAAGCCTGATAAAGGTGGCTAATTGTGAACTATCTTGAAAGACTGTGTGCCGGGACTTTGCTGGAGAGGAATTCACTGTAAATTAAATAAAAGGGATTTATCGGGACGAGACTTACATGTATACCAGCGGCCTTCAACCTTGGCAACTTTAAGACTTCTGGTCTTCAATTCCCAGAATTCCTCAGCCAACCATGCTGGCTGGGGAATTCTGGGAGTTGAAGGCCACAGGTCTTAAAGTTGCCAAGTTTGGAGACCTCTGATTAATGCAAAGAATATATCTAACAGTACTTTAGAAAGTTTGGTATTAAAACACATGCCACTTTTTAAAAAAAATGTATATTAGGAATACTGCCAATGTAAGAGGTGATCAGATGGAATAGAAGCTGAGGGCAGCCAGTGTCTCAGCAGAGTTATTGGAATAGCTGCCTTTTCCTTCCCTCTGTTGCATTCTGGAAATAAAAGGAGAAACAAAGGCATCTGTTATCGAAGGTGATTCAGCAGAATTGGTGATCTGCATGTGGGTGAGAGGGTGGAGGGACAGGAAAGATCTGCAGGAATAGAAAGCTGGGGAAAAGTGGAATGCACAAGACTCTCTGTACAATTTGGAACTTAAAAACAGATATTAAGATCTGAAGCAGAAGTAGAAGGGGGCATGATGGCTCAGCGGTGTTGGAAAAAATATCCATCTGGTTCAGTTCCAAGTGGGGAGAAAGACACTGGAAACATGGAGGCTGTTTGGAAAGAGGGTTCCTTGATATGACAGGACCACATGGGTTTGAGGTCCTGGTGCAGCTGACCACGTGGAGGAGAGAGAGGGTGGGAGGAGACAGAGAGGGGGGGGAGGGAGGTATTTATACCCTCTCTTGGGCCTTGCCCTTGAGCTTCCTGTTCCTGTACAAGAAATGTATTCTATTGGTTGTCAGACTCCCAGGGGGAGCTCTGCAGGGGTCATAGCTAACTTTGTAGGCTGCATGAGTCCCACACATGGTTGAACCTTGCTGGGTGATACAATGTCCTTAGGAAATTTTGAAATGCAGTGGGCCCTTCTGCTAGATGGGTAGAGGGCTAGTCCTATTATGTCCTGAGGGGGTCATGTCTGAATCCCATCACCCTGTAACTGGAGGTCTTTTGTCTTGTAGAGAGGCTGGCCCAGTCTTTCTTAATGTCTGGGTTTCTGGATTTCTGTTTCCTTTAAGATTTTTATTTCTCCTTTAGAGGAAATATTTTATCCTGCCTCTTTAATGTTTCCTAAAAGATTTCATTCTTTTATGAAAGAATGGAGGGTTGGGTGCTAACTTTCTACAGTGGTTAAAGATGCTGAGCTTATCAGCTGGACTACTGATAGCCCGGGTTCGAGACCCAAGCACTTTGTGATGGGGTGAGTTCCCATTCCTGTCCCAGCTCCTGCCCATTTAGCAGTTCGGCAGCATCAAATGCAAGTAGATTAATAGCTATGACTTCAGTGGAAAGGCAACAGCACTCAATGCATCTTAGCCAGTGGTGGGTTCCTACCTGTTCGAACCAGTTTGAACGAACCGGTAGTGGTTGGAACCCTCTGGAACCGGCAGTGACCCAAGCCTGCCACGCCCCCAAACCGGTTCTCCAGGCGGTGCCATAGGCACCATCATCTTGCTTTTTGCTTCTGCACATGCGCAGAGTAATTTTTATTGTACTGTGCATGCACGCAGTGCACCCATGAGCAAACTGGCAGTTGTGACTGCCGAAACCCACTCCTGATCTCAGTGTATGATCTCAGTCATACTGGCCCCATGACCATGGAAATGTCTATGGACAATACTGGCTCCCTTCGCTAAGAAACAGAGATGAGCACCGTCCTCTAAAATTGACGCGACTAACAGGGGAAACCTTTACCTTTAAGACCTGAAGTCTGCCCAAGTGATAGTTATGCATCCAGAAAAGAGGGGTGAAATGCTAAAAATGCTGGATGGATGACAACCGACTCAAACTCAACCCCTCCAAGACGGAGTGGCTGTGGGTACCGGCTCCCCGGTTCAGCCAATTAATTCCATCATTGGCCATCGGGGGCATTCAACTTGCCCCCGTGGAGCGGGCGCGCAATTTGGGCGTCCTCCTGGATGCCCGGCTGTCCATGGATGACCATCTGACAGCCGTGGCAAGGGGGGCGTTCCACCAGGTTCGCCTGGTGCGCCAATTGCGCCCCCTACTGGACCGGGACGCCTTACGCACAGTCACTCATGCGCTGGTGACGTCTCGCTTGGACTACTGTAACGCTCTCTACATGGGGCTTCCCTTGAAATGCACCCGGAGGCTACAGTTGGTCCAGAACGCAGCCGCGCGGGTAATTATGGGGAGTACTAGGTACTCCCATGTGACACCATTCCTGCGCGAGCTGCACTGGCTTCCTGTGGTCTATCGGGTGCGTTTCAAGGTTTTGATAACAATCTTTAAAGCGCTCCATGGCTTAGGACCTAGTTACTTGCGGGATCGTATTCTGCCCCATACATCCCTGCGACCAATCCGCTCGCACAGAGAGGGCCTCCTCCAGGTGCTGTCCACCAGACAGTGTCGAGGGGCGGCGCCTAGGAGTAGAGCCTTCTCTGTGGCAGGCCCAGCCCTGTGGAATGACCTCCCCCCGGATATTAGGAACCTCTGACCTCCGCTCCTTTCGTGTAAAGCTCAAGACCCACCTTTTTCAAGTTGCTGGCCTGGCTCAACTTTGATCCAACTATATCGCTCCTGACGGGTTTTTTATTTGGGGTATTTTAATTGCATTCAATTTATTTAGGGGTTTTTAAACATTGTGTTTTTACTTGTTTTTATCTATCAGTTCACCTCCTCCTTGTATATGTCGTATATATGTCTTGGTATATGTTTTGTTATATGTATGTCGATATATTTATTTCCTATGTTTTGTTGTACGCCGCCCCGAGTCCTTCGGGAGAGGGTGCGGCTAAGAAATAAATATTTATTATTATTATTATTATAAAAAATACTACCAGTTCATGTGAACTGGCAGTTCCGATGATCAGCTGTGCAACAATCAGCTGCGCCTTGCGATTCATATTCGCTAGAAATCGTGTGGCATAGCTGATCCTCTGAACTTTTAAACAACTTTTAAAAGCATTTTTTTTTTACTACCGGTTCTAGCTGTGCCGTGCGATTTATATTAGCTGGAAAGTAAGAAACCCTGCTTTGTAGTGGATCCAAATCATGCGGCGCAGCTGTTCTCTCCCCCTCCCCACTGTTCTACTTACCTTTAGCTTCTTAGCGCCTGTGGTGCGCATGCGCGCAAAGCAAACTAGTAGCAGACTTCAGAGCATTTCACCCCTGCCAGAAAGTAACACTTAGCCTAACGTGGCTGATTTCAAAATAGTTATGCAGGATCAAATCTGATAGGAAATCCTAAGGCTACGGTCCAACGTGACTGATTGTTTGATTACGTGCCATCAAGTCATCTTCGTTTTGATAGTGATCACAAATCGATCTTTCTCCACGGTGAGTTACCCATACCTGTTCTTTCTCTCAATGGTACACTCCAGGGGTGGATGGCTGCCTGTTTTACTACCAGTTTACAATGCATGCACTGTTCAATGTAAATTGTTCTTCGTGCATGCGCAGAACAATTTATGGTTGTTGCACATGTGTAGTCACTAAAAACCAAAATGGCAGTGGCCCAGAGGCGACTGAACCAGTTCGGGGGCGTGGCAGGCCTGGGTCACTGCCGGTTCTTTGACCCAGGCCTGAATTCTACTACCGGTTTGGCTGAACCGGGCTGAACCGGGAGCAACCCACCTCTGGTACACTCATCCTTTGTCCAACTGAGTAGATCCACCTTGCTACTGATCACCCTCTTCTCTTTCTTTCCACCTTTCCCCATTTTAGAGCCTTCTCCAGACAACCAAATCTTTGCATAATGAGTCTGAAGTAGGATAATTTGAGACTCCACAATGTTATTTGTCCCTTGAGTGAGAACTCTAGGTTGATGCGTCTGATAATCCATTGATTCATTTCCTTGACTATCTATGGTATCTCAGGGTCTTCTTCAACACCGAATTTCAAAAAGTATTAAGCAATAATATAACCCGGAAGAAGGCTATAACATCCTGCTTTCCAAATAAATATTCTTGCTAGCTGAGTTTATTCCCTGTTAAGTATAAGCAAACTCTGCCCAAAGCCTGAAGTTCAATCCTGATGAGGCTCAAGATTGACCCATCCTTCCATCCTTCTGTGGTCAGTAAAATGAGGACCAGATTGTTGGGGGCAATGTACTGACATTGTACACTGCCCAGAGAGTACTGTAAAGCACTGCAGTGCAGTATATAAGTCTAAATGTGATTGCTATTCTTGGTATCATTGTATTCTGTTGGGATACATTTGTACATTTCTTAGTTTCTTGTCTAGTCCTGCAATTTCCTGGAAGTCTCTCATCCAAATATCAGATTTAACTCAATTTAGTTATTTGAGATTCATCACAGTTATTTTAATTGTGACCAATGCTAATGAAAATTGTGGAAACAACAGGGAAGCAGACAAGCGTGGTTATTTTGGACTTTTAAAAAAAATTCAGTTTCCTTTCCATTTTGCGGGGAGGGTTACTTAGGGAAGTAGCTAGCATTCAGCATGGAACTTCACCCTACCTATCTTTGTGGCTTTAGGATGAAAATGGGAACAACAGACAGTTTCAAGTTATTTTGGACGGGATGCTGAAAACATTTGGACTTTTCTTCAAAAAAGGTTTTCTCCCAGAATGGTCTGAGTTGGGCTATTTTGCTTCGACTAAAATGGGTAGCTGCAGAAATTGGTTACATAAGCAAATAAATAAAAAGAAAATCAATGTTATTGTTTTCCAATTATTTTATTCCGCACAATCATAGAATTTAATGCTTGGGAGAGACATTAGAAACCAACTAAGCTAACCCCATGTCCAAGAATCTATATCAGAGGTGGTATTCAGCAGGTTCGGACCGGTTTGACCACTTGCCCACTTGCTCCAGCTCAATGCCATCCTATTCAAGCATATTTTGAGGCCAGGCACATGCGCAAAAGGCACACACACAAGCAAAGTGCATGTGTGGAAGGGACGCATGCAACCACAAACCGATAGTAACAAAATGTGAAGCCCACTGCTGATCTATATGCACATCCTTACTAAACTGAGGGACCAAACAACAATGAATTTGCAGAAAGAACCCTGCTGATTCATTCTTTTGTGGACACACATCAGTGGTGGGTCTTATCCCCAATGACAATGAATATAGGGAAGATGTGGAAAGAGATGAAGGCTCTGGTGCACTGGTGCAATAAAAGTAACCTGGTTCTAAATGCTAATAAAACAAAGGAGATCATCGTGGATTTTAGAAAGAGCCGGCATAGTCATATTCCACTCAGTATCAAGGATGCAGCTCCAGAGGTTGTCAACAATATTAAGTATCTGGGGGTGCAGATAACTAACACTCTAAACTGGTCTCCCCACATGTCATCCTTAGTGAAGTGTGCAAATCAGGTCTTCATTTCCTGCATCTGATGAGGAGAGCACATCTTTCTCCTTTCCCCCGGATATTAGGAATACCTCTGACCTCCGCTCCTTTCGTGTAAAGCTCAAGACCCACCTATTTCAAGTAGCTGGCCTGGCTCAACTTTGATCCCACTATATCGCTCCTGACGGGTTTTTTATTTGGGGTATTTTAACTGTATCTAATTATTTAGGGGTTTTAAATATTGTGTTTTTAAGTGTTTTTATTCATCAGCTCACCTCCTCTTTGTATTTGTATTTGTATTTGTATATGTATATGTATATGTCTTGGTATACGTTTTGTTATATGTATGTTTGTCTATATATTTATTTCCAATGTTTTATTGTACGCTGCCCCGAGTCCTTCGGGAGAGGGTGCGGCTAAGAAATAAATATTTATTGTTATTATTATTATTATTATTATTATTATTATTATTATTATTATTATTATTATTATTATTATTATTATTATTCTGTCCTGGCCACTTTTTACAGAGGCACAAATGAGAGCGTTTTAACAAACGGCATCCCTGTTTGGTTTGGTGGAAAGCCGTGCTTCAGATAGAAAGTCCCTACAGAGAGTGGTAAGGACGGCCAAGAAGATTATATGAAGCTCTCTTCCTGTCATTCAGGATACTGCTTATAAGCACTGTGTGCTTAGAACTCAAAGGATTGTTAGATACTCCACACACCCACTTTACAGTCTGCTTCTGTTGCTCCCCTCTGGGAGGAGGCTTCGAAGTATCTATAGTAGGACTACCAGATTCTGTAACAGCTTTGTTCCCTATGCTATCCGTCTTGTAAATTCACAAGAATCATTTTTCTTGCCACGTACATGTATACATCTGAATTAGACTGTGTTGTTTTTCTGTGTCATATAATATATGTGGGTATTTGCATAATTTTGTATTTATTTATTTTGTCATGCTTATGTAGTGATTATTAGAGGTGGTGGCTCTTTGAGAGCTGTATGCAACGGTTTAGGTAAAGGTAAAGGTTCCCCTCACACACATATGCTAGCTATTCCTGACTCTAGGGGGCAGTGCTCATCCCCGTTTCAAAGCTGAAGAGCCAGCGCCATCCGAAGATGCCTCGGTGATCATGTGGCCGGCATGACTGAATGCTGAAGGCTCATGGAACGCTGTTACCTTCCCACCAAAGGTGGTCCCTATTTTTCTACTTGCATTTTTACCTGCTTTTGAACTGCTAGGTTGGCAGAAGCTGGGACAAGTAATGGGAGCTCATTCCGTTATGCGGCACTAGGGATTCGAACCGCTGAACTGCTGACATTTCTGACCGACAAGCTCAGCCTCTTAGCCACTGAGCCATTTTAAATTTCATTTTAATGTATGCCAATTAGTATACATTCAAAGTGACATTAAACACATGTCCGTGGCCATAGATTATAACCAATAGCAGTGGGCCAGCCATGGATATGGAAAAGAGCGTTGCCAAAGAAAACCTGATGAAGCCCTAAGAAAACTCCATGACAAGAACATATATTACAAGCAAAATGAAGCATTCTCTGAAAAACATACACCCAATCTGCAGCATTCACAGAACATCTGGCAAGTTTCAATGTCCAAGTTTACACTTTTCTTCTATTTAGATTTTTTTTAAAAAAATGCACCACATAAAGCCTAATATGTAAATTTGGGCATAAATACCAAATATTAGAAAAGAAGCTTTTCCAAGCCTTAATCTGATGCCAATCAGTAATTAATGCAACAATTATCAGACACCGTCTTCAAACTGTGTCTCTGCAGCTGGTAACAGAGCTCCGGATCGATCCAGCTGCACAAGAAATGGGCCAGCAAGCAGTGGTGGGTTCCTACTGGTTCGGCCGAACTGGTAGTGGTGTGGCAGCCTGGGTCGCTGGAACAGGCAGCGACCTAGGCCTGCCAAGCCCCCCGAATTGGTTCTTCTGACGGCACTATAGGTGCCACCATTTTGTTTTTGGCTTCTGCGCATGTGCAGAAGCATTTTTATAGTACTGCGCATGTGCGTGCTGCGCAACCATGAGCAAACCGGCAGTAGCGGCTGCCGGAACCCACCTCTGCCAGCAAGGTAGCTTTTGGGGTGCACGAAGTCTGGCTGCAACTGTCCGAAGGCAAGTAGTAGGGCAGCTCCACCACCTCCCATCCCCATCCCAGCTTAATGTTTACCCGTGCATCCTGGAGTGGGTGGGGTCTTAATTAGGGCTTATATTGGGCACACATGTAAAAATCATGCTAGGACTTACTTTTGGGTAGGTCTAAAGCTTGGCAACTGGCATGAATTTATGACAGTTGCAGGGTCCCAAGGCCTTTTGAGGCCTTCTGACAAGCAAAGCCAGATTCACTTAATAACTGGCCACACTTGGAATCCTGCATTCAATTTTGGTCACCATGATGTAGAAAAAAATGTGGAGACTCTAGAAAGAGTGCAGAGAAGATCAACCAAGAGGATTAGGGGACTGGAGGCTAAAACATATGAAGAACGGTTGCAGGAACTGGGCGTGTCTAGTTTAATAACAAAAAGGACTAAGTGAGACATGATAGCAGTGTTCCAATATCTCAGGGGTTGCACAAAGAAGAGGAAGTCAAACTATTCTCCAAGGCACCTGAGGGCAGGACAAGAAGCAATGGAATCAGTGGAACAACTTGCCTCCAGAACTTATGAATGCCCCAACACTGGAAGTCTTTAAGAAGATGTTGGATAGCCACTTGTCTGAAGTAGTGTAGGGTTTCCTGCCTAGGCAGGGGGTTGGACTAGAAGACCTCCAAGGTCCCTTCCAACTCTGCTATTGTATTGTATTGTATTGTATTGTATTGTATTGTATTGTATTTTCAGGGAAACACAGTATTAAATTAGGAATGGGGAATTTGGGGGCTGATTTGGGGTCACAACTCTGAGCATACTTTGTGATTGTCATTACTGACAGGTATAACTGAGCAACACAAAAGTTTTCTACCCTCCAAAAAGGTATAGAAAAATCTATTTTTAGAGGTGGTGCTGACAGGTGAGCTTCGTTGTGATACCTGCTTTATGCAATACAGGGCCCTGAAAAACTGCCCGCTTTAATGACTTTTTATAAACTTGAAAAAGTAGTAATTTCTATAGAAGACTGTTTACCACCCTTGATTTATTTATTTTATTTATTCCTTACAGATTGGGGTTTTTGTATAGGTATCTCTTACATACTTGCTCTTATGCAAACATTTTTGTATTGGATTTCATTTGACATGAACATTTTAAGATAAAAGAGATGATACAACATGAGAGTTATTTTTCTGTGGCAGGTCCCCACCTGCCACAAAGAAACACCTGTCTAGAATAATAAGCATTATTATCACAGCAAGATATTCTGTTACAGATCCCCAACTTTCACAAAAAATGTTTCATCCAATCTTTTCTGTGTGATACACAACTGGCCAAACACAAACAGATACAGGCTGAAAATTCCTGGCTATTTTGGGATGAGGGGGATTTCATTTCGATTACTCAAATAAGTGATGCTGATAAGATTTGTAAACTAATGAGCTTATTTCATGAGTAATGTCATATGTGTTGCAGTTCTGTGACTTATAATTAGGACTGTCTTGCCCACTGGCTCAAACATCCTATGAATCAATTAGGGCATCTTTCGGAAACCTGACACTATGAGGTCCTGTTTGGATCCATCATCTCCAACATGTTGAAATCCAAACAGCCTAAAAGATTCTGTTGAGATCCATCATTCCATCCTGTTGACATCCAAACAGCCCAAACTGTCCTTATGGAGATCCATCATCCCCCATCCTGTTGAGATCCATCATCCCATCCTGTTGACATCCAAACACCCCATAAGGTTCTGTTGAAATCCATCATCCCCATCCTGTTGAGATCCATCATCCTGTCCTGTTGACCTCCAAATACCCCAAAAGGTCCTTGTTGAGATCCATTATCCCCCTATTGAGATTCATCAAGTCTTGTTGACATCCAAACACCCCAAAAGGTCCTTGTGGAGATCCATCATCCCCATCCTGTTGAAATCTACCACCCTGTCCTACTGACATCCAAACATCCCAAAAGGTCCTTGTGGAGATCCATCATCCCCATCCTGTTGTAATCCTTCATTCTATTGAGATCCATAGAAGTGCACAAGGTAGGCCTGGAGGCCTCTTCTGTTGTATCCCCGCCCTTTGGGGAGGGGGAAGTTTGCAAAGGAAGTACTGTTAGGGATGTAACCCTAGGCTTGGCTTGGCAATGTATATAAGCTATGATTACTTTACTGTTACTTTAAATGTTAAAGAAATGTAATTGGCTTGTTACCTCAAGCAGCCATAAGAGGGAGCCAGAATGGTTGTTAGATATCTCTCTGTTTGTTAGAAGCTGATCAGTGTATACTGAGGTATTGTAGTTTGCTACTGTTTAGCTATACTTTGTGTGTTAGACTGACTATTTGATAACTGAATTACTGAACCGTGTATGACTTGGATTGTTAACCAGACTCTGAATACCTCTATATTTTCTACATATTAACTACTATATTTTTATACTATTCAGTGTCTCTGTATGCTAGTTTGTGCGTGTTATTCCATATCACTCTCATTACGCTTCTCTGCATACTCGTTCTCCTAACGGGGAGCTTAATTACTTAACACTGTTGTACATCCTGTTGTAATCCTTCATTCTATTGAGATCCATAGAAGTGCACAAGGTAGGCCTGGAGGCCTCTTCTGTTGTATCCCCACCCTTTGGGGGGGAAAAGTTTGCAAAGGGAAGTACGGTTGGCTCCCTCCCTCTCTCCCTCCCTCCTTGTATTTTGCAAATGTAATTAAAACCATACATTTCCACTATCCCTTTGGCTCAAACATATCAATTTGGAGTGCTCACCTCAAGGAAAGCTGAGAAATAAGGCGAAGTAAATAAATACCTCCTTCCATGAATCTAGTTTTTAGCTTATAAAAAGCACACATAGCATTTTTTAAAAAAAAATGCAAGACCATTGGTTTTATAATGTAGGAGAGTCTCATTCTCTCTCTTCCAAATGTCATCCCAATTTATTTCTGTAACATTTTTTTAATTGTTAATAATACTGGATTGTTTGGTTTAGCTTCTATAAAAACCAACTCTTGTACATTCAAAGCTTTCAGAAGCTGCCAAAGCAGCTGGACCCACCAAAATAACAAATGCTTTAGCTCTATAAATTACCATTCAGCTGTTTCTAGTAAACTATCATTCTATTATAATCTTCCAAAAGTTTTGAAAATTTTATTAATAATTAATTGATTAAAATTAATCATGTTCCATCCATATTTCCCAAAAGAAAGAAACACCCCTCCCCCCTCCCACTCAATAGGAAATGGGTGCAAAGGAGAAATAGGCCCAGAAACTTTTCTTTCGGGATTATTTTTTTGAATTAGTATTTATTTATATTCGGCCTTTATTATTTTTATAAATAATTCAAAGTGCTGAACATACTTAATCTTTTCTCCTCCTCCTATTTTTTTCACACCTGAGAGTGAACCCTGGAAGATGAGTTGGGCTGAGAAAGGGGGACTGGCCCAAAGTCACCCAGCTGGCTTTCATGCCTAAAGTGCGATTAGAACTCATGATCTCCCAATTTCTAGCTTGCTGCCTTAATCATTAGACCAGATTGATCTGGAAACTCGAAAAAGTCATGGAACTTTGTTTTTGCATATGACAATTGCAGGGAGACTACATTATTTGCTCAAAAATGGAAAGATTCAACACTATCCAGAATGGAGGGATGCCTGGGGAAGATGATGAAACATGTAGAGATGGCTAAATTAACTTCTTTGATTAGAGTGATGAAAGAAATGTCCTTCTGGGTTCGGCTCCAAGTGGGGAAAAAGACACTGGAGACATGGAGGCTGCTTGGAAAGATGGTTTTAATGGTGGTCAGGACCACATGGCCTGAGTCCTGCACAGAAAAGGTGATCACATGCTTCAGTGTTGGTGGAGAAGAAGAGAAGGGAAGAGAAGAAGGGTGAAGAAGGGCTTGCAGGGCTTTTTATAATCTGTTCAGTCCCACCTCTCTGTTTCCTGTTCCTGTGTAAGAAATGTATTCCGATTGGTTGTCAGACTCACATGGGGCCATGCAGGGACAACTCTCTAGGCTGAGTCCAGGTTTGGTTGAATTCTCAGAGTTCTCAGATGCCATGTGGTCCATTGAGTAAAGGCTTATATTATCCTGCCTTCATTCCCATCCCCCTGGAGCTGAAAGGGAGAACTCTTTTATTATGTAAAGGGACTGGCTTGGCCTTCTTAATGGCCCATTGACAAAGTGGGTGGAGGCAGGAAGCTACAGGGAGCTATTCTCACTTTAAAACATGTTTCTTCCTTTTCACGTCCAGGGAAATATAATATTCTGCCTTTTCAATATTTCCTAGGATATTTCATTTTTCTGGGAGAGGGCTGGGTGATAACTTCATACAGAGAAAAGGCAATATGTACATTTATGGTTGGCTAGAAACCTCACACAGACTTTTATGGCATGAAATGGAAAACATGATTTCTTGTTTTGATGATTAGAAAACAACAACAACAGAGTTGTGGTTAGATGGTTGCTTGAAACTTTGGTGTAAGCTCAAGCCACAAAGAAAACAATTTAGTTCCCATGAAAAGCTGTATATAATTATTTCCAAAAGCTTACAGCAAAAAGTCCTAATATTCCAAAATTGTTTGATCACTTACTTAATTTATAACTTTCTTGGATTAGAATCTGCGATCCTAACTTGTCAGAGTTTGTTGCAGAAAAATCTAATCCAGAAAGCACACACAGATAACTGATTCAGCTGGATTCATTAACTTCTTTTTATACACAATAAAAGATGAATAAATGTACAGTGCCAATAGTAGATTCTTACAACATGGTAGAAATTACAAGCAGAACAGAAGCAGGAGAGAACAGTCAGTTTCGTTTCAGAGTTAGAGCAGACAGAGATCAGTCTAGACTAGTTTACTTCTCATAGCAGCAGACTCAGAGCTTACAGAATAGTTTCAGTTTCAATTCTCATCTAAGCCATACCCAGACTCCAAGCTTAAGTTTCTGTTTCCAAAACAGCCCTTATTGGCTGACACAGTTGCTATGCTTATTCATCGGCTGGTCTGTTCCAGAAATTGATTATTTCCCATCAAGGCAATGTTGATTTTTAGCAACCACTTACATAAACTTTCGGATTGAATCAATTGAATTCCATTTTCTCAACTAAATTAATGGTGGATCAAGATATTAGAAAATAGTTCAAATAAAAATGTGTGACAAATGGGGTAGATAACAAGTATATTCCTGTTTTGTTGTTTCATATTTCAACTAATTTAAATATTCATTTATTCATTTACTTGAATAAGGGCATTCTGAGGCCATTTTTGTTTTTAAATGTTATGATGCACTGCTATCTCCAAGAATAAACAAAAATAAATAAAATAGATTAAAATTCCCAGCTACAGAATCCAGCCCATCTGTGAACCCAAAAATATATATTGCAAAACAGCATAAAATATCTGACTGACTCCAACTGGATCAGAAAAATATATCCAAGTCATCTCAGTTATTCACTACTAGAGTTATATGAAACTCATCAATTTCCAAAATTTGGCTAAAACATATAATGAATGGTTGCTGCATTTGTGTATGGCTAATTTAATGAAAAGAAGGACTTGGGGAGACATGATAGCAGTGTTCCAATATCTCAGGGGTTGCCACAAAGAAGAGGGAGTCAAACTATTCTCCAAAGCACCTGAGGGCAGGACAAGAAGCAATGGGTGGAAACTAATCAAGCAGCGAAGCAACCTAGGACTAAGGAGAAATTTCCTGAAAGTTAGAACAATAAAGCAGTGGAACAACTTGCCTCCAGAAGTTGTGAATGCTCCAACAGTAGAGATTTTCAAGAAGAGATAGAACAAGCATTTGTCTCCTGCCTGAGCAGAGGGTTGGACTAGAAGACCTCCTTCTAACTCTGTTATTAGAGCGAACTAGTTGTTTGACCAGTTGAATCACACCACTGACTTAAGTTACCCATGCAGAAAACAGTATTATGGTTTATAATCAGGAAACGGGATGAAGAAGAAAAAGACACAAATGATTACACAAAATTTATTTGAGGAGGAAAAGTTAGCCTGGGTATATAGAATTGTTTAATATCATTGTTATACTGATTAAGTACCTGGGGATTTATTTAACAGACCACAATAAAGTGTTTTTGTTTGTTTATGACATTTACATACCACCGCAGTCTGGAAATACTTTAGACTTAGAGAGTTTTCAAGATAAAATACACAGTAAACCCTACCCGATAAAAGCACAAAATTAAGCATCTACCAGCCAATTAATAAAAACAGACTTGTGTTTATTAAGCCAATCAAATAGTTGTTAACCCAACAGAAAGACTCAAACGCCCTATTGAAAAACTTTGCTTTGAGCTGCTCTTCAATGGCAATGATGGGAGTGGGAGACAGAGGTGATAGTCTACCAGTTCAGACCAGTTAGGAAGAGTAAGGTTCTATATTTAGGCAACAAAAACGGAATGCACAGGTACAGTATAGGTGGTACCTTGCTCAATAGTAGTAACTGTGAGAGGGATCTTGGAGTCCTAGTGGACAACCATTTAAATATGAGCCAGCAGTGTGCAGCAGCTGCCAAAAAAGCCAACACAGCTCTAGGCTGCATCAACAGAGGGATAGAATCAAGATCACGTGAAGTGTTAATACCACTTTATAATGCCTTGGTAAGGCCACACTTGGAATACTGCATTCAGTTCTGGTCGCCACGATGTAAAAAAGATGTGGAGACTCTAGAAAGAGTGCAGAGAAGAGCAACAAAGATGATTAGGGGACTGGAGACTAAAACATATGAAGAACGGTTGCAGGAACTAGGTTTGTCTAGCTTAAGAGAAAAAAGGACTAGGGGAGACATGATAGCAGTGTTCCAATATCTCAGGGGTTGCCAGAAAGAAGAGGGAGTCAAACTATTCTCCAAGGCACCTGAGGGTAGAACAAGAAGTAATGGGTGGAAACTAATCAAGGAGAGAAGCAACTTAGAACTGAGGAGAAATTTCCTGACAGTTAGAACAATTAATCAGTGGAACAGCTTGCCTCCAGAAGTTGTGAATGCCCCAACACTGGAGGTCTTTAAGAAGATGTTGGATAGCCATCTGTCTGAAACAGTATAGGGTTTCCTGCCTAGGCAGGGGGTTGGACTAGAAGACCTCCAAGGTCCCTTCCAACTCTACTATTGTATTGTATAACTGGTAGTGGAAATCGTGGGTGGCCCTGCCCACCTAGCCTGGCTTCACATCACATCACATTTAGGACCTTTTTTTCACCAAAAGCACATGCGCGGAAGGCTGACATTTGTGAACCTGTAGGGAAGGTAAGTGAATGCCATCCCTGGTGGGAGTCAATCAGAGGTCGACTGGGAGGTTCCCCAAAGTGCAGAAAATATCAGCAGCTTCTCCTCAGTAGACTGAATTAGCAATAGCAATACAGAAGTGGGTTGCTACCGGTTTGGTCGAATAGGTAGCAACTTGGCGGCCTGGGTCGCTGGAATCGGCAGCGAACCAGGTCTGCCACGCCCCTGAATCAGTTCTCCTATGGTGGCGCCATCTTGTTTTTTGGTTCTGCACATGCACAAAACAATTTTCATTGCAAACATTTATTTCTTTTTCATTTTTTAAGGTTTTGCGCATGCACGGACCTTTTTAATTGCAAATGTGCATGCGCGTGGAGCGCACGTCTGGTGTGTGCGTGAGTGAAGCAAACATGGACGTGCAAAATTTTTGCGCTCACCGGCAGCAACTCACCCCTGTAGCAATAGCACTTAGACTTATACACTGCTTTCAAATGCTTTACAGCCCTCTCTAAGTGGTTTACAGAGTCAGCCTATTGCCCCCAACAATTTGGGTCCTCATTTTACCCACCTCACAAGGATGGAAGGTTGAATCAACCTTGAGCCTGGTGAGACTAGAACTGCCAAACTGCTGGCAGCTGGCAGTCAGCAGAAGTAGCCTGCAGTACTGCCAACTCAGATGGGAGACTACTGTCCTGCATGTAATTTGGTGTCAAGCTATATGCTGCTTTATAGGGGCTTAAACATGGAAGTGATGAAATGTAGTGGCCAGATTCTCAGGAGGAAGGAAGTGCTTTCCAGTGGAATAAGAGACAACTGAGTTTAGATAGTTTGTAAGGGAGAAAGAGGGTGAAGATGGCTCCTCCCTAACTGTTTCCAAAGTACATCAAATTATTCCAAAGGGTCAGATTATTCTCCACAGAATCAGAGGGCAGGCTAAGAAACAATGGTTGGAAACTAATCAAAGAGAGAAGCAATCTGGAATTAAGGAGAAACTTCCTAACAGTGTGGACAAGTAACCAGTGGAACAGCTTGCATCCAGAAGTTGTGGTTGCTCTATCACTGAAAGTTTTTAAGAAGAGAGCAGACAGCTATTTGTCTGAAATGGTATAGGGTCTCTTGCTTGAGCAGGGGGCTGGACCAGAAGCCCTCCAAGGTCCCTTCCCACTCATTCCATTCCATTCCATTCCATTCCATTCTATTCTATTCTATTCTAAGTTCTGGCTAAGTTCTGGAGGGAGTTTCTGTGGTCCATTGGGTCATTTCACGGTCTGAGTTCAGCTTTTCATCCGAGCACCAATGGGGCAGCAGAGAGACTGAACGCCATGGTAGAGCAGTACCTGAGGTGCTACGTGAACTATCAGCAGTCCAACTGGGCAGACCTTTTATCTTTTGCTGAGGTCGCGTACAATAATGCTGTTCACAGTAGCACAGGACTCATGCCATTCAAATCTATTCTATTCTATTCTATTCTATATTCCATTCCATTCCATATATTCTATTCTATTCTATTCATGGAGAGTCTTAGCATGCTTTTCTTTTGAAAGATTCTGTCTGTAGGTAAGGAACAACAAAACCGAGGATTGTATTAGCTTTTTTGACTGCTGGTACTCGGAACTTTGACAGCTGGCTCATGTTTAAGTGATCATCCACTAGAACTCCCTCTCACAGTTTCTGGTTTGAGCCAGGTTTCACCTAATCTGTACTTGTCCCTTTGGTTGTCCCTGCCTAGATGTAAAACCTTGCTTTTCTCCACATTAAATTCATGTTGTTGGATAGTGCCCGTTGTTCAATGTATCATGACCATGTGACAGCCGTGGCCAGGGGGGCGTTCCACCAGGTTCGCCTGGTGCGCCAATTGCACCCCCTATTGGACCGGGACGCCCTACGCACAGTCACCCATGCGCTGGTGACGTCTCGCCTGGACTACTGTAACACTCTCTACATGGGGTTTCCCTTGAAATGCACTCGCAGACTGCAGTTGGTCCAGAATGCGGCCGCGCGGGTGATTATGGGGAGTACTAAGTACTCCCATGTGACACCTCTCCTGCGCTAGCTGCACTGGCTTTCTGTGGTCTATCGGGTGCGTTTCAAGGTCTTGATTATGATCTTTAAAGCGCTCCACGGCTCAGGACCTAGTTACCTGCGGGATCGTATTCTGCCCCATACATCCCTATGACCCATCCGCTTGCACAGAGAGGGACTTCTCCAGGTGCCGTCCACCAGACAGTGCCATGGGGCGGCGCCTAGGAGCAGAGCCTTCTCTGTGGCGGGCCCAGCCCTGTGGAATGACCTCCCCCCGGATATTAGGATCACTACTGACCTCCGCTCCTTCCGTGTAAAGCTCAAGACCCACCTATTCCAAATAGCCGGCCTGGCTCAATCATAACTTCATAGCGCTCCTGATGGGTTTTTTAATTCAGTAATTTTATTTAATGGGATTTTAAATTGTGTTTTTTAATTGTCTTTCACTTATGAGTCTACCTCCTCCATGCACATGTATATGTCTTTGTTCTTTATGTATGTATGTTTGTCTTTATCTGTATTTTATCTGTTTTGATTGTACGCCGCCCCGAGTCCTTCGGGAGAGGGTTGCGGCTAATCAAATAAAATTATTATTATTATTATTATTATTATTATTATTATTATTATTATTAAGATATTTTTGGATCCTGAGCAATAAAAATTGGTAATAAAAATTGAATGAATGGATGGCGATAAAAACCCTAACTCTAACCCTTGGAAACAGGGGTGAAATTTACTTATCTTCGCTACTGGTTCGCAAATGTGAGCATGTACACACCTGCATTCGCTTTGCTTACATGCTCCACCTCCATGTGGGATCTTCCGCATATGCGTAGAGCATCATAAGCGTGATGACATCCGGGCAGGTCATCGGAGCCTGCTACTGAGCACGCCTGCAAAGGTAAGTAGAACAGCAAGGGGAGGAATCCATTGTCCCACGCAATTTAGATTAGCTAGAAAGCAAGAAAGTGCGCGTCACAGCTGATCATCGGAAATACCGGTTCTTTCCAACTAGTAGCATTTTTTTTTACTACCAGTGAGTTTGGGCAAATCAGTGGCATTTTTTACTACTGGTTCACTCCTGCTTGGAGGTCTTCTAAGTCAACCTTCTGCCCAAGAATGATATAAAGACTTCTGCCTTGGGCAGAGGGTCAGACCAAAAGACCTCCAAGGTCCCTTACAGCCCTAAAATTCTGTGATACTAAAATAAAGTAAATCCTGATGGAGATACATGATGGATGCATTAAGCATGCAAACCATAAACAGTTGTACATCGAGTTTCCGTAGGAAGTTTGCTGAGCAGCCCTGAGCAAAAGCAGACCAACTTCTTATAAACCTTCGGTTCACTATATTTCTAATACAACAAGAAGAAAAAAGGCAGACCCAGTGAAAAGTACAGTGTGATAATGGAGTGTTTCTAATAAAGCATTTGCAGGTGGGCGGGGGGGAAGAGACTTCTTGTTATTTATTTACTACTGCTAGCAGTAGTAAATGTCACCGTGCCAACCCTGCCAACAAAAGTGCATATAGTCAAGGTTTTCCCATGGCTGTGAAAGTTGGACCATAAGGAAGGCTGAGCACCAAAGAATTAGGCCTTTGAACTCTGGTGCTGGAGAAGACTCCTGCGAGTGCCTTGGACTCCAAGGCGATCAAACCGGTCAGTCCTAGAGGAGATCAACCCTGACTGCTCTTTAGAAGGCCAGATCCAGAAGAGGAAACTCAAATACTTTGGCCACCTAATGAGAAGGAAGGACTCCCTGGAGAAGAGCCTCATGCTGGGAAAGATGGAGGGCAAAAGAAGAAGGGGACGACAGAGAATGAGGTGGCTGGATGGAGTCACTGAAGCAGTCAGTGTGAGCTTAAATGGACTCCAAAGGATGGTAGCGGACAGGAAGGCATGGAGGAACGTTGTCCATGGGGTCGCGATGCGTCGGACATGACTTTGCAACTAACAACAACAACTAGATCATATCTCAGAAATATGTTGGGCAATAAAAACAATTTGCTCCACTGGGATATTAGGCTCTATCTGATTCCTCTCCCTGTTGCCACTTAAGGTCAATTCAGGTTGCTGTGAATATTTTCTTACAAAGGACTTTAAGAAGATCACATGTATTTGTGGGTGGTGAATGCAGCTTACATGTCTACTTTATTTATTTATTTATTTCTTAGCGCTTATAGACCGCCCCCTCTCCCGAAAGGGACTCGGGGCGGTGTACAGTCCGTATCAAAATACAACAAATTAAAATATAATAAATAGATACATATATACGTATATGAGAGGAGGATAAAAGATATGCAAAACTGTACAGCTAAGTAAATAAATCAGAATATACAAAATTTAAAATCCCAATATCATATAAGATTAAATTTAAAAGAGACAATCCCTCTAAAAACCAGTAAAAAATGTGTATGCCAGGAGGTAGACGTTGTAAATTATGCCAGACCAGCCAGTCGGAACAGGTGTGTCTTCAATTTCTGTCGGAAGGAGCGGAGGTCAGTAGTGGTTCTAATGTCGGGGGGGAGGTCATTCCAGAGGGTTGGGCCCATCACAGAGAAGGGCCTACTCCTCGGTGTCGCCCGTTGGCATTGCCTAATGGACGGCACCAGGAGAAGGCCCTCCCTGTGAGAGCGAATTGGCCGCAGGGATGTGTGTGGGAGGATGCGATCCCGCAGGTAGCTAGGCCCTATGCCATGGAGCGCTTTAAAGATGGTAATCAGAACCTTGAAACGCACCCGAAAGACTACAGGCAGCCAGTGCAGCTCGCGCAGGAGAGGTGTTACGTGGGAGTACCTAGTACTCCCCATGACTACCCGCGTGGCTGCGTTCTGGACTAGCTGCAGTCTTCGGGCGCGTCCCAAGGGAAGCCCCATGTAGAGAGCGTTACAGTAGTCCAGGCGAGACGTCACCAGTGCATGAGTGACTGTGCGTAGGGCATCCCGGTCCAGAAGGGGGTGCAATTGGCGCACCAGGTGAACCTGGTGGAACGCCCCCCTTGCCACGGCTGCCACATGATCATCCATTGACAGCCGGGCATCTAGGAGGACGCCCAAATTGCGCGCCCGTTCCACAGGGGGCAATTGTTCACCCCCTATGGCCAGTGATGGAATCAGCTGGCTGAACCAAGGTGCCGGTAGCCACAGCCACTCGGTCTTGGAGGGGTTGAGTTTGAGTCTGTTGTCCCCCATCCAGACCCCGACGGCTTCCAAACACCGGGACATCACTTCGACAGCCTCGTTGGGGTGGCTTGGGGTTGAGATGTACAACTGAGTATCGTCAGCGTACAGATGGTACTCAACCCCAAAACCACGGATGATCTCACCCAGCGGCTTCACATATGCATTGAACAAAAGGGGTGAGAGGACCGACCCCTGTGGCACCCCACAAGGGAGTGGCCTCGGGGTCGACCTCTGCCCCCCAGTCAACACACATTGCATCCGGCCGGAGAGGTAGGAGCCGAACCACCGTAAAACGGTGCCTCCGACTCCCATCCCCTCCAGCCGGCGCAATAGGATACCATGGTCGATGGTATCAAAAGCCGCTGAGAGGTCTAATAGGACCAGGATAGAGGAACAACCTCTATCTCTGGCCCTCCAGAGATCATCAACCAATGCGACCAAGGCTGTCTCTGTGCTGTGCCCGGGTCGGAAGCCGGACTGGCGTGGGTCTAGATATACGGATTCATCGAGGCGACGTGGAAATTGCTGCGCCACCACATTCTCAACAACCTTCGCTAAAAAGGGGAGGTTGGAGACTGGACGGTAATTAGCTAGCTCCGTTGGGTCAAGTGAAGGCCTCTTGAGTAGGGGCCTCACCACCGCCTCTTTCAAGGCAGTCGGTAAGGAACCCTCACTCAATGAGGCGTTCACCAGGCCCAGAAGCCAGCCTCGCGTCACCTCCCAGGATGCCAGTACCAACCAGGAGGGACACGGGTCCATTGAACATGTGGTGGGTCGCAGCCATCCATGCAACCCGTCTAAATCCTCGGGGGCAACAGAGTCAAACTCCTCCCAGAGTGGACTCACAAGACTCACTGTTGATGGCTCGTCCGGTCCACTGGGGGGGCCCCATCCACTCCGGATCTGAGCGACTTTGTCCTGCAGATATTCCCCAAACTCCTCTACTCTTCCCTGCAAGGGTGCCCCCCCGCGTCTCCTGCGACAGGAGAGAGCGGGTCACCCTAAACAGGGCGGCAGGGCGGTTATCCGCAGACGCAATGAGAGCGGCACAATGTCTACGTTTGGCCGCTCTCAATGCCACAAGGTAGGTCCGTAAATAGGCTCTTACTGTCAGGCCTGTAATTATATTCTTTTTTGGATCTTTGGCCTGCCACACTTTCTTATAATTTTCTATGCTGTTTCAATAGTGTAGTAGTTGGGAGGGGGGAATAGAAAGGAGTAGGATTGTAGAATGGATTGTTGACATTCTTTTGTAGAAGCCAAGGTCATCTTTTGTCTCAGCACCTTGACACCTGGCCGGAAGAAGATGGGTGTACATGCCAGCATGGAAGATGATGATTGGAACATGTGATGGATTTGTGGGTGTGGGGAGAGATCATGAACTTTCAACTAGGTGAACTTACAGGATGTAATTCAGAGTTGAAATTTCCATAGCTGTACTAACATGCCTGTGGAATAAATTGCACCATTAAGGATGTTTTGCCTTGGACAATGATTTATTTCTGCATGGTATTTAGAACCCTAACATTATTTCAACTCTCTACTTTAAAATATTTCACTAGCTCCCTCCCCCTATCAAGGGGGAAGGGCTGGTGATGGAAGATCTGGTGATGGGGTCTCGGCATTCCCAATGCTGACCGGGACAGCGTAAATATCAGCGAAGAATAAATGAGAAGCTTTTGGTGATAAGAAGCTGAGTACGGAACTTCAAAGGCAATGGAATGCTGTTTCCAGTTTAATTGCATCTGGAGGAATGCAGGAGGAGACGCGACAAGACGAAGGAAATCTCAGAAAACTTCTTCAGCAAACTGTGAGTGCATGCTCCCCCTCCTTCCCCCCCAGCTTAGAAGCAAGATTGGAAAAAAAAAAACACCCTTAGAACGGAGGTTTGGGCTCCTTCCAGACGGCAATAAATAAAATGGCTTATCACCATGCAACTAGCTGGAAGAAAGATTCCCTTTCAAAATGGGAATTTCAAAGGAGGCAGGAAGAAGGGATTTTTCCAGCATCTGTCACTTGCAAGCCACCACAAATGGGGCTGCAACCAGTAAATGAAGCAAATTGGGCAGTAAATTGGGCTTTCCTCCCAGGACTTGGATGGAAGAGATGCTACTTACAAACTCCTTTGCCATCAGCATGGGGAAATGCTCCAAGCCAGCAGAGGGCACCTACTTGGCCCATAACTCATCCAAACCAGCAAAGGGCACCTACTTGGCCCATAACTCCTCCAAGCCAGCAGGAGGGTCCTTGGCACGTAAAACCCCCTAGTCAGCCATCATTGGTTGAGCTGCAACCTGTGAAGCAGGCAACCCCGGGATGGGTCTTAACCCCAGGTCATGGATGGGAGGGATGCCAGCGGGCACCTGCCCTCCCTCAGCAGATGGCACCATGGCAGAAAGCTGGGCAGTGGCCAACCGAGGGATTGACCTCCCCACCGGTTCCAGTCTCCCCTGCAAGGCCAAAAAGGGTTCTTACCAGACCTTCCTACAGAGAAGAAATCTCCATGGAAGAAGGGATTACCAAACAGAGGCCTGCATTGTGGATGGGGGGAAAATGTGCGCCTGCAAGGCCCCAAGTGGTTCTTACCCCACCTTCCTACAGAGTAGCAATCACCAACATGGAAGAAGGGATTACCAAAGCCAGGCCTGCAAGATGGGAAGCGGGACAAGGTGCATCTGCAATGCCCCAAAAGGTTCTTACTCCACCTCACTACAGAGAAGCAATCTCCACCATGGAAGAAGGGTTTACCAAGGGGGCAGCTGCAAGTTGGAGAGCAAGGCAGTGTGATGAAACGGTTCCTGAGTTTAGAGATGTAACTAGGTTCCATTCCTCGTGGGGCCCAATTAAATGCCACCATTGTTGTCAACTTGGCCACAGAGCGTCAGAGTGCTTGGCTCCAGCCCCAATGCCACAAACGTGCGCACCAACCACCACGGCGGTAAAGAGAGGGTCCCAGATGCCACCACAGAAGAGTCATCTGGGCCAACAACCTCTGGAAGAGGATCCCCAACTTAAGGTGAGGAAGTGTCCTACCAAGGGGGAGGCCTCGGAAGAGGAAAAGGGCAGACATTCTCCGGAGGAGGATCCCCAACTTAAGGTGACAAAGAGTCCAACTAAGGGGGAGGCCTTGGAGGGGGAAAAGCCTAAACGACCTCTGGAAGAGGATCCCCAACTTATGGTGACAAAGAGTCCTACCAAGGGGGAGGCCTCGGAGGAGGGAATTGCCAAAGAACAAATGTGTGTACCAGTCACCATGGTGGTAAAGAGAGGGCCCCAGATGCCAGCACAGAAAAGTCATCTGGGCCAACAGCCTCTGGAAGAGGATCTCCAACTTAAAGTGACAAAGTGTCCTACCAAGGGGGAGGCCTCGGAAGAGGAAAAGGGCAAACAATCTCCAGAGGAGGATCCCCAACTGAAGGTGACAAAGAGTCCAACTAAAGGGGAGGCCTTGGAGGGGGAAATGCCCAACCGACCTCTGGAAGAGGACCCCCAACTTCAGGTGACGAAGAGTCCTACCAAGGGGGAGGCCTCGGAGGAGGAACAAGGCCAACCGTGGATGATTGGATCCAAGAGCCCAGAACCTACAGCACCTGCAGCAGAGAGCCCGAAACGGCAATGGGAAGAGATCGCAATGGACTTCATCATGGAACTCCCAGACAGCAGTGGGCATAAAGTAATTTGGACTGTTATTGATTTGGTTTCTAAGCAGGCACACTTCATTGCTTGCTCAGGATTGCCATCCGCAAACGAATTAGCGAAAATGTTTGTGAAACACATTTATCGCCTGCATGGAGTACCCAAGAAGATCATTTCAGACCGCGGAGTCTAGTTCACAGCCAAGTTCTGGAGAGAGGTCCTGAGATCTATTGGGTCCACACAAGAACTGAGCTCAGAGGTTCATCCCAGCATGAACGGCGCAGCAGAGGGAGCCAATGCGGTGGTGGAACAATACATCAGGTGTTTTGTGGACTATCAGCACGACAACTGGTCGGACTTGCTACCCTTCGCCGAAGTGGCGTACAACGATGCGGTCCACAGCAGCAGAGGATTAGCGGGTTTCCAGATTACCAGTGGCATGGAAGTTGTTGCCATGCCTGAGTTGCCTAGAGAACCTCCTTCTTTCATGTCTTTGAGTGAATGGATGGACATGCTAAAGAAAGGATGGGAGAATACGAAGAAGGCTCTAGCAGTTGCGGCAGAAGCCTACCAGAAGCAAGATGATCAACGTCGCTCATTCCTAAACCCCTACCGTGTGGGGGACAATGTTTTTGTATCTACCAAATACATAAGATTAGAAATACTTAGCAAGGAATTGGGTCCAAAATTTCTAGGTCCATTCCCAATAGTGAAGATAGTTAACCCAGTTACAGTTCAACTCAGTCTACCCAGAAGTCTAGGGGAAATTGACCCAGAATTTCATTGTAGCTTGTTGAAACCAGTAATTGGGTCTAACAGAAGAGCATCCACCCAAGCTCAATCTCCTCCTGTAGTGATGGAAGGGGAAACACAATCTGAGGTGGAAAAAATTGTAGATTTCAGGCTGAATAGGGGTTGCTTACAGTACTTAGTGCATTGGAAGGGTTACCCTTGGTCTGAAGCTAATTGGGTGAACAGTGGGAACCTGAAAGTGGAGAAGTTAGTAAAGCAATTCAATGGGAAGTTTCCCGAGAAGTCAAAGGGTTCCCCTGGGTGGAGAAGAGGTGGTTAATTTTGTTATGTTAACTTTTATGTTATTCTCTTTGCAGGAAACGTTTTTCTTTTGAGGAGAGGCCGCCTGTCAGGCCTGTAATTATATTCTTTTTTGGATTTTTGTCCTGCCACACTTTCTTATAATTTTCTATGCTGTTTCAATAGTGTAGTAGTTGGGAGAGGGGAATAGAAAGGAGTAGGATTGTAGAATGGATTGTTGACATTCTTTTGTAGAAGCCAAGGTCATCTTTTGTCTCAGCACCTCGACACCTGGCCAGAAGAAGATGGGTGTACATGCCAGCGTGGAAGATGATGATTGGAACATGTGATGGATTTGTGGGTGTGGGGAGAGATCATGAACTTTCAACTAGGTGAACTTACAGGATGTAATTCAGAGTTGAAATTTCCATAGCCGTACTAACATGCCTGTGGAATAAATTGCACCATTAAGGATGTTTTGCCTTGGACAATGATTTATTTCTGCATGGTATTTAGAACCCTAACACTTACCTGTGTTCGGTCAGACTCGGAGCGTGAGGACCTCCACCTGCTCTCTAGACGTCTCCTATGGCACTTCATCACCCTTAGCTCCTCGGTGTACCAGGGAGCCCGGGTGGGTCGCTGCCGTAGGAGAGGTCGCAAAGGCGCAACCCGGTCCAAGGCCCCCACCGTCGCCCTATTCCAGGCGTCGACTAGGTCGTCCGACCGAGCGCGGGTCAGGGCTACAGGTAGTGGCCCAAGCTCCGTCTGGAACCTATCCGGTTCCATCAAGTGCTTGGGGCGGTACCAGCTTGAACAAACTGGCTCCGCCTCCTCGCGGTGGAGGGTAGCGCCAGGGAAGTCCAGCCGGAGACATGAGTGATCTGACCATGACAGGGGAGTAATATCTAAATCCCCTATTCCCAGATCACTCGTCCACTGCTCAGATACAAAGACAAGGTCCAGTGTGTGACCTTTTACCACCACAAGAAGTTAGCCCCAGTAATTTAACTTGTACCTGGAATCCTATTGATAACCAGTGAAGGAACCTTCCCAACATTCTGTAGAGATTTTCAGTCATCCAGGTCATTGTTGTCCCAAAGGTGCTTTTTGCAGACTACAGGAAACATTTGCACTACTCAGGTAACCCTGAGGAAACAGGTAAACCTCCGAGGGCTTCAACGACCCTCTAAAAGGATGCAGATGACCAGCTGTCTGCAAGGAATATAAATCCTTCCATTCCCCACTATCCTGTCAGAACTGAAGAAGCTTCTTGGATGAGGAGCAAATGTCTTCAAAAGAAAAAACAAGAAAGTCCAATTGCCTCCTGGGGGAAAAAAAGGGGGGGGAGCCCTTTTGGGATTTCTTAACCAACTGTGTAATGTTGGGTTTTATTATTATTTTTACTGATGAATAATAATTTACAACTTTATTTTATTTGTTAACTCCTCCACCCCTCAAAGACCCACAAGAGTGATGGGTGGTACAGGAATTTGATAAATAAACATTGGGCGCTATTTAACAAAATGAAAATCAAGGATAAAAAAGGTAGGTTCTACATTTAGGCAACAAAAACAAAATTCACAGGTACAGTATATGTGGTGCCTTGCTCAATAGTAGTAACTGTGAGAGGGATCTTGGAGTACGAGTGGACAACCATTTAAATATGAGCCAGCAGTCTGCAGCAGCTGCCAAAAAAGCCAACACAGTTCTAGGCTGCATCAACAGAGGGATAGAATCAAGATCACGTGAAGTGTTAATACCACTTTATAATGCCTTGGTAAGGCCACACTTGGACTACTGCAATCAGTTTTGGTCACCACGATGTAGAAAAGATGTGGAGACTCTAGAAAGACTGCAGAGAAGAGCAACAAAGATGATTAGGGGGCTGGAGACTAAAACATATGAAGAACGGTTGCAGGAACTGGGTATGTTTAGCTTAAGAGAAAGAAGGACTAGGGGAGACATGATAGCAGTGTTCCAATATCTCAGGGGTTGCCACAAAGAAGAGGGAGTCAAACTATCCTCCAAGGCACCTGAGGGTAGAACAAGAAGCAATGGGTGGAAACGAATCAAGGAGAGAAGCAACTTAGAACTGAGGAGAAATTTCCTGACAGTTAGAACAATTAATCAGTGGAACAGAAGTTGCCTCCAGAAGTTGTGAATGTTCCAACACTGGAAGTCTTTAAGAAGATGTTGGATAACCATTTGTCTAGTCCAAGTGGTGTAGGGTTTCGTGCCTAAGCAGGGGGCTGGACTAAAAGATCTCCAAGGTCCCTTCCAACTCTGTTATTCTGTTCTATTCTAAATAAAATAAATAAATATTGGCTAGCATGCAGACCATTGCGCTTTGACTAGGTGGGAGTGGCTTGGCAGCCATGTGACTGGGTGGGCATGGTTAACTTGTAAAATGTGGTGAAACTCACTTAACAACGCTCTTGGTTAGCAACCAAAATGTTGAATCAGAAACTCTGGCATTTGAAGCAGGCAAGTCTTAAAGCTGTCAAGTTACAAGACCCTTGCATCTCTAACTCTTTAGAAAAAAAACCCCAGGGGTGTTCAAACTTGACAGCTATAAGACTTGTGGACTTCAATTCCCAGGATTCCTCCTCTTGCTCTTCATCTTGATGATGTTCGGACGGGAGGGGGGAGGGAGCTGGAACTGGTTCTAAACGGCCCTGTAGATTTGTGGAACCTCTTCTATAGAAGAGGTTAGAAGTGGCAGGAACCCCCCCCTGCTTTGAACCCAATGGAGTTTCTGCGTGGCTTTTAAAGGCAGCTTTATGTATCCTTATTGCATAGAGAGCATTGGAGCACCTAAATGGATGGTTCCATACATGAAAAATTACATCATTAATAAAATACTCGTTGACAGCAGCAAGAACAAATTTTGTACCACCCTAGAAAAGAGACATTTTGCCAATGCTATCAGTTTCAGAGACAACTTTGGAGACTATGTTGAAATGGGGAAAATTAGCACTATATATAGCCATAATAGAAGTTTAACCAAATTCAGGCAGGAATGCCTTCCGTAGTTACATGCCAAGGCAGATTTAGTCATTTGAAATATGGTTTTTAGGGCTTTGGCGGAAAGCAATAACCATCATTAATGCTCAGTGTAAAGCATAAATATTTAAAGTGTAGCCAGCAGCTGGGGACATAAATGGAAGAGATGGAGAGGATGTGTAACTATAAAGTTTTCTTATTATGCTTTTTTTTTAAAAAAAAAAAAAAACCTCTATATTTAGTAGTTAGTCATTCCATCCATCTTATTCTTTTTCGTATTTTCTTTTACATTGCATTATTTCAACAGGAATACAAAATATTCTAAGACATGAGTAGTGACAAAAGCAGGGCTAATACTGCTTCATACTGCACCAGTGAGTCCATGGTTGGAATATTGAGTCCAGTTCTGGTCACCTTGATACAAAAAAGACCTGAGACTCTAGAACAGTGATGGCAAACCTGTGGCAGGCACATGCCTCCCACCGGCCAGCTAATTTCCGGTTCTCTGCTGTCCATGTGTGGGGGCATAGGGGAGATGCACGTGAAAGTACAGGGGTCATGCATGCATGCATGGGGATGGAGGAGTGCCCCTCCGTGGCCCACTTTTGCTCCCAGGAGGCTGCAGGGATGCCTACTACACCCAAAATGGGGCATGGGAGGATTGCATGTGCATGCATGTGTGGGAGCACAGGGGGTTGCACACGCATGCACAGGGGTTGGGTGGGGTCACACATGCACTGCATTATGGCACCTGACGACAAACAGGTTAGCCCTCACTGCTCTGGAAAGTGTGCAGAGAAGAGCAACAAAGTTAATAAAGTGTCTGGAAGCTAAATTGCGTGATGAATGATAAGGGAACTAAGAATGTCTAGATTCGCAATTACATTACTGAAGCCTGCAGAGTGCTCCTGGGGGCTGGGGGGGAAACATTCTTTTTCTTACTGGGTAGTTTGCAGGCGCTCCCTTAGCTCCAGTGAGACTGGAGGCCACCCCCCTGTCAAAATGCCCACTCAGTCATATGCCCCCCATCTAGCCACGTCCACCAAACTGATAGTAAAAATTGTTGAAACCCACCCCTGTCCTGAACCCATGTCCTGAAAGAGATCATGTGCACCAGTGCAACCAATGCCATTTTCATTTCATGTCAGGGCTTGAACCCCAACTGAAGGGATTCCGCATTGCCTACTTTTCCTAAGGTACTCCTCAGTTGACTGTCCACCACTGTCTCAACATCAGAAAAATGTGGAAGACAAGTTGTCTAACACCTCTGGAACCAAGAAACATCTCTTAAGAAGGGATACAAGCACTGCTTTCTTTAAGTGTTATCAGTTTTTCCAGATCCAGGAATTACAATGCCCCTATCAAGTTGCAAAAAGGAGAACCTAGAATCAATCGTGCAGGGGGAAGAGGATATCCTAGATCTCCTACCCACTTCATTGAAGATCAAAGGCCAAAAAGGACTTCAGATAACCTGAGCAGTGACGTGCAGTCAGGTGAGGCAAGTGAGGCACAGCCTAACCTCTCATCATCAGGGCAGCAAGTCATTCGATGGGAAACTTGACTTTTGGGAGGAATGACCCAGCTTGGCTCCCGCTTTCGATCTGCCGCCCAACGACCGAACGGAGAAGCGAAGAGGCAGGAGAGACAAAGCAGGAGCCAAGCCGAGTCATTCCTTCCAAGAGGCAAGTTTCCTATCGAATGACTCGCTGCCCTAGACTCGAGGCTCCAGTCCAGCCTGCGGTGCTTGCAGCCCCCGCCAGCTCCTCCAGGGACTCCCAAGCTCGGCACCAGAGAGCCGCCGTGAGAGAGTCCGGCCAGATTGCCCAGGCGGCGGCAGAGGTTCCCTTTGTTCTTTCGGGCGTGGGAAGCGGGGGAGAGGGAAGAGGCTTCCTTCGCTCCGTCCGCTCCCCATCTGCGCTGCCCTCACCCGACAAGCGCGCCCCGGATTACGCACAGCTCTGGCAGGCGGTGCCGTGGCCGAATCCCAGGGCGGAGGGCGGCAGGTCGCAACTGAGCATGCCTGTCTGTGGAATTCTGGGAATTGAAGTCCACAAGTCTAAAAAAATTGCTGCCTCACCAGCTATAAACCTCACCGCACGTCACTGAACCTGAGAATATGGTACCCCAGTTGTTACCCTGGATCCTGCATAAGTCAGGTTCCAAGTAATACATCCTGCTCAATTTATCCTTTACTCAAAGTACAAATTTATTTAGACACAACATATTGGCACCAGCAATTAAAAAGCCAGTACTAAAGTTCCCGGGCTTTTCACAACAATATCAGTTTCAGTTTTCTCAAAGTTCCAAAACAATTGGAACTCTCCTCCTCCTCTTCTTCTTCTCCTTCCTCCTCCTCCTCCTCCTCCTCCTCCTCCTCCTCCTCCTCCTCCTCCTCCTCCTCCTCCTCCTCCTCCTCCTCCTCCTCCTCCACCTCCTCCTCCTCCTCCTCCTCCTCCTCCTCCTCCTCCTCCTCCTCCTCCTCCTCCTCCTCCTCCTCCTCCTCCTCCTCCTTCTCTTCCTCCTCCTGTCAACGAGCCATTGGAATGTGTCTAACTCATCGGCTAGCTATGCTGTGGTTGCTGAAGGCTCCAAGCTGCGTCAAACTGAATTAACATTAGAATACTCCAGTGTACCAACAATCCCACACTCACTTAAAATTCAGCTTGACAGGCTGCCCTCCCCCCCTCAACAGAAGGGATGCTTGACAGCATATATGGAGTCAAGATTCCCCACCTAGAGTTGCTTTGGTTAGTGAGTTGAGCAGCATATAAATTCGATAAATAAATAAACAGACTTGAATGAATTGGATTGCCTTTTCTGTTTAATACAAACTGTGAAAGTTTGTACTAAATCAATAAAACATGAAAAATTAAGGTAAAATATGGCAAGCACGATGAAGCAAGAAGTTTCACTCTTTCTCTCTGAAGAGCTGGGTGAAATTTACTATGAATATAGTTGGTTTGATGCAAACAGAAGTGTCTAATCAACAAGAAATGATTTGATTATAAACTTCGTACTGAAGTATGGAATACATATGGAAGAAGAGTAAATGCAGGTTGATCACCTCTTTCTTGAGTCCTGAGTAGTTATTTTCTTGGTGAATGTGTGGAAAATAGCAGTGGTTAATAATTCATTCAGATTACAAAAAAAAATCTAATAATAATATTAATAAATCTGCAGTTGAGATTAGTAAAGTTTAGTTGTGCTGCTCTGCTCTGCTCACACTCATACAGTACACACACACACACACACACACAAACACCATTAGTTTAAAAAGTCTTTATTGAGTTTCCTGGCCCCAAGTAAACAGTTCTCAGAAGGTCTTGAATAACAAAAGCCTCCTCTGAGTTCCAACAGGAGGCGCAGTCTCATTCCCTGAAGTCAGAACAATAGCCAGAGCAAAGTGTTGTGGTCCACTGATGGCAGCAGAGTCGGACAGTGAAAAGGTTGGGGTGGAACATGGGCCAGTCTTGGAGTCTGGGGGAAGACTCAGACGAGGGTTCTGCATTGGAGAGAGGGAGCCAGGGCCATCTTGGAGTTATGTGCTGCCTCCGGAGCCTCCAGAGTCAGACATCAGCGAGGCAGAGGAACAGGGGGAGCCTGTTCCCACTGTGCATATGCTCAGAGCTGCCAGAAGGCAGGAACAGTTAAGACAAAAGGGGTAACTTGGGGCAACTTGGGATTAAGACTTGGAGATGCTTCACCCCTCCCATAAGACATAAGTGAGGAGCTAAGGCAGGTGAGCCTTTGCAGGAAGCAACTTTGTTCATTCTGGTCGGTTTAAACTCTGAAGCTCCATTTTGACTCTGTGCTCCTTGCAAAGCTAATTGGCAATTAGGTCTTCAGCAGCATTTCAAGGGTGATAAAGGTGGGTGCTTATCAGCCTTATCCCGAAGGACTGTGGCAGACTTCTGTCAGACTCTTTTCAAACTACTTGTGACTCATTACAGGCTGTGAATGAACAATAATTGACAGTCGTTGAAATAAAAAGAGGGTTTTTGGGACTAAACATGTGATTTTTACTGTCTCAGGAAGCCTAGTGTCAGGCCTGTAGTTATGTTCCTTTTAGGATCTTTGGCTTGCCACACTTTCTTATAATTTCCTATGTGTTTCATTAGTGTAGTAGTTGAGAGGGGGGAATAGAAAGGAGTAGGATTGTGGAATGTATTGTTGTGGTTCTTCTTAGAAGCTCAAGGTCATCTTTTGTCTCCGCACCTTGACATCTGACCGGAAGCAGAGGGGTATACATGCCAGCATGGAAGATGATGATTGGAACATGTGATGAATTATGGGGTGTGGGGATAGATGATGAACTTTCAACTGGGTGAACCCACAGGATGTACATTAGAGTTGAAATTTCACAGCATAATGCCAACATGTCTGTCTTATTAAATTGGAGTTTTAAGGATAACATTGCCTTGGACAATGATTTAATTCTGCATAATATTTGGAATGCTGACACCTAGGTCAGAACACAAAGGCATTTGACAAGAAAGAGTTCCAAAAATCTTGAATCGGTTCATGAGATAAGACACCAGATCAAGGCACAAACCAGAGGTCCAAAGTTCAAAACACGAGAATCATGGAGCAAGGAATCCACATGCACTGTTCCAGCAACACCCATTTCTTTGGATGGGATAAAATAGGACATGCCGGTACAACCTTTCACAGTGGATGAGACTGCCTCCTCATGAGTAACCTGGCCGACCAGCATTGTGCATGTCTTCTCACCACTCTACACATCCTTGGATTAGGGGAAAGTGTGTACTTCATCCCCTCACCCTCACTGACCACAGGCAGCTGCTCCTGGTCTTTGAGTGAAGCCTCCAGGTTAACCTGTTGCAACTGTGGCTCCCTCTGTTTGGGCTCAACCTGCTGCCCGCCAGGCAAGGCTGTCTTAACAGCATTATGGCCCCGGGCAAAACAGTGTACTGGGCAGTGGTAGGATTCAGCCAATTCGCACCTATCCAGGAGAACCAGTTGTTAACTTTCTAAGCAATTCGGAGAACTGGTTGTTGGAAGAAATCTCCTTTGGTTTTTTTCCACTTTACAGGGCTAATCCTGTAAGGAAGGCAGGAAGGAAACACTCTGGTGCTGTTTCTAGCCTAATCTTTCTTGTTCTTCTTACAGAAACTGCCTCTTCAGTTATCCCTTATTACATTGTAACAGCTAAGGCGAAGCGCCTATTGACATGAGTGATGTTGAGTTAGCCACGCCCACCCAATCACATGACCATGGAGACCCGCCAACCCAGTTGGTCATTAGGGCAGAGAACCAGTTGTTAAATTATTTGAATCCCACCACTGGTACTGGGGCCCCTACTCACAGGAATAAAAATGTAAATGGATGATAAAATTAAGCATATATTTATTTTATTGGCACTTCCAACAAAATCAGTGTTGAAACATTGAAAACATGTTGTGCAGCAACAACTAATTAACATGATAAGAGAGTCAGTGGCGCAGTGATTAGAGTGCAGTTCTGCAAGTTACTTCTGCTGACTGCCGGCTGCCAGCAGTTTGGCAGTTCGAATCCCACCAGGCTCAAGGTTGATTCATCCTTCCATCCTTCCAAGGTGGGTAAAATGAGAACCCAGTTTGTTGGGGTTTATAGGCTCACTCTGTAAACTGCTTAGAGAGAGCTGTAAAGCACTGTAAAGTGGTATATAAGTCTAAGTGCTGTTGCTATGATAAATATTTGAACAATACACAAGGCTTGAAAAACACAATAATACTCAGTAAACCATACTGTTGCTGTATTTATATGATACAAGGTGCATCGAAGGGTTAACATGCACAGATTAGCATGGGGCCCCTATGCTCATGGGGCCCTGGGCAAGTGTCCATCAGGCCCATGTGTTAAGACAGACCTGCCAGCAGGTCATTCTTACTTTACTTTACTTTATTTCAAACTTTTATACCGCCCCCTCTCCCAAAAGGGACTCTGGCTGTGGTTGTCCCATCAAGCTGGAGCCCTCCATTTCCTGATCCAGGTCTGCATGCAACCCCATGCTCCCTTCCCCAGGGATGCCAGGACTTGACTTATCTCCCTTCTCTGAACTCTGAAGAGGAGGCTGGAGTCATGCCCATGACATTAGGTGGTCCTCGTTCTACAATCACCGGCTTAACAACTGTTTGAAGTTACAACCTACCTGAAAAGGGGGATATGACAATGGTGGGAGTCAGTCAGTTTGCACTTATTTGGGAGAACTGGTTGTTAACTTTCTAAGCAATTCAGAGAACCGTTTGTTGGAAGAAATCTCCTTTTGTTTTCTTCCTCTTTACAAGGCTAATCCTGTATGGAAGGCAGGAAGGAAATGTTCTGGTGTTGTGCGCCTATTGACTGAGTGACGTTGAGTTGGCCACACCCATGCAGTCACATGACCCCTGAGCCATGCCTACCCAGCTGGTCATTAGGGCAGAGAACCGGTTGTTAAATCCCACCACTGGGACAAATTCCAACAGTTGGACCCTCCTTCACACTCAAATGACCACACTTTGGGCCTTTGACAACATGGCCACATTTGCTTCCATTTACAGCTCCC
Organism: Natrix helvetica; assembly: GCF_964273705.1. Lineage (NCBI taxonomy): Eukaryota > Metazoa > Chordata > Lepidosauria > Squamata > Natricidae > Natrix > Natrix helvetica. The sequence continues at coordinate 284,848,016 of NC_138552.1, read as the reverse complement.
ATAGTCACGTGACTCCATTCTGCAATGGTGCTTCCTATTTTCAGCAAAACAATTTGCTTGCTTGACAATTGTGATATTCCCTTAATGGTCTCAGCATTTGTATTTACCAGTGCTGTGTTCACTTATTTATTTATTTATTTATTTTATTTATTCTTCGCATTTCTAAACCGCTCCCTCTCCCAAAAAGGGACTCGGGGCGGTGTACAGTCCACACAATAAATAACAGATAAAATACAAATATAAATAGAACTATAAATATACGTATATATGTGGAGGAGGTTAAAATTAAGAGTACTGTACAGAAGAATAAATGTGGGGCTAAAAGCCCTAAAAACAATTAAAGCTAAAACATTACCCTTAAAATAACCAGATGAGAGTGTACTACCAGGAGTTCATAGATGTAACATTTATAATTATGCCAGGCCAGCTAATCGGAACAGGTGAGTCTTCAATTTTTGTCGGAAGGAGCGGAGGTCGGTAGTAATTCTAATATCGGGGGGGAGGTCATTCCAGAGGGTTGGGCCCATCACAGAGAAGGCTCTACTCCTTGGCGCCGCCCGCTGGCATTGCCTAGTGGACGGCACCTGGAGAAGGCCCTCCCTGTGAGAGCGGATTGGCCGCAGGGATGTATGTGGGAGGATGCGATCCAGCAAGTAACTAGGCCCTGAGCCATGGAGCGCTTTAAAGATAGTAATCAGGACCTTGAAATGCAGCCGAAAAACCACAGGTAGCCAGTGCAGCTCGCACAGGAGCGGTGTTACGTGGGAGTATCTAGACCTCCCCATGATAACCCGCGCGGCCGCGTTCTGGACTAGCTGCAGTCTCCGGGCGCGTCCCAAGGGAAGCCCCATGTAGAGAGCATTACAGTAGTCTAGGCAAGACGTCACCAGCGCATGAGTGACTGTGCGTAGGGCATCCCGGTCCAGTAGGGGGCGCAATTGGCGCACCAGGCGAACCTGGTGGAACGCCCCCCTTGCCACGGCTGCCACATGGTCATCCATTGACAGCCGGGCATCTAGGAGGACGCCCAAATTGCGCGCCCGTTCCACAGGGGGCAGTAGCTCGTCCCCTATGGCCAGCGATGGGATCAGCTGGCTGAACCGAGGTGCCGGAAGCCACAGCCACTCAGTCTTGGAGGGGTTGAGTTTGAGTCTGTTGTCCCCCATCCAGACCCCGACGGCTTCCAAACACCGGGAGATCACTGCGACAGCCTCGTTGGGGTGGTTTGGGGTTGAAACGTACAGCTGCGTGTCATCAGCGTACAGATGGTATTCAACCCCAAAACCACGGATGATCTCGCCCAGCGGCTTCACATATGCATTGAACAGAAGGGGCGAGAGGACCGACCCCTGCGGCACCCCACAAGAGAGTGACCTCGGGGTCGATCTCTGCCCCCCTGTCAACACATATTGCATCCAGCCGGAGAGGTAAGAGTCGAACCACCGTAACACGGTGCCTCCAACTCCCATCCCCTCCAGCCGGCGCAGAAGGATACCATGGTCGATGGTATCGAAAGCCGCTGAGAGATCTAATATGACCAGGATAGAGGAACAACCTCTATCTCTGGCCCTCCAGAGATCATCAACCAACGCGACCAAGGCTGTCTCAGTGCTGTGCCCGGGTTGGAAGCCGGACTGGCGTGGGTCTAGATAATCGGATTCATCGAGGTGACGTGGAAACTGCTGCGCCACCACATTCTCAACAACCTTCGCCAAGAAAGGGAGGTTGGAGACTGGACGATAATTAGCTAGCTCCATTGGGTCGAATGAAGGCCTCTTGAGTAAGGGCCTCACCACCGCCTCTTTCAAGACGGTAGGTAGGGATCCCTCACCCAATGAGGTGTTCACCAGGCCCAGAAGCCAGCCTCGTGTCACCTCCCAGGATGCCAGTACCAGCCAGGAGGGACACGGGTCCAATGAACATGTGGTGGGTCGCAGCCTTCCACGCAACCTGTCTAAATCCTCGGGGGCAACAGAGTCAAACTCCTCCCAGAGTGGACTCACAAGACTCACTGTTGACGGCCCGTCCAGACCACTGGAGGGGGCCCATCTGCTCCGGATCTGAGCGACTTTGTTCTGCAGATACTCTCCAAACTCCTCTGCTCTACCCTGTAAGGGTGCCCCCCGGGTCTCTTGCACCAAGAGGGAGTGGGTGACCCTAAACAGGGCGGCAGGGCGGTTATCCGCAGACGCAATAAGAGCGGCACAATGTCTACGTTTGGCCACTCACAATGCCACAAGGTAAGTCCGTAAATAGGCTCTTACCTGTGTTCGGTCAGACTCGGAGCGTGAGGACCTCCACCTGCTCTCTAGACGCCTCCTCTGGCGCTTCATCACCCTCAGCTCCTCGGTATACCAAGGAGCCCGGGTGGGTCGCTGCCGTAGGAGAGGTCGCAAAGGCGCAACCCGGTCCAAGGCCCCAGCCATCGCCCTATTCCAGGCGGCCACTAGGTCCTCCGACCGAGCGCGGGTCAGGGCTACAGGTAGCGGCCCAAGCTCCGACTGGAACCTAACTGGTTCCATCAGGTGCTTGGGGCGGTACCAGCTTGGACAAACTGGTTCCGCCTCCTCGCGGTGGGGGGTAGCGCCAGGGAAGTCTAGCTGGAGACAAGAGTGATCTGACCATGACAGGGGAGTAATGTCTAAGTCCCCTATTCCCAGATCACTCGTCCACTGCTCAGATACAAAAACAAGGTCCAGTGTGTGGCCACCCTCATGTGTGGGACCCTGAATTAGTTGGGTCAGGCCCATGGCTGTCATGGAAGCCATGAACTCCCGAGCCACCTCGGATGCTGCTCCCGTCGACGGCAGGTTGAAATCCCCCATAACCAAAAGTTTGGGGATCTCCACCGCCGTCTCCGAGATCAGCTCGAGGAGCTCGGGCAGGGCTGCTGACGTACAGCGAGGAGCCACGTATACAATCAGCAGACCCCACTGCCTCCCTGGGCCCCATTTCACACCAAGTGACTCACACCCGGGTATCTGAGAAACAGTGAACTCCCTCGGCTCTAGACCATCCCGTATAACCACCGCCACCCCTCCACCCTTACCCAGGGCCCGAGGCTGATGAAATGCATGGAAACCTGGTGGGCACATTTCCACGAGAGGCAAACCACCCTCGTGACCCAACCAGGTCTCTGTTATTCCTGCAAGGTCCAGCTCCCCCTCAGAGATCAACTCATTAATGAGGGGGGCCTTGTTGGTCACGGACCTTGCATTGCAAAGCATCAGCCACAGGCCCTGTCTCTGTAGATCCCGACCACCTAGGTTGCGGGGGTTGGTACAAACGACCGGGCGTAGCCAGCAGCCACGGTCTCCCAACCGACCTTGTGATCTTCTCTTGTCCTCGCATCCCCCCCTCCCCGCGACCGTTGTAATAAAACAACCCTCTACTGGAATAGTTTGTTCCCTCTCCCCCCCCACTCCACTCACTTCCCTCCTGGACTCACCTGTTCGTGTGGCACTGGCTTCCCTCCTGGCCTGGTTATCCCCCCCCTTCCCAGAACCCCCTAAAAACAGTATAAAACATTTTACTAAAAAGCCCCTCAGCTTCCTCTTCTTCCACCTCTCTGGGTTCACGAACCCGTCATCAAGGCTGGCCCTTGAGAGAGCCAAGGGCCATATCTGCGAGAGAGGGGCCTCCCGCAGGCGAAGCAGGTCTGTCCTCGAGTAAATTGGTAGGTTGTTGACCATCCCGATAGGGTAGGGGTGCAGATGATATAAAAGTTAATAGTTAAAAACCAGTGGGCTAGAGTCTCAATGGAGGGCGGAGCGTTTTTCAATGTCCAGGTGGAACTTAGAACTTGGAGAAAAAAAGGGGGGGAGAGCAAGCTATGATTAGATATCCCAGATGGTGGGGGAAAGGCAAAGGTGGTAAATGGTGGTAAAAGATAGGTGATAGTTCCATTCATCTGTTTCCTGGTGGATGTGGCCCCCCCGATGGATGGGGGGGCATTCTTGGCCCAGCTGCTTGGCTCCCAGTGTTAGTCCGCTCGAGTCAGCAGGGGCCCGGGAGGGGAATGGGAGTAGCCAGGAACAAGTAGCCAGGAATGACAAGATGACAAAATATCCTCCATTCAACCATCGTCGCAGCCATCTCCCCTTGTCTCTTCCAGCAGCCTCCGGCTGCCTCCCACTTAAAGACCGCCAAAAGACCTTATAAAATCAGGCCAGTCCAGAGGTGGGTTGCTATCGGTTCGCACCGGTTCGGGCAAACCAGTAGTGGATTTTGTGACTGGCTCACCAATCTGGTAGGGACAGTTGACTGGCCATGCCCCCAAACCAGTTCCCCGGTCACCCATGCTGTTGCTGGCATGTTTTTTACTCCTTTTTAAATGTTCTGCGTGTGCACAGAGCAATTGTTTGGCAGTTGTGCATGCACATGAAGTGCATGCAAAACAGTGCATGCAGCGCATGCAAAATGGTGCAAGCAGCGAACTAGCAGTAACGCCAGCAGCAACCTACCTCTGGGCCGGTCACATAACGAATCCATTTTATGACTGTTACAACTTATAGCCAGAATGGGCAGGTTCCATTACGGTCATAACTCAAACACTACCCATAAAACAAAAGTGAATTCTTTTAAGATTCTGCTTTTGGAATGGTCAGAAATGCCTAATTAGTTCCAGTGTTTTAAAATTAGATGTACAGTTAAATACTTTTGTAAAAAAAAGCATAATGGAACACTCAGAGACTTGACTGAATTTGAAAAAATTATGACACAAAATTCAGAACATATGTTGGGACTTATGTTATTGAAATATGACTCAGAAAATGAACAAGTCAAGGAATATACAGTTAAACTAATGACAAATTTATACAGGTCCAAAGATATGCAGCGATGGGAATATCAATAGAAAATACTGTGTTTCCCCGAAAATAGGACATGTCCTGATAATAAGCCCAATCGGGCTTTTCATGGCATGTGCTAAAATAAGCCCTCCTCCCAAAATAAGTCCCCCCAATTATTTAAACACTGCTCCCCACCATTTCCATTGGTTGCTTTATGCGAAAACAACTGAGGTGAGGAGGCGAGGCTGGAAGGAGGGAAAGGGGGGGGGGGACTTGCACCATGCACCCCACACATCCTTACTGTACCTATTGGTAAGGCTGATGGCCGGGCAAAATGAGGGTCCACCCACCGCAAAAAAAACGGCAGGCCAGTAACACGCCTCGCGCCCCACTCCTTCCCATGCAAAAAGAGCACCTCTGCTCCAATAACAACAGTATCCTGGCTGCATCCCTTCCCCACCATCTCTTTAGCAAGAGGAGTGGCAGGTGGGCCGTGGGAGAAGTGAGGTGTGCATCTTAGCAGTACTAGAGACTTGTAGCTGCACCACATCCTTGCCGTTTTCTCCAGGGAAGGACCTTGTAAAAGAAAACTCGCGAGTTCAATCTAATTTCTCAAAGCCTCAAAAATGTTTTTTTACAAGGTGTTTCCCTGGACACAACGATGAGGAACGCAATGGAACTGCCAGTCTCTGGTAAGTTGCGCATCTCACGGTGGGGTGCAATTTGGGGGTGGCAGGTGGGGCAGGGGATGGGGCAGGCTGTGCCGCGAGTCTTACCGGACACTGACCGCTCCGTCACATCTCTCGGCCAGCCTGTGTAGGGAAACACCTTGCACAGTAAAGAAAACCTTTGCGTGAGTGTGAGCAATTAAGTTCTTGAACTTGTGAAAAGGTTTTCTTTACCAAGGTGTTTCCCTGCACAGACATGGTAGGCCTATTTGAAGACAAGATGTAGAACTTTTCAGATGCAAAACAGGATGAGCAAAATATAGAACGGAGTAGTAACGGACTGACCTGTAGGTAATCAATTCATTGTTCCAGATAAAAGCATAATAATAGGCACCTTTCCATTATTGCATATAATCAGAAGAGCCAGAAATAGGGAAAAGGAAATCTCTGACCTAAAAATCTAATTTTATAGCATCCTCCCTTCCAGGTCGCCTTCAATTACCACATGACTCTTTGTATATTTCTATTCCCCAGTAAGAAAACTACTTCTGTTTCATTTATTTATGGCCTCCAGTGGAAAACTGAGAAATGAAGCATAAAATAACATTGTGTAACCCCAGAATGTCTTAAAATAGCTCTGGGCAGAGACAACACTGCATCAACAGTCATAACAGATGCCCTTCAGATGGTTTTTATCTTCTTCGGCAAAAAGTTGAGACAATGGGATTTCTCCCTCATTCAAACCCCAGAGGGGCAACAAGCAACTCTCTCGTAGCATTTGCTTTGGGAATGTTTAGCCAGGAAGAACAAATGGATGGGTCATCTCCACTCCAGTGGAAGTAAAGTAAGATATACCATTGCAAGAGAGAATGGAAGGAGGAAGGAAGGGAGGAAGGAAAGAAACTCTCATTCAGAGTAAATTCTCAGGTTCTGTTCCTAGAGGACTTTATGATTTATGCCACCTGCTCTCTAAGAAAATGCCTATTTTCAATTCTCACTCAAAATTGTCAGCCATCTTTACACAATTGCTTTTTTTCCTACACAGCATATTGTACAGTTTATGGACATTTCTAGAGCAGGCAAAGCTCCTTTTGTTGCTGTCAAGGATGAGAGAAGTCAAGTCAGCAAGCAAGAAACAAACTGCTGGGTGTTTTGTTTCATTTGGAAGTTTTGATGCTCGTTTTTCCGAGATGTCCAAACACTTCAGGCTGTTTCCTCCAGAGAGGTGCAATTAGACAAAAAAGAAGTTTGGCGGAGGAAGCGGATGCCCCTGGAAGGAATAAGCACAGTTAGCAGCATTAAAAAATCAGGAAGTGTTGTGCTTTCTGCCTCCCCAAAGTGTTCCTCGAAATGGCATTAACAGTTTTAGAAACACTTCAGATAACCTTTCTTTCATTTTCCCCCTACAGAAAGTATTGTATGGTCCCTCCTCCTCAATCCAGGCACATCAAACTGATGGAGGAGTTTACAGAGAAAACAAACCATGTATGTATGTATGTATGTATGTATGGTGTCACAACCCCTGGTATGCCCAAATATGGGAGGGAGCATACTGCTTCCTTTTTCTGTCTATCGGCTCACCCTAGGAGTCATCCAGGCAGAAACCCATTTTTTTAATGTTGTCTTGTTACATTTGTGTTGCATTTGTGCTGATAAATAAATATAGGGAGACTAGTATAGATCTATTTCAAGCTATTTAGCTCTCATCAGCTAGCCATACCCTTACTGGGATTTGAACCTGGGCTGTATTACATATTAGGCAGTTGTATTAACCACTAAGCTGATAAAGCTGATAAAGGAGGAGAGCCTGTGGCTTAGTGGCCAATACAACTGCTTAATATGTAATACAGCCCAGGTTCAATTCTCAGTAAGGGTATGGCTAGCTGATGAGAGCTAAATAGCTTGAAATAGATCTATACTAGTCTCCCTTTATTTATTTATCAGCACAAATGCAACACACGCGCGCACACACACACACACACATTCACTGAATGGTGGAAAGACAGGGAAGCCCAGGGGATAAAAAGCTACCCTGGAAAAAAACAAGTACTTTTTATCAAATATATACAAGAATGCCTCCCACCCTCCCCTTTCCCTTTGTCCTTCATCTTTCCTTTCCCCTTTTTCCTGTTTTCCCCTTGTTCCCTCGTCTTCTCCTCTTCCTTTTCCCTTTTCTGCCTGCCCCTCTTCTTCCCCTCTCTCCCTCTTCCTGTCCTTCTCTCCCTCTCCCTTCCTCTTCACATCTCCCTGCCTCCTTTTCCTGCCTGTCCCTCCCTCCCTCCTTCTCCTCCTCTCTCTCCTTCCCTCCTTTCTCCTTCCCTCCCTCCCTCACTTCTCCAGTGAAAGGAAGGTCTCTCCTCAGCGGTGGGATTCACTTACCTTCCCTACCAGTTCACAAATGTGTGTGTGTGTGTTTGTGTGTGTGTGTGTGCACTTGTTGTGGCCCGCCAGTGGCCAGCACAGCTGACAGCAGATTCGGACAGTGAGGAGGTTGGGGAGGAACATGGGCCAGTCCTGGACTCTGGGGAAGGCTCTGTGTCAGAGGCAGAGATGAGGCCAGGGCTGTCTGACAGTTATCATCTGCCTTCAGAGTCAGACATCAGTGAGGCAGATGAACAGCTGGAGCCTGTTCCCAGTGTGCACATGCGCAGAGTTGCTAGACGAAGAACAGCTAAAGAACAGGGGTCGACTTGGGAGTAAGGCCACGGGTGGACGATGAATGGCCCCTCCCAGAGGAAATAAAAGAGGGGCGAAAGGGGAGTGGAGTTTGCAGGCGACAATTAGTTCACTTAATTGGTTCATGACTCTCCGAGACTCCTTGCCAAGTTTTGCAGAGATCTGTCATCTCTCCAAGCCAGATAAGGTCTGTGATTGTAAATCCTCCCTTGAAAGACTTTGCTGGATGTGAATGAGCAGAATTCACAGTCAATTAATAAAAGGGTTTTTTTGTCAAGACAAGGAGTTTGCTTCATGCTCTTGGGAAGCTTCGGTCAGAACAATCCCAAACCAAATTCAATTCATTGCATTTTATGATGGGCTGTATTGTGTAGTGGTCTTCAGTAGGGAAGAACCAGACCAGCATAGCTGCAACAGCTTTCATTGACTCAAAACTGGAACTGAGGAACTGCAGGCAAATGCCTGTTTTTTATACTCTAGGTCAGAACAGCGCATGCTTGCTTTGCTCACATGCACTGCATCTGCTCATGCGCACCACCTTCTGCGCATGCACAGGGCTCACACGTTATGTCGGGGCAGGTGGGCAGAGCCTTCTGCAGCCACTGCTACTGGTTCACGACAACCGGCTAAATACCATCTCTGTATCTCCTCCTTTTTGTCTTCATGCCTGCCTTCAGGCTGGCATAACCTTAAAATCCAATATTATCTGACTCTTTTGTATCTTAAGGGCTTTTTAGATTCTTTCAACAACTGTATTCCGTCAAGCTTTTGTGCATTATGACATTGTAAATTGACTGCTTCTTTTTTTACCCTTTGGTCGTTTGACAGACTCAACAGCCTAGATTTACGTAATTAAATTGATTTCCCAATTCCAGCAATCAATTTCAGACCAGTCCCTTCAAATCTATTATTACTGTAGTCTGTGGATTGTGTGATTCACCATATATTTCTATGACAAGATTTGAAAAGTGCTCCTTTTCAATGTTATAGTATCACTAGCATATAGAACAGAATAGAATTCTTTGTTGGCCAAGTATGATTGGACACACATTTGGTACAAATGCTCTCAGTGTACATAAAGAAAAATAAAATAGAATACATTCATCAAGAATCAGGAGATGGGGTGGGATATGGACCTGGTTTATAGAGTAAACTCAGCATATGCTAGAACACATAATGTTCCAAGGGAGGTACATATTAAATTTCTTAGAAAGACTACAAGAGATGAGATTCTGAGTGCACAAAGGGGGCAAGCTTTAAAATATCAGGATAGAGAAATAGTCATCTTGAAACAGATCCCTAAGAAAGTGAGAGAGAAAAAACTATTCGCAGCTAGCGAAGAAGTTATACCAGAAAGGGGTGTGGTTCAGATGGTTGATGCCTGAAGGTATGTTAATATTCTGGGAGGATACAAGAGTTAGAATCAACACAACCACAGAGGCTCAGGCCTTTATGGAAAAAAATAAAGCACTCCTAAACAAATCTGATGCTTTTACACCAGACACACAGGACACGGGAGGGGCCGAAGCTCTGCTGGCGGGGGGAAAAGGGGCAATACCAAGAAAACTCAGATCACAAAAATGAGCAAGAAAATCTGCTTGATATAAATTGATTGAAACTACTTGAAGATAAAAGTTTATATGCTGACAAAATATTAATTAGTAATTAATAAACTAATTATGTATAAATGAAAATTACGAGCACGGGGGGAGGGACCACCTCCTGCATATTGTAACTGCCAAAATTTGTAACCTATTCCACCGCCCCTTTCCTTTTTCATTTTTTTTAAAAAACCAATAAAACTTTGTTTGAACAAAAAAGAATCAGGAGATAGAACACTTAGTGATGGTCATGGGTTACTAATAAGCAATCAAATCATACTAGGAAACAAATACAACAATATAAATTTTAAAGATACAAGCAACATGGTTATAGTCATAAGTGGGAAGACATGGGTACTAGGAAGGAAGAGAAGAGCAACAGTAATTCAGTCTTAGTAAATAGTTTGATAGTATTATGGGAAATAGTTGTTTAGCAGAGTGATGGCATTCAGGAAAAAAACTGTCCTTGTGTCTAGTTGTTTTGGTGTGCAGTGCTCTATAACGTCATTTTGAGGATAGAAGTTGAAACAGTTTATGTCCAGGATGTGAGAGATCTGTAGTTATTTTTACAGCCTTCTTTTTGACTCAAGAATTGGGTACGTTTTGCCTGTGGGAAAAATGCCTGAGGGGAAATTTAGAATTGAAAAGCCCTCCCTCCACAGGGGGAAGGAGGAATTTGACACCACCAAAATAAATCCCCAATTTATAATGCAGTCCTTTTGGCAATTCCAAGAAGATTCCACACCTCCAATTCAGGAGATCCTGAGGTCACAGAGAAAACCCCAAGTAACCACAATGGCTCTCAGAGAGGGTTAAGACCAGTTAACTGCAAAGAAAACATAATCTTTCCATTTGTCCACCGCCACCACAATTCTGTCAGAACATATCATTCCTCACCCCCACCAACCAATCTCAACTGTCAATAACTGCCCTTCCATCTCCCACACCATCCAATACAACTGATGAAACTTCCAGGATAGGAAGCGAAACATACAATACAATACAATACAATACAATACAATACAATACAATACACTACACTACACTACACTACAATACAATACAATACAATACAATACAATACAATACAATACAATAGCAGAGTTGGAAGGGACCTTGGAGGTCTTCTAGTCCAACCCCCTGCCTAGGCAGGAAACCCTATATCACTTCAGACAAATGGTTGTCCAACATCTTCTTAAAGACTTCCAGTGTTTGGGCATTCACAACTTCTGGAGGCAATTCTGTTCCACTGATTAATTGTTCTGTCAGGAAGTTTCTTCTAAGTTGCTTCTCTCCTTCTTCTTCCTCAAAAAAAAGTCAATTTAGTTGCCTTTACAAAAAAAAACTTTTGATACAACTATGACCTGAATGACTGAGAATCTTCATAGACATTCGACTGAATAAGAAAACAGCCATCTTTAACAAATCTGCTGTCATACAGAAGAAGTGGATTTATTCTTCATTGTCCTAAAGGACAAGACTAGAATTAGTGAATGTCAGCCTCACAAGGTAAACCAGAGCAGGAAATCAACCCTACAGGAAAGCTAAAACTACTTTTATTGAGATTAGTTGTAATAATAACACCTTACAAGCATGACTGTGCTACATCTCCTCCTTCTTGTTGTACAGTGAATCAGGGTGATGTCTGCCTTTTCCACTGTCAAATATTACCTAATTTCTCTTGATTGGAAAAAAAATGTTTTAGCTCCTTTTCCATAGGTAACGTTTGTCACATATTGTAATCAAGGTCATCTTCCATACTGTAGAAAGTTAGCATCCATGCTCCTCCTAGAAGAATGAAATATTTTGAGAAATATTAAAAAATGCAGGATAAAATATTTCCCCCAAAAAAGAAATAAAAAAAATCTTAAGGGAGACAGAAACTCGGAGCTTCAGCCCCCGCCCCCAGCATATATTTTGTGCCCATTAAGAAAAACTGAGCCAGTCTGTCTACAAAAGATCTTCAACTCCAGTGTGAAGGGATTAAGACAGGGGTGAAATCCAGCAGGTTCTGACAGGTTCTGGAGAACCGGTAGCGGAAATTTTGAGTAGTTGGGAAAACTGGCAAATACCACTTCTGGCTGGCCCCAGAGTGGGTAGGAATGGAGATTTTGCAATATCCTTTCACCAGGAGTGGGGAGGAAATGCAGATTTTGCAGTATGCCCTTCCCCTGCCAGGCCCACCAAGCCACACCAACAGAACCAGTAGTAAAAAAAAAAGAATTTCACCACTGGATTAAGAGCTTCAGGACATAATAGGATTAAAACACTAAGACACAGAGCTCACTACATTGTACAATCTCCTAAGGACATTGTATCGCCCTCAGAAACTTCAAACAAACTTCCCAGATAGCCTACAGAGCCAGCTATGACCCCTACATAACCCCTACATGGCCCCATGGGAGTCTGGCAACAGCCAATAGAATACATGTTCTTGCATAGGAACAGGAAGCTCAAGTGCAAAGCCCAAAAGAAGGCATAAAAACCTCTTGCTCTCAACAGCATGTGGCCGGCTTCCCAGAGCCCCAAACCCATGTGCTTCTGCTTCATCATTATACAATAATACAATAGTAGAGTTGGAAGGGACCTTGGAGGTCTTCTAGTCCAACCCTAGTCCAACCCTAGTCCAATCCTAGTCCAACCCCCTGCCTAGGCAGGAAACCCTAAACCGGTTCAGACAGATGGCTATCCAACATCTTCTTAAAGACTTCCAGTGTTGGGGCATTCACAACTTCTGGAGGCAACTTCTGTTCCACTGATTAATTGTTCTAACTGTCAGGAAGTTTCTCCTCAGTTCTAAGTTGCTTCTCTCCTTGATTAGTTTCCACCCATTGCTTCTTGTTCTAGGCCATCTTTCTTGTTCTAGGCCATCTTTCCAATCAACCTCCTGCCTCCATATCTCTAGTGCCTTTCTCCCAGCTTGGAACTGAACTAGATGGATCTTTCTTCCAACAATACTGTCTATCGAAGATTAGAACTACAAGGAAGCAGTTTAAAGAGATAGTCATTGTATGAGCTAATAGCCCTTTGGAATCAACTGCCACAAGATGTGATTCCTTAGCTAGAGATCTTCAACGTGCCATTGACCAAGATTCAATTGCTGAATTTGAATTTGAATAGCCTGGTTGCAGAATCTCAGTCCAATAAGATACAGAGTCCAGAATCACCTGAGAGTAATCTGGCCAATTGGAGCAGTCATGTGATGATGATGATGACGATGATGATGACGACGACGACAACAGGTAGAGCAAAGAGCAAAGCAAAGGTATTCTATGGGGCTCCTTCCCAAGCAAGGGAGAAAATCCCTTGATGAAAGGCAGTTGGCTAAAGCCTGATTTAAGAGGCAGCCCTGATTTTTCATTGAAATTAACACACTGATCTCTGGCTCTGGTATGAAGTTTGTGTGATTTCTGCTCATGAACCTCTAATCTCTGGACTAGCAGACAATCCTGACCTGGATTTTGGAACTCTGGACTGAATTTTGACTATTCTTCTGTGTATTCCTGTTAAAAGCAAAATAACCACTCAGCCAAGTTTTTCCCCCCAGACAGTCAGGTTTGGTTTGCAGTCCTTGTCTGCTGTTATCTCCTTGGCCTTGAGAAAACTGCTAATTTCTGCAGCAACTGTGAGTAATTGAATAACTGAAGCAAGACACAAACAGAGCTAGAATTCCCATCTGTTAGCAATTTTCTAGAAGATTTTGTACTGAGAGGACTGGACTAGATGGCCTTGCATTGTTTTCCAAACCCAGGATTGTAAGAATTTAAGATGGACCCTTATCCTCCTGATTCAGTGGTGGGTTCCTACCGGTTCGGACTGGTTCAGCTGAACCAGTAGTGGTTTAGTGGCTTGGCTCACTGGAACCTTCAGCGATCCAGGCTTGCCACCACCCCAAACCAGTTCTCCGGGCGACACCGTGGATGCTGCCATCTTGGTTTTTTTGCTTCTGTGTATGCGCAGAACAATTTTTATTGCACTGTGCATGCACATGAAGCGCATGTGGGGCACGCACACGAGTGAACTGGCAGTAGCACCTGCTGGAACCAACCTCTGTCCTGATTGCATGCTTATTTAAGGGAATGTAATGTCTTCACGATCTCTGTTGATTCCTGAAAAAAAAGTTACTCCAAATTGTTATGAACAAATGCCATGCTATTTTAATTGGTCCCTGGGTGAATAGCAGTTTGAGAACGGAAGCAGCTAATTGCTGTCCTTTGCAAAGTGCCTGTTCTGAAATTCATAATAGGAAACCACAATCTTGGTGCTCTGGGGAAGTTTCGAGTGACGATTCAGCTGTGGTCTTCAAACAGCTTGCTGACCACGTAGAGATGACATCCCAGTTGTGCTGTGTTGAGAGGTAGAGAAGTAAAAACCAATAACTACAAATGGTTTATGATTTTATCTCTGAAAGGAGAGGCCTTAAATGAGCAAATTCGGTTCCAGCATGTCAGAAACAATTTATCTGGCGGATGAAATCTGACATCCATTTCCCCGAAGAGGTGCAGAAAAGGGATCAGGTTCACTAAGACAGACCTTGTCGAACAGATTAAGATTAAAATTGTGACGGAGAAAGATGAGAGGTCTACATTTATCTCTGAATAAGGAATTAAAGTGCATCTTTATTTCTGCAAGTGGCAGATTCAAAAGCCATCAAATACCAAGCGTTCCATGCAGACACAAAGCCTAATAGGTTAGGGAAAATATGTTCAAGCACCCCAGGAGGCTGATTTATATATACATGGCATACAGATAGGGTAATCACAAATGGATTTAATGAGCATTGCCTTGCTTAAGACTGACACATCATGTCTGTAAGTGGTATCTGGTTTAACGTGTCTCCGTTCCATGATACATGAGGTCATTCTAAGAGGGAATTGTGGACATCTGCTGAAACTCCACATGACAATGTGACTTAATACTTGCATGAGCCAAGGTGGCGTAGTGGTTAGAGTGCAGTACTGCAGGCTACTTCAGCTGACTGCTAGCTGCAGTTTGGCAATTCGAATCTCACCAGGTTCAAGGTTGACTCATCCTTCCATCCTTCCAAGGTGGGTAAAATGAGGACCCAGATTGTTGGGGGCAATTTGCTGATTCTGTAAACAACACAACTATCTATCATCTACCTATCTGTCTGTTATAGTGCCTGTAAAAGCACTATGAAGTGGTATATAAGTCTAAGTGCTATTGCTATTCAACACCTAAGTATTTTTACGTATTACATTTGTATGTCGAGCATATCAAGCGGGCTGCAATTTTTGCAACATGACATCTTGATGTCCCAAAGGTTCTTTTTTTCAGGAGGCAACTGGACTTTCTTGTTTTTTTCTTTTGAAGACGTTTCACTTCTCATCCAAGAAGCTTCTTCAGCTCTGATGGGATAGTGGGGAATGGAAGGATTTATACTCCTTGCAGACAGCTGGTCATTTGCATCTTTCTAGAGGGTCATTGAAGCACTTGGAGGTTTATTTGTGTCCTCAGGGTCACCTGAGTAGTGATCCTGGTTCCTGTAGTCTGCAATTTTTCTCTGGAAAATCCCACAACATTCGAAGAGTGCTCATCCCAAATTGTATAGCTAAACGTCTGTAGAGATTCTCAGCCATCCAGGTCATGGTTGTCCCAAAGGTGACTTTTCGGGAGGCAAACTGGACATTCTTCTTTTTTTCCTCTAAATCCTTCCATTCCCCACTATCCTGTCAGAGCTGAAGAAACTTTTTTCCCCTTTTTTTCAAAAGAAAAAAACAAGAAAGGACGTTGGATAATTTCTTTTCAATTCTTTGTGATGGTGTTTTTGAGCCGGCTTGATTCCTTTTTTTAAAAAAAGAAATTTTTATTTTTAGACAAACAAACACAAATCAAACATAAAACATAAAACCATCTTCCAGTTACATCCAGCATGTCAGTTGATTACAAAACTTTTGTGCATCCTCTCCATATTCCTCACTTACAATTTATATAAAATCTCATATTATCAATCATATGTGTGTGTGTGTGTGAGAGAGAGAGAGAGAGAGAGAGAGAGAGAGAGAGAGATATTTGTGCTGATAAATAAATAAAGGGAAACTAGTATGGATTTGGGCATACCAGGGGTTGTAACACAAATATGTATGTATGTATGTATGTATGTATGTATGTATGTATGTGTCTATACACACACACACACACACACACACACACACACACACACACACACACACACATATATATATATATATATATATATATATATATATATATATATATATGTTTGTGTTGTATTTGTACTGATAAATAAAGGGAGACTAGTGTAGATCTATTTCGAGCTAATTAGCTCTCATCAGCTAGCCATACCCTTACTGGGATTTGAACCTGGGCTGTATTATATCTTAGGCAGGAGTCTTAGCCACTAAGCCACAGGCTCTCCTCCTTATCAGTTGAGCCAGGGAAATAGGTATGTATTTGTGTTACAACCCCTGGCTAAGACTCCTGCCTAAGATATAATACAGCCCAGGTTCAAATCCCAGTAAGGGTATGGCTAGCTGATGAGAGCTAATTAGCTCAAAATAGATCTATACTAGTCTCCCTTTATTTATTTATCAGTACAAATACAACACAAATATAAAAAGGCAACATTAAAAATAAAAATATGGTTTTCTGCCTGCATGGTCTTCTGTGATGAGCCGAAGGACAGAAAGAGGGAGTAGTGACCTTCCTCCCATATTTAGGCATACCAGGGGTTGTAACACAAATACATACATACATACATACATACATACATACATACATACATACATGTGTGTGTGTGTTATTATAATTGTTAATCATTTATTTGACTATAACTATTATTACTTCATTTTATGCGAGATATTCTAAATTTTGAATTAATTTATATTGTGACATTTCATTACATCATCCTAAATCCATCCAATAGTAGTACAACTTTATATGATATCCTGTATCATTCCATTATCCTTGTCTCTAGCATATTTCATTTCCATACTTTTTTGTCTAACCATTGATAAAATAAATCCCATATCTTGTAAAATTGTTTGTTTTTGGTTTGTTTTGTTTGTTTTTATTGGATTTATATGCCACCCTTCTCCCAAAGGACTCAGGGCGGCGTACAACATTAAAAAACACACATCCCAATCTTCTTGTTCTCTAATTTCAAATGTCAATTTGCTCATTTCAGCACATTCCATTATTTTCTGAATAACTTCCTCCTGCGTTGGTATTTTCTCCTTTTTCCAATTTTTTGCAAATACTATTCTAGCCGAGCCGGCTTGATTCTTGAAGATGGCAGAGGATGTTGCTGCTGACTTTGTTCGTTTCTACTTGAAAAAAATTCTATTATTTTGAGGGCATCTTGGAAACCAGAGTTTTCCAATCTGAAAACACTCAATGGGGAGAATTCTGTTTAGTTCTGAATCCGAAACAAAACCCCTATTAAAATGGAGACATTGCTTTTTAATTTGTGGCCCCACTGTTCTTATTCATTCACCCCCCCCCTTAGGTGCAATCTATGGGAATATAACCTAGAACTTTGATATGAAATCAAACTTGGAAGTATAATTAATTGGCTCTCACAGATGCATTTTATTATAAGTTTATATTAGTTGTTTTATTTAACCCCTCCGTTTTTTTTAAAAGATTATGCTTTAATGTGAATTACTCAAAATAATGTGTAGATTAACAATGGAAGAAGGATTGGGGTAGGGGTGAAATCTACTTACTTTCGCTACCGGCTCGCAAATGTGAGCACACGAAATCCTGCCTTCTAGTTAATATAAATCGCACATCATATCTGATTGTCGGAAATATCAGTTCACCTGAATTGGTAGCATTTTTTTACTACCTGTTCAGGCAAACCTGTCCAGGTTAATTACACAGTTCTAGGTAGGTGGAATTTGCCATATTTTAATTTATCTTACCTGTCCATATATATCCACTTTCTCTTTTGGAAAAAAAAAATCCCTTTCATTTCTGTTGGATAATTTTTAGGGCAGGCAGGATAAACATTTTGATCCTGAAAACAAGGTCCCTCACTGCCCTGCGGAAGATTGAGGTAAGGAAGAGACGTGGTATTTTTTCTAAACTTCTCCATTGCCCTTCTAACTTGAGAAAATGGCCCTTTCGCTTCCCACAGAGGTGCGTTCTGTGAGTCCCTTGTCTGCTGTGGCGGTTCTATTAAACAATGATCCAACAGGTCACACAAGTTGTCTGGTTACATCTGAAGGCAATCAAAAGGCCACGGAAATGGGCAACTTGGACAGGGCTGTTATGACCAAGTCACGTAGACAGATTCAGGCATCAAGAAAGTTGTTTAATGCACTGCTATACTATGACAGACGGCCAGCAAAGCTCTACCCCCAAACTTTCCCGAAGGCAGCCACTCACAGTCAGTACAACCCAGTCCTACAAACTAGCTCCACTAGTTATCAGAGCCGATTCACAAGGTAAGGAGGAAGTCTGGAGTCCACAAACAAGGTTCAGAGGGGAGAAACATGATCAGAAGTGCAAGAAGCCAGGGAAGTGCAAGCTCTTTCTCCATGCCCTCGGATCAGGTGGGGGAGGCAGCTGTTCCTCATCAGAGAGGATCTATTGTCTCTCATCACCACTGCCTGTCTGCAGCTGATCTTCCCCTGCATTTGTGAAGGCAGGCAGCTTCCCATCCCGTTGACCACTTCCGCCAATGCCAGAGATGCCTGGGACAGCATTGTCCTGTCCAGACATTCCAGGGAATATGTGCCACCCCCCTTCAGATAGCCCCAATTCCTCCTCCTCCTCCTCCTCCTCCTCCTCCTCCTCCTCCTCCTCCTCCTCCTCCTCCCCCCCCCCTCCTCCTCCTCCTCCTCCAAACTGGGATCTGATGGAGCCATGACAGGTGCCAACTGTCATGGTTTTTGAGACTGGGTGTGATGAACTGTTATTTTACTTAGGAGAAAGAAACCTTGTTTACATCCTTTTAAAATGGGGCGAAATCAGAAGAATGAATGTTTGCATCAGCTGAAGCATCATTAATAATAGAGATAAATGTTCTGGAAAACAGCAAAGAAAAATGGCAAAAGGACATCCGGTTCTGCAGAGAGGAAACACAAAGCTTTGCCGGACTCAGAGAAATCACTTTGACATGGCATCCACAAACATAATACAGTGAAGAAAATCTGCTTTATTTAAGCAGGACTACACTGCTTTTACAATCTCTGATTTTTTTGGTTCAATCTTATAATTGGAGCATTGCCATAGTTGTATATAAATGTGAGGAGTTGTAGAGAGCTGTTTGGAATGAGAAATGTTTAGAGAAGATATAGATTCACAGAGTTGGAAGGGACCTTGTAGATCATCTAGTCCAGTGATGGCGAACCTATGGCACGCGTGCCACAAGTGGCACACGGAGCCATTTGTCAGGGCACGCGAGGCGCTGCCCTGTCAGCTGGCCAGCACGCATGCGCGCGCTGGCCAGCTGAGTTCACCTTTTTAAAAGCTATTTTTTGCCTTCCCCAGGCTCCAGAGGCTTTATAGGAGCCTGGGGAGGGCGAAAAGAGCCCCCCGGAGGGTTCAGGGACCATCCGGAGGCTTCCCTGAAGCCTTCGGAACGCTTAAAACCACCCTCCGAGCAAACCGGAAGTCACTTCCGGTTTGCTCGGAGGGTGGTTTTAAGCGTTCCGAAGGCTTCAGGGAAGCCTCCGGACGGTCCCTGAAGCCTCCGGAGGGCCTCCAGGGGGCGCGGGGAGTCTTTTTTCGCCTTCCCCAGGCTCCTATAAAGCCTCTGGAGCCTGGGGAGGGCGAAAAAAGCATGTAAAAATGGGGGGAGTCACGTGTTGTGCGTGCATGCACACTGGGGGGTCGCACGTTGCATTATGGGTGCAGCACGCCTGCACACAACCCCCCTGCGCTCCCCCCACTTGTGGCACACGAGCCAAAAAAGCTGATCTAGTCCAACCCCCCTCCAAGCAGAAGACCCTACACCATTTTTGACAGATGGCAGTCCAATCTCTTCTTGAAAGCCGCCAGTGATGAAGCTCCCACAACCTCTGAAGGCAACTTCTATTCCATTGGTTAATTGTTCTCACTGTCAGAAAATTCCTCCCTATTTTGAAGTTGAATCACTCCTTGCTCAGTTTCCATTCATTATTCCTTGTCTGGCCTTCTGGTGCCTTGGAAAACAGCTTAACACCCCTAGCATAATAGGTAGAAACATTTTTCACTCTCTATCCCTCCTCCTCACAACCCTCCTCCTCCTCCTCCTCCTCCTCCTCCTCCTCCTCCTCCTCCTCCTCCTCCTCCTCCTCCCTTTCTTCCTTCTTTTTTCCCCTCTCCCTTCTCATTCTGATATCTTTTAACTTCCCTTTTCACTTTCTCCCCAGGGAGTAGAAAACAGACAGATCAACTTAGAGGTGGGACCAGTGGTGGGATTCAAAATTTTTACTACTGGTTCTGTGGGAATGGCTTGGTGGGCATGGCAGGGGAAAGCTACTGCAAAATCCCCATTCCCAACCCACTCCTGGGGCCAGCCAGAGATGGTATTTGCCAGTTCTCTGAACTACTCAAAATTTCTGCTACCGGTTCTCCAGAATCTGTCAGAACCTGCTTAATTTCACCCCTGGGTATGACAAGTGGTGAAATCTAATTTTTTTTGCTACCGGTTTTGTGGGCGTGGCTTGGGGAGGTTTCATGTGACTGGGTGGCCGTGACCAACTGTTTTCCACTTTTAAAGCATTTTTCCTACCTATTTGCCCAAAATGGCAGGAAAAAAATGCTATAAAATTGGGGGGGGAGGGGAATGGTTCCAATGTTTGCGTGGATCAGCTGTGAGCCGGCCGATCGTCAAACCCTTTTTATTTCACTTTTTAAAGCATTTTTTTCCTGCTGGTTCGGGCGAACCTTAGCATTTTTTGCTACCGGTTCTAGTGAACTGGTCAGAACCGGTAGCATTTCAACCCTGTGTGGGACCTCATCCTTTGCATATGAGGCTGAAGCCCAGATAGGTTATAGATCACCTTGTCCTCATAGATATTTGTGCTGCATGCTCAGAGACACCTTGCTTAAATGCTTTAGTTCTCTAGTTGGCGTGTGCTACAGTAAGCAGGAAACATATGCTCAACAGAACATTCAGATTAAATAGGCTCCCAGGTGTATCAGTCTTGCTGTTTGCCTTTGTTTGCTTCTAATGGGTTTTAAGCTGAAGTGTTAGCGGTGCAGGCCCAGAAGGAAACTGTTCATTGCATGTTCCGGCATCTTTAGCCAGAACAGTTGAGGCCATTGTAACCTTCCAGAGGGTTCTCGACAGACTCCTTGATTTCTATGCATGCCCCTCCACAAATTGGAACCCCAAGCAATAGCAGCCGCTGACTCTAGCTCTTCAAAATACTTTGGTGACACTTAAATAAAACATACCTTGCATGAAAGATGTCTAAACCATTTACTCCATCAAGAACACGAAACAACGCAGCTCTCTCAGGCATAACGATCCATGGTAAATTAGGCTGAGCGTTTCCAGAACTCATCGTTTGCATGCAGGTCACACTTTAATGAACTCACACTCAACAAAACCCCTCTGACGAAAGGAAAAGCAGAAAATAAAAACAAGGAAGCAAGCAAGAAAAGGCCATTAGTCTTGGAGGCTCGAAACATCTACAAGAACTTCTTGGGAAGTGAGAAGGGCTGGGGAAGTGTCATTTGCAAGGTATTTCATTTTAGACGTTAATTCTCGATCAGACACTTTCCTGGGAATTTTAACACCAAAGATATATACTGGCACCCCCATCTTTAACAACTAATGCTGGGAATGGAGGAGAGAGTGAGGGAGGGAGGGAGAGAGGGAAGGAGTATTCACAAAGATGTTCAGCTGGTGACTCTGCGGGAAGTGATGATCAGAAGTAAACAATAAAGAGAGGAAACCAGCCACCTGCAGGGATTTCTAGGAGGATTAACACATCCCCTTTGTTAAGAAATGAATGCAGGAAAATGCTGGCGAGGGCTGAAGCTACTAAGACCAAAATATCTGAGATGCGCCAAAAGCTGTTGATAATAGTTTGAATCGCGCTTCGGTGATACAAAAGTTCAGACGTCCTTCAGAATTTATTTCTTGGATTATAATACATTATTTTAATCTTCTAAATCTGCATAGGTACTGACGGGTGTATGCCTCTCGTTATTAAAATGCCACTGGTGGAACTCACAAAGGGGGACTTTAGTCATCTTTGATTTTCAGTTTGGTCTCGGAACCCTTGGCGCGTCTAATACGGCCAACTTGTGAAATTAAAAACTCAGCAAAATCACGATCAAAACAACACTGTGTGAGGCTGAGAAAATGGCATGAAAATCCACTAGGACATCCGGGTGGCAGGAAAAACACAAGGTTTAAACCCAGGGATTTAACTCATGCATAAATATGCTATATGCCTAGTGGACTTTTCATGATCAGACTAAATAGTGAAGCTTTATAATTTGACTAGCTAGATACCCGTGCTTTGCAAAGAAACTATGTGATCGGGCTATGCAGGAGAAATTCGGTTCACAATCCATTGACTAAGTGGTGGTCAGTGATTGAAACATATAAGGGGATATTGCTCCTGCCGCCTTGAGTCCAGAAGCAGTTCCATAGTGGAAGGTCTAGACATTTTGGTGAGGTACCGATGTCTAGTACTGTAAGGAACCCCAGACTGCTCCTGAGTGAAGGAGTGGAATGTCTGCCAGTTTGAACTGAGGTAACAGAATGTGAGCCAAGTGGCAGTTGGAACAGAGTTCTTTTCAGGTGGGGAGGGGGAGTAGAACTCCTTAGCATCAGGGTATATTAATTACTGTATAAGGAATACTAATGATCTGATGGTCAAGTCGAAAAATCCTTTCTTAGCAAGCACCTAGAAGCCAAGAGGAACATATATGCCAAATTTCAGGTTTGTGGGCTTTATGGTTCAGGAGATTTCATGATGAGTGAGTGGTACTTGGCTTATATATATATGCCAAGAGATGAGATGTCAGAATAAGAGGTCTTTTGTCAAAATATTACAGAGAGGAATAAGTTACTGAAATTGTTTGTATTTGTCTTATTTATTTATACCCCATCATTCTTATTTTTATAACTAACTCAAGGCAACAAACATACCTAATACTGCTCCCTCCTCCTATTTTCCCTACCAGAACAACCCTGTGAATGTGGGTTGGGATGAGTGAAAGGGACTGGCCCAAAAATCACCCAGCCAGCTTTCAAGGGCTAAAGCAGGACTCAAACTGACAATTTCCCATTTCCTAGCAAACTGTTTTGATGAAGGGAATAATCACTTTTCCTTGTTTGCATTAGGGTTTTACTTTGAATTTTTAATAATAATAATAATAATAATAATAATAATAATAATAATAATAATAATAATAATAATAATAATAATAATAATAATAATAATATTTATTTCTTAGCCGCACCCTCTCCCGAAGGACTCGGGGCGGCGTACAATAAAAAACATAAAAATACAAGTATGGACAGACATACATATAATATAGACGTATACAAAGACGTATACAAAGAGGAGGTGGACAAATGGATGGAGACAATTTATTTTATATTTATTTTATATTTAATGCTTCTAGACCACCCCCTCTCCCAAAAGGGACTTGGGGCGGTGTACAGTCCATACAGAATATAACAAAATACAATAAAAAAGTTAAATATGTACAGTTGGCATGGAGGAGGCTAAAATGCAATTAAAAGAACTGTACAAAGCTATATAAATATACGTTTTAAACCCCTAAAATAGACACAATAAATTAAAAAACCCCTAAAATAACCAGATAATGATACATTTGCCAGGAGGGACAGTTGTAATTATGCCAGGCCTGCTAATCGGAACAGGTGGGTCTTCAATTTTTGCCAGAAGGAGCGGAGGTCAGAAGTGGTTCTAATGTCGGGGGGGAGGTCATTCCAGAGGGTTGGGCCCATCACAGAGAAGGCTCTACTCCTTGGCGCCGCCCGCTGGCATTGCCTAGTGGACGGCACCTGGAGAAGGCCCACCCTGTGAGAGCGAATTGGCCGCAGGGATGTATGTGGGAGGATGCGATCCCGCAAGTAACTAGGCCCTGAGCCATGGAGCGCTTTAAAGATAGTAATCAGCACCTTGAAACGCAGCCGAAAAACCACAGGTAGCCAGTGCAGCTCGTGCAGGAGAGGTGTTATGTGGGAGTACCTTGTACTCCCCATCACAGCCCGCGCGGCTGCGTTCTGAACTAACTGCAGTCTCCGGGCGCGTCCCAAGGGCAGCCCCATGTAGAGAGCATTACATTAATCCAGGCGGGACGTCACCAGCGCATGAGTGACCGTGCGTAGGGCATCCCGGTCCAGTAGGGGGCGCAATTGGCGCACCAGGCGAACCTGGTGGAACGCCCCCCTCGCCACGGCTGCCACATGGTCATCCATTGACAGCCGGGCATCAAGGAGGACGCCCAAATTGCGCGCCCGTTCCACAGGGGGCAATTGTTCGCCCCCTATGGCCAGCGATGGAATCAGCTGGCTGAACCGAGGTGCTGGTAGCCACAGCCACTCAGTCTTGGAGGGGTTGAGTTTAAGTCTGTTGTCCCCCATCCAGACCCCGACGGCTTCCAAACACCGGGACATCACTTCGAGAGCCTCATTGGGGTGGTTTGGGGTTGAAATATACAGCTGAATATCATCAGTGTAGAGGTGATACTCAACCCCAAAACCACGGATGATCTCACCCAGCGGCTTCACATATGTGTTGAACAGGAGGGGCGAGAGGACCGACCCCTGTGGCACTCCACAAGTGAGTGGCCTCGGGGTCGACCTCTGTCCCCCTGTCAACACACATTGCCTCCGGTCGGAGAGGTAGGAGCCGAACCACCGCAAAACGGTACCTCCGACTCCTATCCCCTCCAACCGGCGCAATAGGATACCATGGTCGATGGTATCAAAAGCCGCCGAGAGGTCTAATAGGACCAGGATAGAGGAACAACCTCTATCTCTGGCCCTCCAGAGATCATCAACCAACGCGACCAAGGCTGTCTCTGTGCTGTGCCCGGGTCGGAAGCCGGACTGGCGTGAGTCTAGATACTCGGATTCGTCAAGGTGTCGTGGAAACTGCTGCGCCACCACATTCTCAACAACCTTCACTAGAAACGGAAGGTTGGAGACTGGACGATAATTAGCTAGCTCCATTGGGTCGAGTGAAGGCCTCTTAAGTAAGGGCCTCACCACCGCCTCCTTCAAGGCGGCTGGTAAGGATCCCTCACCCAATGAGGCATTCACCAGGCCCAGAAGCCAGCCTCTGGTCACCTCCCAAGATGCCAGTACCAAACAGGAGGGACACGGGTCCATTAAACATGTGGTGGGTCGCAGCCGTCCACGCAACCTATCCAAATCCTCGGGGGCAACAGAATCAAACTCCTCCCATGATGGTCTCACAAGACTCGCTGTTGGCGGCCCGTCTGGTCCACTGAGGGAGATATCCTGCAGATATTCCCCAAACTCCTCTGCTCTGCCCTGCAAGGGTGCCCCCTGCGTCCTCTGTGACAAGAGGGAGCGGGTCACCCTAAACAGGGCGGCAGGGCGGTTATCCGCGGACGCAATAAGAGCGGCGCAATATCTATGTTTGGCCGCCCTTAATGCCACAAGGTAGGTCCGTAAGTAGGCTCTTACCTGTGTTCGATCAGATTCGGAGCGTGAGGACCTCCACCTGCTCTCTAGACGTCTCCTATGGCGCTTCATCACCCTCAGCTCCTCGGTATACCAAGGAGCCCGGGTGGGTCGCTGCCGCAGGAGAGGTCGCAAAGGCGCAACCCGGTCCAAGGCCCCAGCCGCCGCCCTATTCCAGGCGGCCGCTAGGTCCTCTGACCGAGCGCGGGTCAGGGCTACAGGTAATGGCCCAAGCTCCGTCTGGAACCTATCCGGCTCCATCAGGCGCTTGGGGCGGTACCAGCTTGGACCATCTGGTCCCGCCTCCTCGGGGTGGGGGGTAGCGCCAGGGAAGTCCAGCCGGAGACATGAGTGATCTGACCATGACAGGGGTGTAACAACAAAGTCCCCTATACCCAGATCACTCGTCCACTGCTCAGATACAAAAACAAGGTCCAATGTGTGGCCACCTTCGTGTGTGGGGCCCTGAATTAACTGGGTCAGGCCCATGGCTGTCATGGAAGCCATGAATTCCCGAGCCACCTCAGATGCTGCTCCCGTCGACGGCAGGTTGAAATCCCCCATAACCGCAAGCCTGGGGATCTCAACCGCCGTCTCCGAGATCAGCTCGAGGAGCTCGGGCAGGGCCGCTGATGTATAGCGAGGAGCCAAGTATACAATCAGCAAACCCAACTGCCTCCCTGGGCCCCATTTCACACCAAGGGACTCACACCCGGATATCTGAGGAACAGTGAACTCCCTCGGCTCTAGACCTTCCCGTATAACTACCGCCACCCCACCACCCTTACCCACGGCCCGAGGCTGATGGAATGCACGGAAACCTGGTGGGCACATTTCCACGAGGGGTAAACCACCCTCGTGGCCCAACCAGGTCTCCGTTATCCCTGCAAGGTCCAGCTCCCCCTCAGAGATCAGCTCGTTAATGAGGGGGGCCTTGTTGGTTACGGACCTTGCATTGCAAAGCATCAGCCGTAGGCCCGGGCTCTGTAGTTCCTGGCCACCTAGGTTGCGGGGGTTGGTACAAACGACCGGGCGTAGCCAACAGCCACGGTCTCCCAACCGACCATGTCTCTTGTCCTCGCATCCCCCCCTCCCCGCGACCGTTGTAATCAAACAACCCTCTGTTGGAATAACTTGTTCCCTCTCCCCCCCCACTCCGCTCACTTCCTTCCCGGACTCACCTGTCCATCTGGCACTGGCACTGGATCCTCTCCCGGCCTGGTTATCACACACCCCTCCCTGGAACCCCTTAATAGCAATAAAAAACATCTAGATAAAAAGCCCCTCAGCCTCCGTTTCTTCCACCTCTCGGGGTTCGCAAACCCGTCATCAAGGCAGGCCCTTGAGGGAGCCAAGGGCCATACCTGCGAGAGAGGGGCCTCCCGCAGGCAGAGCAGGTCTGACCTCGAATAAATAGTTCGTTAAAAGTCCAATGGGATCAGGATGCTAATAAAAGTTGATAAAAAGTTGATAAAAGTTGATAAAAGTTGATAGCTGATGAGTCGGGGTCTTAGAGGGAGGAAGGAGATGTTAAAATATTTAGATAGAGAACAAGGGGGTGGGAATGATCGAATACCCTTAATTACATAGAGTTACATATAGTGACGAAGATGACCACAAGGTGAAAGACTGTTCAAGGTGTTCCATGGCAGGATGACCCAAAGGTGGGAGACTATCTGCACTGGTTCAGGATGGTTCCAGAGGCTCCCACCCGGTGTTCCAGGGTTCTCCAAAAATGCAAGGTGAAGTTTAGGGTAATCCTCTCTAGAAATTTACTAAACTTCTTAGAGGTCCACAGAGACTTATAGTGAGTGTTTGGCGTCCCCTGCTGGCGTCGACAAGGCCTGGGGGGAGGGGGGCATAGGGGCATTGGGAGCAGCCAGGATATGATGGAAGAAAACAGCAGGAGTCCAGGCAATGGCGACCTTTCTCTCCTTCACCCGCCGCCATAGCCGCCTCCAATTAATCTCTCCCGGCTAACTCACCACCTCCTAGCCATGTCTTGTTCTCCTCCCCGGTCTTTGGTTCTTCCGGTTTTATTAATAAGATCTTTAGCCGCCAGCAGTAATGCAAACCTCGTATCCTCGTATCTTGCGCCGCACACCCATCTGTCCTGTTTTGTTGTGATTTTTTGTTTAAAATCACAATATTAAAATCCCCTAAATAAATTGAATAAATTACAAAAATAAAAACCCGTCAGGAGCGATATGTTCAGACTATGGTTGAGCCAGGCCAGCTACTTGAAATAGGTGGGTCTTGAGCTTTACACGGAAGGAGCGGAGGTCAGAGGTAGTCCTAATATCCGGGGGGAGGTCATTCCACAGTGCTGGGCCCGCCACAGAGAAGGCTCTACTCCTAGGCGCCGCCCCTCGGCACTGTCTGGTGGACGGCACCTGGAGGAGTCCCTCTCTGTGCGAGCGAATTGGTCGCAGGGATGTATGGGGCAGGATACGATCCCGTAAGTAACTAGGTCCTGAGCCATGGAGTGCTTTAAAGATCGTTATCAAAACCTTGAAACGCACCCGATAGACCACAGGAAGCCAGTGCAGCTCGCGCAGGAAAGATGTCACATGGGAGTACCTAGAACTCCCCATAATTACCTGCGCGGCCGCATTCTGAACCAACTGTAGCCTCCGGGTGCATTTCAAGGGAAGCCCCATGTAGAGAGCGTTATAGTAGTCTAGGCGAGACGTCACCAGCGCATGAGTGACTGTGCGTAAGGCGTCCCGGTCCAGTAGGGGGCGCAATTGGCACACCAGGCCAACCTGGTGGAACGCCCCCCTTGCCACGGCTGTCACATGGTCATCCACTTTAATGAAAATATTATTATATATAAAAAGAACACATACTTGAATTTCAGGAGAGATTGATTGCCAAAGTCAGGGTAGAAGTCTGACAAAATAAGGTGGACCAGTCTACCTTCTGTAGCTGGCATATTCATTGTTCCCTTCTTCAAAACACTTTGCAAAGATTTGGTTCACACAACATGTAATTTTATTCTTTATTTACCATATTTTTGGACTATAAGATGCACTTATTCACCAGTGCGTCTTATAGTCCAAAAATACGGTAAATAAAGAATAAAATTGCATGTTGTGTGAACCAAATCTTTGCAAAGTGTTTTGAAGAAGGGAACAACAAACAGCGACGCATTGGTGTATAAGACGCACCAAGATTTCGAAGAGGTAAGTAAGAAAAAAAGTTTTTGCTTTCCCTCAGCCTCCAGAAGCACTCTGCAGGCTTCAACAGGGCTGGGGCAAGGCAAAAAGGCCCCCGTTTCAGTCTTGCCCCAGCCCTGCTGAAGCCTGCAGAATGCTGCTGGGGGCTGAGGGAAGGCAAAAAAAGCCTCCATTTTTGTGAACAATGGCCCATTTTCCACCCATTTTTCACAAAAACAGGAGCATTTTTGCCCTGTCACAGCCCTGCTGAAGCCTTCAGAGTGCTGCTGGGGGCTGAGGTAAGGCAAAAAATGGCTGTATTCAGTGTATAAGATGCACCAACATTTCCACCCTCTTTTACAGGGGAAAAGATGCATCTTATACTCTGAAAAATATGGTACTTGTGCAATAGACTTTTACGTCACCATAACATTTATTAAGCTTGATTTAAGCTTAATAAATGTTAACATCTTGTGGGAAGATTTAACATTGTGTGTGAAGCCAAGTTCTATGTGTAGCAATGTACGTGTGAAGTGTTGTGGCCTGTCGGCTGCCAGCAGAGCTAGCAGCAGCAGTCAGATGAGGAGGAGTTTGCGGGAGAGCCTGGGCCGGCTTCAGAGCCTTTGGAAGACTCTGATGAGGAAGCATGATCAGAGGTCGATGCAGAGATGGGGCCTTCCATCCTGCCCCAGGTAAGAGGCAGCTAGCTGCCTTCGGGGCCTGAGCTGAGTGAGGGGCAGGAACAGATGGGGCCCATCCCAGATGTGTGTATGCATAGAGGAAAGGAGAGGAGAGCAACAGAAAACAATAAGCCGGCTCTCAGGGAAAAGAAGATGTAGACACTAGCCAGTCCCTCCTTGGCTGGGAAATAAATATTGGGGTTTAGAAATGGCCAGTTGTTGTAGACAACCATTCATTTTCCAGTGTACATCAATCATGTTAGATTCCTTTGCCAGAACCAGTTTTGTTGGGACTAATGGGTCTGTATTTGAGGTGCCAACAGAATCTCCTTGCTGGGAAATAATGGGAGTAAATTTGCCTCAGCCTGTGTGAACAAGTACTGTTTCTGTTTGGCTACTCATTGAAAGGACTTTTTTTATCTTGAGTTCTCCTGTGAACAGAGACTGTTCTTGCCCTGTTTTAGAAAAGGAAAAGACTTTCCTTTGTGACTGATTACTTTTTGTTTTGTTGATCCAACGTGAACAAAGACTGTTCCTACCCTGACTTAGAATAAAAGGGCCTGTGTTACTCGTGAGTAAGCAGTTTCTCATTGCTTGCGAAGGCTGGGTCAGAACATGAAGGCGTTGTCCATATAAAGAAGGACCCTGTTCAAATCCCTTTCAGTGCATGAGGATACGAAAGGAATTTCCCAATGTATAACAAATTAAAAGCTTAAGGACAGACCCAGGTTCTAGATCAGACTCCAAGGAAGATTGTTTGATCATGTGTTCTTTTTCACAGACTGGTGGAGAAATATTCTGAATTGAGAGGTCTCTTAGCTTGAAGTTCTGATATTGACAGTTCATTCACATGTTCACTCTCTACCCTGCTTTTCCTTGTGAACAGACTCAGTGGAACATGTGAGCCTTAAGGCCAAAGAAGTTTCGTCCTTGGAAATATGGAATCTAGTGTCAGGCCTGGAAGCCATCTTTTGCATTGGGCGTTCAGGCCTGCCACATTTAATGCTGTGGGAAATTGGGAGGGGGGAGGGGGGAATATATGGAGTGGGATAAAAGGTAAAGGTTCCCCTCACACATATGTGCTAATTGTTTTCAACTCTAAGGGGCAGTGCTCATGTCCATTACAAAACTGAAAAGTCAGCGCTGTCCAAAGACGTCTCCGTGGTCATGTGGCTGGCATGATTAAATGATAAAGTCGCATGGAACGCTGTTACCTTCCCAACAAAGGTGGTTCCTATTTTTCTACTTGCCTTTTTACGTGCTTTCGAACTGCTAGGTTGGCAGAAGCTGGGACAAGTAATGGGAGCTCACTCTGTTATATGGTGCTAGGGATTCAAACTGTCGACCTTTCTGATCAACAAGCTCAGTATCAGCCACTGAGCCACCACATTCCTTGGAGTGGGATAGAAATATTCAAAATAACATTCCTTTCTCAGAGAGTCAATGATGTCTTGCCCTGCTCCTAGAGGGGTATGACTGGGAGGCATCTCCAGTTGGGATGATGACTGATTTGACCATGTGATGGATGTGTGGGTGTTGGTCGGGGACTTGAACTTTCATTTGGGTGGGGAAAACCTGGAAGCTTTCAGATTCGGGTTTTCCCAGATGTGCCAATATGACATTTGTAATAAAATGGGACTTTGAGAAAGCTCAAGCCTCTAAGTCTTTTTTTGTTGTTGTTAGGGGTATTACTTGGAACCCTGACATTAACCCGAATCCCCTTTAAAACTCAACCAGCTCCTCAAACTTTGGAGTACTGTCCAGGGTCCTGAGCCCTGAGTGTCAACCCGAAATCGAGTGCCGCAAAGACTCAGGGAAGATGGAGGACGATGACATCTAGAATACTTGGTCTAGTGCAGTGTTTCTCAACCTTGGCAACTTTAAGTCCTGTGGACTTCAACTCCCAGAATTCCCCATCCAGCTGGCTGGAAGATTCTGGGAGTTGAAGTCCACGGGACTTAAAGTCACCAAGGTTGAGAAACATCGGTCTAGTGTCTTGCATTCAAAATAATTGCCTGACAGTTGTGTTCAGATTTCATGATGTCAGTGGTGTAATTTCATATGACATCCAGTTATTCATGCTCCATCTAGTGCTTCTGGACATTATGTCCGTGGTCTTTCTGTTTCCTTGGCTTATTGTCCCTTTGGATCAACGTCAAAGAAACTGAGTCGTGACACAAGCGAAACCTCCTCTTCTAGTTACAGCTAGACAAGTGGATATCTAAACCTTGTTAACCTCTGCTTTTGGAACATAGGCTAATCAGTGGGGATGCTAACATGGTGGTGCTTGTTGCTATGTTTGTAGCACCACCTCACTCAACTAGAGGAATAAACATTGTTATATTTAGGCAAGAAAAATATAGGGCTTATAAAAAATGTAGACAAGATAGGTTTATCAAGAGGTAGAGAAGGCCACAGAATAGTCACTGACAATTATTATTACGGTTTGAGCTGCAGCGGCGCAGTGGTTAGAGTGCAGTACTGCAGGCTACTTATGCTACCTGCCGACTGCCTGCAATTTGGCAGTTCGAATCTCACGAGGCTCAAGGTTGACTTGGTCTTCCGTCCTTCCGAGGTGGGTAAAATGAGGACCCAAATTGTTGGGGGCAATAGGTTGACTCTGTAAACCGCTTAGAGAGGGCTGTAAAGCACTGGGAAGCAATATATGACTAAATGCTAATGCTATATGAGGGAGAAGAATGCTATACAATTATTAAATCTTCATGCCTTTAAAGCTTTTTGATATAATTCCTTCCTTCCCTCCCTCCCTCCCTCCCCTCATCTTCTTTCCCTTTTTCCTCACTTCTCTTTTTTCCTTCCTTCCCTCTCTCCCTCCTTTTTCTCATCTTCCTTCCTTCTTTCTTTCCTTCCTTCTGTCATCTTCCTTCCTTCCTTTCCTCCCTCCCTTTATATAAATATGTACCCTTAATACTTGATTTCAATGCACAAGGATGGCTATGTGTATTTATTTTTTACCTCTTTGCTTTTGCTTCCCTTAATAGGCAGCCAAATGCATTCCTGGCTATGTGGATCAGTTAGCTAGAGCCGCTATGAACGAGAAAGCTTTTTCCCCCCCATTTTCATTAAGAAGGTTTTTCGCTAGAAAATCCTAATATCCATTTTTTAAAAAAAATACGTCTCACAAACCATTTGGAGAAGTGGATTCAACCAGAACTAAAAGCACTGTAAATACATCAATTTCAGCATATAAAATACTCCAAGGAGAAACAAATCTACAAGGCCATTTAATTATGTACATTTGACTTCCAATAAAATTACAAGGGCTGAGAGATAGATTTGGTTCTGCTGATGTAAAATATACGATCCATCCTTCTTCAACAGGGACTTTCAAAATACAGTATATTAAGACTGAAAATCCCGGAATTTCCCTTTCTCAATAGCTTATAGGGCAGAGACTATCTATGCTTTTGGGCAATGCATTACTTTGTTGGAAGATATGTCCTTCTGGGTTCAGTTCTAGTTCCTTCTGGGGAAAAAGACACTGGAAACATGGAAGGCCGCTTGGAAAGATGGTTTTAATGGTGGACAGGACCACATGGCTTGAGCTCCTGAACAGAAAAGGGGGATCACATGCTTCCAGATGTTGGGTGAAGAAAAAGAAAAGACAAGAGATGCTGAAAGTCCCTGGTTTTATGCCCTCTCTGGGCTTTGAACCTGAGCTTGTATTCTGATTGGTCATCAGACTCCCATGGGGCCATGCAGGGGCAACTCTGTAGGCTGTGTTTTGAGTCCAAATTTGGTTGAACATTGGTTCTTCCCAGGTGCCCTGTGGTGAGATGGGTAAAGGGTTAATACTATCATACCTTAATCTCATCACCCTGGAGCTGAAGGGGGATCTTTGTTATGTAGAATAGACTGGCTCAGGCCTTTTAATGGCCCATTGAAAAAGATGGGGGCTATTAAGAGTGAGTCTGTTTCCTACCTAAAAACATGTTTCTCCATTTCTTATCCAGGGAAATATAATATTCTGCCTTTTCAATATTTCCCAGGATATTTCATTTTTTCTAGGAGAGGGGTGGGTTTTAACTTCCTACAATGTGGTAGAGCATGCAGCTCCCTTCTCATCTGATTCAGATGACTGATGGGATTCAGATGGTCACTTTGATCCAACGTGAATGCTTGGTTCGGTTTGGAAACACGATTCTCTTTGATACCACACTTCAAACTGCATAAGCAAATGACTGAATCGGGTTGCTTCATTCACTTTGATTCAGAGGCCTCTGCTCTGCTTTGATCCAATTTGGAAAGTCAATTTGATCTGGAGTTTGGATTGAATCAAAGCTTTGCATGGGTTGGTCCTGTATGTGACTGGAGAAGGCCTGGTAACATATGATGGGACCAGTACATGGGAGCTGTTCATGTGTTAAGAAGATTTCAGCCCATCTAAGTTTCAAATCAGCTGCTTAAAGGCCCATAAGTCTACAGTTCTATAGACTCCAGTTCTTGGAGAATTGCCATCTCTTCATGGTAATAGATAGGCTTACACTACCCCAGACCGATCCTTTGTATAATGTAGAGCACGGGTGTCAAACTCAATTTCATTGAGGGCCTCGGGGGGGGGGGGGGGGGAGATGTGGCTGACTGGGTGGGCGTGGCTGACAGGGTGGGTGTCGCTAACTGGGTGGGCGTGGTCAACTTGACACCACTCCCCAAACTGCTGCCATGTTTCCTCTTCATATTGGGTAGACCGGCCAAAGCTACGTTGGCCCAATCTTTCCTCTTCGCATTGGGTAGATTAGGACAGCCCTATGGGCCGGATCCAACCACATCGTGCTCCAGATTAAGCTTGCCCCTGATCTAGAGATTCACCTGGACTTGTGACTCCTACTCGAGAGGCAGATGGCAGTTGTGGCCAGGAGACCCTTTGCACAATTTTGTGTTGTGTACCAGTTATGCCCATTCCTGGACCACCATGCTCTTTTCATAGTCACCCACACCGTGGTCACCTCTTGTCTGGACTATTGTGATGCACTGTACATGGCGTTGTTCTTGAAGAGTATTTGGAAGCTTCAGCTAGTTCTGAATGCAGCAGTCCAAATTGTTTGGACCTAGTGTCAGGGTTCCAAATACCATCCAAAAGTAAATCAGAGTACAAGGCAAAGTATTGCTCAATGTTCCAATTTATTAAGAGAGCCATGTTGGCACATCTGGGAAAACCCAAATCTGAAAGCTTCCAGGTTTTCCCCACCCAGTTGAAAGTTCAAGATCTTGCCCCCACACCCACAAGTCCCTCACATGGTCCAATCCTCCACCCATCCAGTTCCGGTCAGGTGCAGAGGTGCAAAGACAAAGGATGACCTTGGCTTTCTAGAAAGAATTTTGTTATGGCGACATAGTATGTGACTCCTTACAATCCCCCCTTCCATTTCCCCACAATAGAAAATGCACAGTAGAATAATAGAAAGTGTGGCAGGCCAAAGATCCAACAGAAAAGATGACTGCAGGCCTGACAGTGGTTGGATCACCTTGCAGTCCAAGGGACTCATTGAAACTATGTTGAAGACATATAACATAAAAATCCAGCATTGGAAGGGACCTTGAAGGTCTTCTAGTCCAACCCCCTTGCTCAGGCAGGAGATCTTATACTATTCCAGACAAATGGCTGTCCAACCTCTCCTTGAAAACCTCCCAGCGATGGAGCACAACTTCTGGGGAAAAAATAAAAAAAAGTTGCAACATCTTTTCAGAGGTGCGATAGGATCTTTTAGCTGCTTTCTGCTTTTACCTTGATTGTGGATTAATCATCCTTATATTTGCGTTCTCAGTGAATATTCTTGCAAGCTACCTTGGGATACTTTGTGAGCATGTATTAATATAAACCAGCTGGAAGGGAAATACACAAATGGAAGAGCTTTCAAATGTCTCCTTTGAAATGGTAAAGGATTTCCTCCATTACACACAAGCACACATACACAAAAGCAGTTCCTGGCATACTCTAGGAAGGGGTTCATTAACTTTTCAACTTTTCATTTTAAAAACTTGAGATTGGATTCATGCATTTTCTTACTTGGGCCATTGTCAATGGCCTGAATATAAATAGAGAACAGAGGCATAGCTGGTTGAAGCTGAACTGCCCAATCTGTTTCATTCAATCTGTTGAAAAGCAAATACCCCAGGGGTGAAATCTCCTTACCTTCGCTACCAGTTTGCAAATGTGAGTGTGCGCTTCCATGCATGCGCAGGACTTTCCGCGCATATGCAGAGGGTCAAAAATGGATGTGATGACATCTGGGTGGGTGGGCGGAGCAGGAAATCCTGCTTTCTAGTTAATATAAATTGTGTGTCACAGCTGATTGTCAGAAATACCAGTTCACCTGAACTGGTAGCACTTGTTTTACTACCGGCTCGAGTGAACCTCTCCAAACCGGTAGCATTTCACCCCTGAAATGCCCTCTTTTTCTCTAGGAGGGATTATAGAATTCTTTCTAGAATATAATCTGTGGTTTCAAATAATGTCCACATTTGTGTCCAGCTTATACAGCACTTGCTAAGACCACACTTGGAATATACTGTATCCAGTTTTGGTCACCATGGTGTAAAAAAGATATTAAGACTCTAGAAAAAGTGCAGAGGAGAGCCACAAAAATGATTAAGCTAAAACCTAGGAAGAACAAATGCAGGAATTGTGTATTCTAGTTTAATGAGAAGAAGGATTAGGGGTGTATGATAACTGTGTTCCAATATCTAAGGGACTGCCACAAAAAAGAGTGGGGGGGGGGGGTCAACTTATTCTCCAAAGCACCTGAAGGCAGGATGAGAAGCAATTGTTTTCCGGGTGCGATTCAAGGTACTAATTATGACCTTTAAAGTGCTCCATGGCTTAGGCCCAGGGTACCTGCGAGACCACCTACTGCCACCAGTAGCCTCCCACCGTCCAGTACGATCCCACAGAGTTGGCCTCCTTGGGATGCCGTCAGCCAGACAGTGTCAGCTGGCGAACCCCAGGGGGAGAGCCTTCTCTGTGGGAGCACCTTCCCTCTGGAATGAGCTGCCCCCGGAGCTTCGCATAATCCCTGACCTCCGGTCCTTCCGACGCGCCCTAAAAAGTTGGCTTTTCCAGCAAGCCAGCCTGGCCTGAACAAAATATATTATTATTATTATTATTATTATTATTATTATTATTATTATTATTATTATTATTATTAATTCAACTTATAAGCCGCTCTCTCTCCTCGAAGGGACTCGGGGCGGCGTACAATTAAATACACAGCATATTGCACGGAGGAGGTATATAAATAAAAACAATTTTTACAATTCATAAATAACAATAACAATAAAGTTAAAAAGACAATAACAATAATGTTAAAAAGACATTACAATACCCTAAGATTTAAAATTTAAAATTGCCAGGGGGATTAGAGAATAGAGTTCTAGTTAAGCCAGGCCGGCTAGTTGGAACAGGTGGGTCTTGAGTTTCTTGCGGAAGGAGCGGAGATCAGTAGAAGGGCAGCATATAAATCCAATAAACAAACAAACAAAACAAACAAACAATGGGTGGAAAGTAACCAAGGAGCGAAGCAACCTATAACGAAGGAGAAATTTCCTGACAGTTAGAACAATTAATCAATGAAACAGCTTGCTTTCAGAAGTTGTGGGTGTGCCATCACTGGAGGCTTTCAAGAAGAGATGGGATAATCATTTGTCTGAAATGTTATATGGTTTCCTGCTTGAGGAGGAAGTTGGACCCTTCCAACTCTGAATTTTTATGTTCTATGTTATCGTCAACTCTATCTTTGCAGGCTTAAGTCTCCCAAATCTGCAGCTCTTTAATTCATCCTTGAACTAAATTAAAGAAATTGCATGACACCTTTTGAGATGAGGTAAAAAGGCTAAGGACCCGATGGCTCAGTGGCTAAGATGCTGAGCTTGTCGATCGGAAGGTCAGCAGTTCGG
Organism: Natrix helvetica; assembly: GCF_964273705.1. Classification (NCBI taxonomy): domain Eukaryota; kingdom Metazoa; phylum Chordata; class Lepidosauria; order Squamata; family Natricidae; genus Natrix; species Natrix helvetica. The sequence continues at coordinate 284,810,910 of NC_138552.1, read as the reverse complement.
CAGTTCGAATCCCTAGTGCTGCGTAATGAGGTGAGCTCCCGTTACTTGTCCCAGCTCCTGTCAACCTAGCAGTTCAAAAGTACATAAAAATGCAAGTAGAAAAATAGGGACCACCTTTGGTGGGAAAGTAACAGCGTTCCATGCGCCTTTGACATTTAGTCATGCTGGCCACATGACCACGGAGAGATCTTCGGACAGTGCTGGCTCTTCAGCTTTGAAACGGAGATGAGCACCCGCCCCCCCCCCCCAGAGTCAGGAATGATTAACACATATTTGTGAAGGGAATCTTTATCTTTACCTTTTAAGAAGGCCAGTCGGGGAGGCTGCAGGGTTATAAAAAGACATGTAACTAACGCATGTGAACACAGCAAAGCAAACAAATAAATTTTTAACACTTCCCTCCTCATGGGTACACAGGCTAATCATCATAAAAGTTAACAAATAAGTCGGAACTACAATGTCTCAATACCATTAAAATTAATCCATAATACAGAACGTGTGTGTGTGTGTGTGTGTGTGTGTGTGTGTGTGTGTGAACATGGTTGTTGCAAATGGACAATTGAAGTCTCATTACTTTTTACACACATCACATATAAAAGAAGGACTTGGTAGAAATTTATTTACTTTGATTGATTGATTTATCAAATGTATATGTCTGCCCATCTCACACAAAGTGATTCTGGGCTAAGACATAAGATTGTTCTTTGAATTCAGCCATCGGCTTCAATTAGTTTTGCTGAAATTGGTTTTGTATTGCCATTTTCAGTTTTGTAATCAATTCCCATAGGGTGGCAGGGAAAAAACACAACTAAAATATATGCAAATATTAAACCCTCTTTTGAATTTGAATAGGAAAGATCAGACTATCTTGGGAGGTCCAAGAGGTGAAACAAAATAACTCATTCAGTTTGAATAGTGCAGTAACACTCAACATTAATTTAATTTAATTATATATAGCTCCCCAAAACATGGTTGATTTTCTATGTATTCCATAGAATCGTGAAATATAATGATTGGGAGTTTTCAAATCAAAAAGTTCAACCCCTCAAGAGTTCAACATTTGATTAGGAGCCAATGAAAGTTCATTAGAAGATAGACAGTTATATGTGTGTGTGTGTGTGTGTGTGTGTGTGTGTGTGTGTGTGTATAACTTTGGAGCGTCTCGAGCAATTTCAAACAACCTTGGTACACAGATGACTTACTCTCTGGAAACAAATACTGTGGGGGTAAGACACCCTTAAAATCCCTCAGGGAGTGTGTTCTGTTAAGATACAGCCTGTTGTGCCTTAAAATGGCTCCTACTATACTGCTGTAAAATGGCTTCTACTGTTCAGCATAGTGGAGTTGCCATGGTAACAGCTTCACGGTACTCCACAAGGGGGCTCCCTCTGGTTAGAGGGAAAATCCAAAATTAGAAATTACATTTGGTCTGGACATTTTCCTCCTATAAATAAATACCCGGGCAATTCTGGATTATCGGCTAGTTTTAAATAAATAAACCCCTGTTTAGTGCAGGAATCCACTTCTATGTTTTATCTAGGCATGCAGCCTTAAAGTCCTTAAAGGGATAGTAAATGTGTGACATGGTAGTACCGCTTTTTACTGCACTGCATGGTAAGACCACATTTGGAATATTGAATCCAATTTTGATTAGATCTTGAGACTCCAGAAAGAGTGAAGAGAAAGGCAACAAGGATGGTTAGGGGACTGGAGGCTAAACCATATGATGAACGGTTGCAGGAGCTAGGTATGCCTAATCTAATGAAGAGAAGATTTAGAGGTGAAATGATAGCAATATTTCAATATTTGAGGGGGTGTTACAGAGAGGAGCACAGAGCACCTGAGGGCAAGACAAGAAGTAACTGATAGAAACTTTACTAAGAGGGACCCAACCTAGAATTAAGGAGAAATTTCCCGTCAGTGAGAACAATTAATCAGTGGGGTTAATTGCCTCCAGAAGTTGTGTGTGTTCCAACATTGGAGGGTTTTAAGAAGAGATTGGGCAAACATTAGTCCAGAATGGTATAAGTTCTTCTGCTTGAGCAGGGAATTGGACTAGAAGACCTCCAAGGTCTTTGCAACACTGTTATTCTGTAAGTCCTAAGGAGAAAAGAGCCTACCTGTCATGCCCCAGCATATAACTTTTATATAGTTGTTGTTCTCTAGCCCCATCTAGTGGCCGGAGGGACAAATATGCCCCAACATGCAATCTTTATATACTGTTGTTGCTCTCTATCCCCATCTAGTGGCTGGAGAGACCAATACCAATTATATTGTTTGAAGCTGACCCAACCTTCTTACCCATCAGCCCGCACTCTCAAAACAAGTGCACACTGGGAAGGCAGACTTCATTTCAGTGGTGGGTTTCCAAATTTTTTACTTGCAGTTCGCTCTCATGCAACACTTTTGCACATGCGCAGAAGCATCCGGGTGGGTGGGTGGAGCCTCCCACCACAGCTACTACCAGTTCACCCAATCCAAGCCAAACTGGGAGCAACCAACCTCTGCTCCATTTCCTTTAGCATTTGGAGAAAGCAGAAGCATAAAGAAGCATCCATCTTAATCTGTGGCACATGGTCATCCAAGGACAAACTCACATCCCCCACACAGAGCATTGTTGGTGAGATTTAGATTGCTTGTATTAGTAATTGTTATGTTTGTTAGGAATGTAAGCTAACAGTTGGGTCAGCAATATATAAACCATGATGGTAGTACTGTAGCTTTAAGTTCTGCTGTAATGTGATTGGTTGCTGTTACTTCAAGCAGCCATAAGAGGGAGCCAGAATGGCTGTTTGTTAGATGCTGATTGGTGTATACTGCTTGATACTGTATCGTGAGTTACTGTGTGTTTTTGCTACTGTTAGCGACTTTGTGTGCTGAACTGATTATATGATACTGGACTGTGTTCAAAGGACCACTCCTTAACTGAGAACATTGATAACTGACTGACTGTACCATGTATGACTTAGACTGTTTGATGAACTCTGAATACCTCTATTTTCCACATAAGTAAAATACTATTACTTTTACTATTCGGTGTCCCTGTATGCTGGTTTGTGCATGTTCTTCCACACAAATCTCATTACGTTTCTCTGCACACTTGCTCTCCTAACAGAGAGCTTACTTACTTAACAATGTTCATCACTAACTTAATACTGCTTATCTTCTATTTGGTTCTCATTGTATGTATCCCTATTTCCCCCAGTTTCACCATATCCTGTTCTTTCAGTAAAATATTCATATCAATGCACATAGGGTGTTTAATTGGAGGATAGGTGGGTTTAGCTGCATTCCAAACTGCACACAGACTAATGTGTAGGGAGGACCGAATGCCACCACTTCCCAAAGCAAACTATCCCACCATTGAACTCCTTCTACTACTATTATTATTATTATAATTAATCAAAGTCAAAATCTCTTTTTTTCTTGTGTCATTTTCTGGAACTTAGAACTGAGGAGAAACTTCTTGACAGTTAGAACAATTAATCAGTGGAACAGAAGTTGCCTCCGGAAGTTGTGAATACCCCAACACTGGAAGTCTTTAAGAAGATGTTGGATAGCTATTTGTCTGGAATGGTATAGGGTTTCCTGCCTGGGCAGGGGGTTGGACTAGAAGACCTCCAAGGTCCCTTCCAACTCTGCTATTGTATTGTATTGAACCACTTGGAACTAAACACCAACATGGAACACTGTCTTCTAAAAGCTCTTCAAATACTTGCAGGCAGCTACCATATTTTCTAGCCGTCTTATCTTCCTCTGGCTAAGCATGCCTCCAGCTGTTACTTACAATTATTTTCTTCTACCCTCTCATCTTCGGTTTTTGCTGTCTTCTGGACATGCTCCAGGTTGTCAACGTCTGTCCCAGATATGCAAATTTAAAACCGAATGCTGTATTCTAAAAGCACTACTTAAATTAGTTTATATAAGTGCAGATAGATTTGTACGTGCATTCATTTGCATCCTGAGAGGACATGGATTTATAAGTGTGGCCCAACCTATATGATTCAGTTCATTATTTCTCACCCTTTTCAACTAAACTGTTTAACAGCACATTGGTGCCTGTAATAGAAGACAAATGCAATTTTAGGAAGCACCCAAAGACATGTTGCTGTTCTCAAACCATGGAAGAAACAGACCTGTGGGGCCCTTGATGCTTCTTGAGTTTTATCATTTGTTTGCAGACATTTCATTACCTAACCAGGTAACAGGTTCAGTACTGCTGTTGTTACCTAGTTGAATAATGAAACATCTGCAAGAAAACAACCAATCTCAGAAAGCACCAATTATTCCACTATTCATCCTTGACCTACATATATTCTATTAGAAATGCATCTGCTATATTTTACCCACCCCAAGTCAGAAAAATTAGAACAAGGGTCCAAACGAGGGCAGTGAGGCTGATCAGGGACCATAGATGAATGACAAAGACTGAAGAAGAGATGAGAAGAAAACTTTAACTTTTAACTTTAACTTTAACTTTTATTTGATTTCTAAACCGCACCCTCTCCCAGAAGGGACTCGGGGCGGTGTACAGTCATATTAAAAACACAATAAATATACATAGATATAAATATAAATATAAATATAGGTGTGGCTAGAGGAGGTAACATATAATTTACTGTACAGTAATAGTTAAAGTTCAAATTTAAAATTTAAGAATTTAAAAATGCATTAAAAAACTACCCCTAAAAAACTATCCCGGGATAAAATGTTTGCCAGGAGGTATAAATGGGACTATAAGTGGGCCAGGAACAATAATGGTATTGTTCCAAAGCACCAGAAGGCAAGACGAGAAACAATGGATGGAAACTAATCAAGGGGAGAAGCAACCTGGAATTAAGGAGAAACTTCTGAACAGTGAGAACCATTAATCAGTGGAGCAACTTGCCTTCAGAAGTTGTGAATGCCTCAACACTGGAGGTTAAGCAGAGACTGGACAGCCACTTATCTCAATTGGTGGAGGGCAGGGGTGTCAAACTGGTGGCATGTGGGCTGGATGTGTCACAAGCAGTGGCATGTGGGCTGGATGTGTCACAAGCAGGCCACGCCCACCCCAGTTCCACAAAGGGAAAAAAAGTTGCTAAATTTCATGTGATGGCAATGTGACGTCGCGGGTTTGACACCCATGGTGTAGGGAAGTGATGGCTAACCTTTTTGCCGCCATGTGATGAAACCCATAATGCAATGCATGCACGACACCCCCCTGCCGCATATGCATGCACGACCCCCCTGTGTGCGCCCCACTACCCCACTACCCCACCGCACTCCCTGTGCATGCATGCATGGCCCTCCTGCATGCACAGGCGCCATGCATGCATATATCCCCAGCCATGTGCATGTCCCTTGCACATGTGCATGCAACCTCCGCACATGTGCCCTCACATGAGGATCTCCCGTGTGCACCCTGCTCCCATGCATGTGCGACAGAGACCTGAAAACCAGCTGGCCAGCAGGAGGCGCTCGGGCATGTGTGGTGGAGCTGAGCTGGGAAGAACAGTATGCATGCTCGCAGAGAGGGCTCTGCATGCCACCTGTGGCACATGTGCCATAGATTCACCATCATGGGTGTAGGGTCTCCTGCTTGACAAGGGAGTTGGACTAGAAGACCTTCAAGGTCCCTTCCAGCTCTGTCCTGATTGATCCCAAAGAATGTTCTATATCCCTCCACAATGCAGAGTGTGGAATAATGGATGTAAATTAGAGGAAAGCAGACTCAGGTTGAACATCAGTGAACAATATCCTAATAGTAAATCCAATCTGACCGTGAAACCAGTGGATCAGTTGTGGGTTTCTCTTCACTGGTGGTGGTGGATGGACAGCCATCTCTCTCTGAGATCCATTTATAAGGATTACTGCACTGCAAAGCAGGACCTAGATGGCTCCTTTCAGTTCTTTGATTCTATGATCAGGATCAGCAATAGCACTTAGACTTATATACTGCTTTATAGTGCTTTATAGCCTCTCTAAGCGGTTTACAGAGTCAGCCTATCGCCCCCAACAATCTGGGTCCTCATTTTACCCACCACGGAAGGATGGAAGGCTGAGACAACCTTGAGCCTGATGGGATTTGAACTGCCAAATTGCAGGGAGCCAATAGTCAGCAGAAGTGGCCTGCAATACAGCACTCTAACCACTGCGCCACTGAGGCTCAGTGGAAAAAAATAGGGGGAAAATACTCTCAAACGAAGAAACAATACGTAGTTCTGGATTGAACTGTGGAGTCCTTGTTGCTCTCTGAGCGTCACTGATTCATTTGTATCTTTATTATTTTTACAATAGCTCAAGGCAGCAAACATGTCCAACTCACCTTCCTCCTCCTGTTCTCCCCACAACCAGAGCCCTGTGAGTGGGTTGGGGGAGAGAGAGGGGGGGAGGGAGGGAGGGAGGGAGGGAGAGAGAGAGAGAGAGAGAGAGAGAGAGAGAGAGAGAGAGAGAGATTGGCTCAAAGTCACCCAGCTGGCTGTCATGGCTGAAGCAGATCTTGAAATCACAGTCTCTTGCTTTCTAGCATGGTACCTTAACTGCTAGACTCAACCAGCTCTCTGACTACTTGGCTAGATAACATTATCAGCCCTGATGGTGTTACTTAGTTGGGTAATGGTGGGTCTGCAAGCCAACACCCAAACTCAGAGAGTACCAAAGACCCTACAGAAAATATTTCGTGTATGTTCTCTAAATCAGGGATCTCCAACCTTGGCAACTTTAAGCCTGGAGGATTTCAACTCCCAGAATTCCCCAGCCAGCAAAGGTTACGGTTAGGGGTTGGGGTTAGGGGTTAGAGGTTAGGGGTTAAGGTTTGGGGTTAGGGTGACTGTATTTTTTTGACTATAAGACGCATGGGAGTATAAGATAACCATGATTTTGAAGATGTAAATTTAAAAAAAAATGTTTTTGCACTCTGCAGGCTTCCCAAACCTTCTGCATGCCTCATCTTTTGCACACAAAAAATGGGCATTCAGAGCTTTGGGAGGCTTGTAGAGTGCTCCTGGGCCCTGGGGGTGGGCAAAAACAAGCAAAAATGTTGCATTTTTTTTGCAAAAACAGGCTGGTTTTTGCAAAAAAAAAAAAAAAAAGAGGCATGCAGAGCTTTGGGAGGCTCTTAGAGTGGTCCTGGGGCTGGGGCGGCGGGGGGGGGGGGGACGACAAGCAAAAATGGCCCATTTTTCGCTCGTTTTTGCCCTCAACAGACCCCAGGAGCACTTTGCAAGCCTCCCAAACCCTCTGCATGTCCATTTTTGCAAAGGGGCCGGGGCTTCGGGAGGCCAAAACTGCTGTATTCAGTGTATAAGACGCACCCAGATTTTCAGCCTCTTTTTCGGGGCGTGGAAAAGTGCATTTTATACTCCAAAAAATACAGTAGGTTAGGCAAAGCTGGCTAGGAAATTCTGGGAGTTGAAGTCCACCAGGCTTAAAGTTGTCAAGGTTGTAGACCCCTGTTCTAAACACTGTGCTTGCCTGAATGTATTTCAGTTGAGAAGGAATGAGACTCTGGCAAACGTAAGGGAAAGAACGGGGCTCGACATATGAACATTGCAAGGAAAAACCGAGGAAAAATAAATAAAGAGCAGTCAATTCTCACCACATTCCTAAAATAAACACTGAAGCATCCGGAAGATGAGATTGAAAAAAGTCAGATCTATAAAGCAAACATACTTTCAAGTACATAAAAGCACAGAGCTTGACATACTGCTTGGTTGAAAAGTTTGGCTGGAAAACATTTGGGCAGATGCTCAATGCATGCAAAATATTTTTTAAGCCTCCCCATGCTCCCTTTGTGCTAGGAAGGCTTTTGATCCATGCTGAAGTGAAGCCATTTGTTGTACCTATTTTTAATTGAGCTGTTATGTACGTATGTAACTGCACTGACTGATGTTCTTTGTCACCGTCCCCGATGAAAGGAGAGCTACATCGCCATCCTGCCCTGCGATATAAAGTTTTATTGTTGATCACAGCATGCAACATATCACCACCACCAAAAAAAAAAAAAAAAAAGGAAAGTAGCAGACTCGCAGATGCGAAGATGAGTACAACCCCATTTTTGGCATATGGGTTTAGGAGCTGGAAAAATGCAAAAAAAAAAAAAAAAAAGAAGAAGAAGAAGAAGAAGAAGAAGAAGAAGAAGAAGAAGAAGAAGAAGAAGAAGAAGAAGAAGAAGAACAACAACAACAACAACAACAACAACAACAACAACCAGAATCTAGAACGGGGGTGTCAAACTCAAAGCCTGGAAACAGCAAAGATCCAGCCCATGGGGTGCTTAGATCTGGCCCACAGAGCCGCCCTGGAAACAGCAAAGAACCAGAGCGCAGTGCCTCTGCCAGAGAAAATGGAGCTCAGGAGGGTCGCATGCAGCCCTCCTGAGCTCTGTTTTTGCTGGCAGAGGGTTGCAGGAGGCTGTAGCAGCTGAAAATGGAGCTCAGGAGGACTGCGGGTGGCCCTCCCAAGCTCCATTTTCGCTGGCAGGGTTTTGCAGGAGATCGTTGCAGTTGAAATGGAAATTGGGAGCCCGTTTTCGTTGGCAGAGCACTTGGGGCCACCACAGGCACTCCCAACACAAGTGATGTCAAGCTGGCCATGCCCATCCCATCCCAGCCACGCCTACCCTGCCCGCCTTCCCCCCCCCCAGGTCAAACACAACGCTGATGCGGCCCTCAATGAAATCAAGTTTGACACCCCTGATCTAGAATATTTTTACTTGGGGTGAAGCAGGCTGTAAGGCAGTGCATGGTATGAGATATGTGATATACAATATACAATAGTAGAGTTGGAAGGGACCTTGGAGGTCTTCTAGTCCAACCCCCTGCCTAGGCAGGAAACCCGATACCGTTTCAGACAAATGGCTATCCAACATCTTCCAACATATGGGAAATGCCTTTGAAACTTGAAGCTTTTCTTTTAGGGATGGCAGATGAACAAGTGGAGAAAAACATAGGATCCTTTTTTATATATATAATATTGGTGTTAGGCACAAATGACCAGGGTCACACATAAATTCCAGTTCAGAAAAGTGGTCAACTAGTGGTCAACACTAAATTAGCCCTAGATCAGGGTCAATGGAATTCAAGAAAGGTTGGGTTTAAACCATTTGTGGGAATGTAAAGACTCTAGGCTGCTGACTTGCTTCACTCTGCCCCCTAGCTCTGCCTACTCTTCTCGTACAATTGGTGGCAAGGTTGCTGTATGCCCAAAATGGAAAAAAGCATACATAATCAAAATGGAAGCATAGATTTTGAAATTAATGAAACTATCTGAGATGGCAAAACTGACTACTTTGCTTCGAGACAATAATTTGGCTAAATTGTATGTGACATGGGAGGCCATAGTTACTTTTCTTGTAAGATAAAGGGACTGAATCAATTTTTGGCTCTGAGATTAGATTGGGTTTGCCTAGAGAAATGCTGTAGCTTTTTAAATATAAGGTTGTTGACATTTAATAATTCACTCTCTGTTGAATGAAATTCGAAAAGGACATTTCATGAATATTGTTTTTTTAATACGCTGACAGTATTGTAAGATATTTCACAGATTGCTGTTGTTTGTTTAAACTTAGGAACAGGTGGTTGCATTGTTAATATCTCTTTGCTAAAAGAAAAGCTTTTGTAATATTTGTTTGATGCAAACTTTTTTTATCACCTAGTTTTTTTTATTTCCTTTCACCTTTAAGTTAGTTTATATTTTAATGTTTGATGTTGAAATCTAATAAAGCTATTATATGTGTATATCTATATAAAAGAAATGTTTTTACCTCTCTCACAAGGTTAAATATTGGAGCCATCTATTAAAGTTTTCTCTTGAGAGTTTCAATTGATAGGATGCCGTTACACAACAGGCTAAAGAATTGATTGCCATCGAAAGCAAGGACAGAATAACTCTTTATTTGGTTTTAAAAGGAGACAGTACTTTTGTGGAGGACTGAGATATCAAATTTACTATTTCAGAATCATGGGCAACATCCCTTAACCTCTAGGTTCTGAGGTTCAACAGTGGAAAATGAAGATTAAAAGATTAACAGAGTTGGAAGGGACCTTGTAGGTCATCTAGTCCAACCTCTACCCAAGCAGGAAACCCGACACCATTCCTGACAAATGACAGTCCAGCCTCTTCTTGAAAGCCTCCAGTGGTGAAGCTCCCACAACTTTTGAAGGCAACTTCTGTTCCATTGGTTGATTGTTCTCACTGACATAAAATTTCTCCTTATTTCTAGGTTGAATCTCTCCTTGATCAGTTTCCATCCATTATTCCTTGTTTGGCCTTCATGTGCTTTGGAAAATAGCTTGACCCCCTCCTCTCTGGGGCAGCCCCTCAAATATTGGAACACTGCTATCATGTCTCCCCTGGTCCTTCTCTTCACTAGACTGGTGCGGACAGACGGGCCAAGCGAGCGGCGACTGGGCGGGCTGGGGGAGAGAGCAAGGGGGCAGGCAATGGGAGGGAGCGTTCCGGTATGCGGCCTCCGGAAGAACAGAAGACATGCTAAATTTGAGAAATGGGTATGGGCATACCGGGGGGTACCCCTGAAACCCACCCCTGCTACAGTCCCCAAGTGCTGTGATCTTGGAGCCTAGGAAAATAAAATCTGTCACTAGCTCTATTTCTTCCCCATCTATTTGCCAGGAACTGAGAGGGCTGGATGCCACGATCTGTCCATTAGGTGTAAGCAAATAAAGGATTGAACTTGATTGGACTTTGCTGCGATCTCTCAGTTTGGGCCTGAGAGTCGCTCAAACTGAAGCTTCCATTTACTCTGATAGGCTAAGTGACCTCATAGGAGTGACATCAGGAGTTCTGTTCCTCCATTAAGAACCATCACTGATGACATCTGTTTCCATACACAGGAGAGCATTTGGAGCATCAATAATCCCGTAAGGAAAATGGTATGTTGGATGAATGAGTAAAGCTTCCCCAAGTTCCTCACAGCCAACAGCCACACACACACACACACACACACACACACACACACACACACACACACACACACAAGGACTTCTTGAGGACGATTCTTAAGGGCTGGAAACAGGTGTGGGCTTCAAAAATTTTAGCAAGGGGTTCTCTGCCTGGTTGCTGGGTGGGCGTGGCTATGGTGGGCGTGGCCTAGTTGGCCTCCTGCACCATGGTTGGGGGAGTATTTTTGCCCTCCAAGGACTCTGGGGGCTTTCCTCAAGCCTCTAGGAGGATGAAAATGGCGTCCCCAGGCTCCGGAGGTCCGTTTCGGGCCTTTCCGAACTTCCAGTAGGCCCGTTTTTCGCCCTCCCCAAGCCTCCGCGTGTGCCCTGCATTTAACTGCATCCAAAACGGGCCATGTAGTCGTAGGGACTCCTGGGAGGGGAGAGGTGGGCGGGGCCAGCCAGGAGTGGGATTTGGAGGTTCTCCAAACTGCCTAGAATCTTAGAGGTTCTTCTGAACCCCTATAAACCCCCAGCAGCCCATCCCTGGCTGGAACCCTCTATCCAGAATCTTCTCTCCTGCGTTCCTAACTCTAGGATGGCGTAAAGCTGTCCATGAAGAAGCTGGTGGCTCACTTTTTGCTTGGTGTGCTTTTATTGATTTAATCTTGAAGGAAGTAGCTGTTCCATTTATGAATTGCCTGTTTTATAATATACAATATGTTATAACACTTGTCCAAAGATACATCTCTCTTAATCATCTAATGGCCTTTAAATATTTTTGGCTCTTCCCTCCTTTTAACTTTGGGATCAAACTTTTAATTCATCACCAGAATGTATATTATTTAGCTGTTTGTTTACTCGGCTGGCTTCACAGACCATAGCAATTTTGTACTTGTCGTTGTCATTTTGTGCTTGTATTTCTAGGTCTTAGCTGACATCTGAATTTGGTGAGAAGGCAGAATATAAATTCTGATAATCAACTATTATTATCTATATATATATTTGTACTATGGGTAGGGACCAGTGATGTGCAGTGAGGGTTATGGCTGGGGAGGCTGGTGACGTCATCAGGAAGGCGGGGAATGGGACCACATGTGCAGGAGGCTGAGGCAGCCTCAGCCTCCAGCACACGTGGTCCCATTCTCCGCCTTCCTGAGTGAACATTAAGGGGACCGCGGAGTGCACTGATCCTCGTAGCATTGCTTCCTCCACCGGTGCCAGTCCCTTCCCCCCCTTCCCCTCACCCCGCTCAAGCCTTGCTGCCTGCAGCCACCGCCCGCCCTCGCTGCCCCTTTCGTTGCTTTCCCATTCAGGCTGCTGCACTTTTGTGCCTTTGTCCTCCGGCAGCGCCGACATTTCTGCCTCCGCCCCCGGATGGAGGTAGCCAGAATGGCGCCGGGGGCAGTCCGGCGGGCGAGCGACCGAGGATCAGGCTGCCTCGCTCGCTCTTTCGTCCGCCCGGACCGCCTCGGCGTCGCTATGGCTACATCCGGCCGGACGGATGAAAGAGTGAGCGAGGCAGCCTGATCCTCGGTCGCTCACCCGCCGGACTGCCTCGGCGCCATTCTGGCTACCTCCGTCCGGGCGCGCCCGGCAGCTGCGGAGGGTGGAGGCACGAAAGCCTTCGTCATCCGGAAGCGCCAACAGCATTTCTGCCTCCGCAGCTCCCGGGCGCGCCCGGACGGATGTATATAATTATATTATATTATCTGCCTCCCCTGACCGCACGTCCCTAGTAGGGACTGACCTGAAGTGGCTATTGTAATCAAAATGATAGTGGAATGAAAATGCCAGTCCACGTGAGTGAAAAATGGTGTGAGAAAGATTAAAATCCATCTGGTAGCTCATGGAGGGAAAAGGTTTCCAAGAAAACTGAAAAGGCTGGATGTCTTTTGATGCATCTGTAGCTTGAGGAACCTTGAAATAATGTGTATCTTCAATATAGATCTAATGGATTGGAAAAGAATTTGGAACAGAATTGTAAACTCACATGATCAGTAGCATTCAAAGAAAACATGTACAAAATGTTCTGTCGTTGGCATTTGCCACCAATGAGATTGGCCAAAATGTACCCGAACATGAATCTGACCTGCTGGAAGTACAAAAAAAAAATGCAAGGGATTTTCTATCATATACGGTGATAGAAAACTCCGGAAACTCAAAAATATTGGATGAAAATTTGAAAATGGATAAAACAAATTACAGAGGAACAAATAGAACACAAACCGGAACTCTTTCTTCAGGGAATAACCAAGGGGAAATATAGAAAGAAAATTAAATACAAACTAATACACCTGTTGACCAAAGCTAGAATAACATTTGCCCAATGCTGGAAACAAAGTAATATTCCCCCCGATTAATTAGTGATTCAGAAAATTTTAGATTGTGCAGAAATGGACACGTTAACATTAAGATTAAAGGACAAAGAAGAGTCTGAATACTATGAAATTTGGGGTAATTGGTATAAATGGTTACATAACAGGAATAAAGTTAATTCAGCCGAGAAACAATAGAGAAATGTATAGAACTGTAGGTGAATGTATATAAATATAGTAGCGATATAAGATTGATATGTACAGGTATGATGACATAACAATGTTAATGTGAGGATTGTAAGATGTTATAGAGGGGAAAAAAACAATAAAAAAATCTGTTTTAAGGAGAGAGAAAAAGAAATAATGTGTCTCTTTCTGATGGCCACATCTCAAAAGCAAACTTGTCGAGCTTGAAACAATTCAGACTGGGCCAATCAAAAGAAACAAGAAGGTTGGATAGCTCCACCAGAGGCTTTGTAGCTTGGTAGGAAATAAATCTATGGGTATGATAGAATAGTGCAAAATTATGAATGGTAGGGAGAAAGTAGAGGTCCTTCCCCCCTCTCCTCCTTGTTTCATAAGATTACTATCATCCAATGAATTTGAAGAGTGGGAGATTCTAGAAAGAGAAAGAAGATCATCTTCTCACACTGTGGAGTCAACTGTCGTCATCTCCTTTTTATGACCCAATAATCCCTTGAGGAGTGGATTCTGGGCAACTGAATGGAGCAGTGGATTTACTGGCCAGATGCCCTTCCTGTCGCCAATATGGAATTTTATTCAGCAGATAAATTCTTATCGTGCCCAGTAGTGGTAGGTTCCAGCAGCCACTACTGCCGGTTTGCTCAGGGATGCGCTGCCACCACATGCGCACTTTGTGCTCACACACGCACTTCATGCATTCTGCACGCACATGCGTAGTAGAATGAAAATAGCTCTGTGCATGTGCAGAAGCAAAAAACAAGATGGCGGTGCCTATGGCACCGCTGCAAGAACTGGTTCGGGGGCATGGCAGGCCTGGGTCGCTGTCGGTTCCAGCGACCCAAGCTGCCAAGCTACAACCGGTTAGGCTGAACCAGGCCGAACCATAGGAACCCACCATTGGTGCCTAGAGAGAAATATCTGCCTCTATCTAGGATCGAACTCGCTGCCTCCTGATTGTGAGGTGAGAGCTCTACCTCTAAGCCACCGCACAACTCAACTGTAGAGTCAACTGTGAAGATGGTAAAGTGGCTGCCAAAGAAAAGAGATTCATGGAGGGGAAGGCTCTCAGTAATCACTAAGAAAAGGACGTGCCATACGCTTGGTTTATGCATGTATACATATTTGTATAGTATGCCATATAGTCAGGAGTGGCATCCTACCTGTTTAACAACCGGTTGGCTGAGCATGCGCTTCACACGAGCGCACACACGCTTCAGTCTCTACTTCTGAAGGTTCCATATTGGCAGATCATGCCACTTTATCCTGGGGTGTCCACAAGAGTTTAAAATAGTGAAGCTAATGACATCAGCTGGGGAATCAAAGCCCTACTTCTTTAAATATGTATTGCACGTGCAATGGATAAAAATACAGGATGGCATGCATTCCATAGCTGTGACTGCCAACCTGACTTTTTTTAAACCCCTCCAAAGATCACAGATTTCCTCCCCTTTGCAATCAAATGGTTCCTTCTACACTTTCCAATCCCAGCATTTCTTACACAGTACTAATAGAACTCACCTTCAGACCAAAGGTGAGGGATGAGAAATGGACAGTTTTATCTATTCTGACCCATTATTAATTCATGCACACACACACACACACAGACACACACACACACACCATTTATTTGTGTATGCATTTCTTCCATTTATGTCCCAAGGTGTCAGCGTTCCAAATAGCATCCAAAATTAAATCAGAGTCCAAGGCAAAGTATTGCTCAAAGTTCCAATTTATTAAGAGAGCCATGTTGGCCCATCTGGGAAAACCCGAATCTGAAAGCTTCCCAGTTTTCCCACTCAGTTGAAAGTTCAAGATCTCTCCCCTCACACCCACAATCCCATCACATGGTCCAATCTTCTACTGCCATGCTGGCAGTTTCAGTCCAATTCCAGTCAAGTGCAGAGACAACGGATGACCTTGGCTTTCTAGAAAGAATTTTGTTATGGCTACATAGTATGTAACTCCATATAATCCCCCCTCCCATTTTCCCACAATAGAAAATGCATAGTAGAATAATAGAAAGTGTGGCAAGCCAAAGATCCAAAAGAAAAGATGGCTGCAGGCCTGACACCAGGTTTCTTCTCAGTCTCTACAATCACGTTTGGTTGGCAATAAATAAAAAGATGGTGGGATTGCAGGTTTTTTTTTTAATAAAAAGCATAAGTTATAACCAATCCAGACATCCATTAACAACGAACCGCCTGATGAAAGAGGTGAACCTTGGCTGAGCTTCTAAAGGAAGGGTGGGTGGAAGCCAAGCGCAATTTGAGAAAATGCATTTCATAGTCTGAAGCAAAGCAAGAAAAGGCCATCTCCCAGGTGCCAGATGAAGGCATCTCTGGCAGCAAGTAATAACAGAATAACAGAGCTGGACGGGACCTTGGGAATCTTCTAGTCCAACTGTCCACTCAGGCAGAAAACCCTACACCGTTTCAGATAAACAGGTATTCAATCTCTTATTTAAAAACCTCTAGTGTTGGGGCCACAACTTCTGGAGGCAAGTTGTTCCACTGATTAATTCTTCTAACTTTCAGCAAATTTCTCCTTAGTTCTAGGTTGCTTCTCTCCGTGATTAGTTCCCATCAGTGACGTGCGGTGAGGTTTATGGCTGGTTAGGCTGGTGACGTCATCAGCCTCCTGCACACGTGGTCCCATTCCCTGCCTTCCTGAGTCAACATGAAGGGGACCGCGGAGCGCGAGCCGCGGGACCGCAGAGCACGCTGCACGGTCCCCTTCATGTTGACTCAGGAAGGCAGGGAATCAGACCACGTGTGCCTTTTCCCTTTTCCCCCTTTTTTTCTTTTCATGATAGCGGTGAGGCTCTGCCTCCCCTGCCTCCCCTGCCTGCATGTCCCTGGTTCCCACCTATTATTTCATATCCTGCCTGGTTTGGAGAATAGGTTGACCCCCTCCCCTTCTTTGTGACAACCCCTCAAATATTGGAACATTGCGTAGGGATCTCTTCACTTTTCCAATTTTGTGAAAATACAATTCTAGCTGCAGTTATTATATGAATAATCAAATACACATTTTCTTTACTATAAGTTTCTGGTAAAATCCACAAGAAGAATAATTCTGGTTTAAAGTCAATATTGTTGTATCGTCTTCTCCAACCACATATGAATTTTTGTCCAATATTTTTTAGCTTCTACACATGTCTACCACATATGATAGTACGATCTCTGTATCTGATGACATTTCCAGATGAAAACATGATTAAGGAAATATTATAATGTGCAGAAATGAACAGATTAACACTTGCAATTAAAGAAAAAGAAGAACCTGACTATTATAGTATATGGGAGTTATTTTATCAATGGTTAGGGAATAAATATGAAAGATAGAAATTAAAGCAGGGGAGTGAAATAGGGAAATTGTATTAACAAAGATAAATAAGTTAAGAAGGAAATTATTATAATAGTATGTTATGTATTAGTATTAACTTAAGAATAGATAAAATAATGAATAGGGCTGTAATTTTAATTGCTACTGTGCAAAATATTTGTTCCCAGGCGACACACTGTTTAATGAAAGATAGTATTTTGTATTAAAATAAAATAAAATTTAAATTTAAAAAAGCTATTGGAACACTGCTGCCATGTCACCCCTAGTCCTTCTTTTCATTATACTAGATATACTCAATTCCTGCAACCATTCTTCATATGTTTTAGCCTCCAGTCCCCTAATCCTCCTTCTTGCTCTTCTCTGCACTCTTTCTAGAGTCTCAACATCTTTTTTACATCGTGACGACCAAAACTGGATGCAGTATTGCAGGTGTGGCCTTACCAAGGTATTATAAAGCTGTATTAACACTTCACGTGATCTTGATTCTATCGCTCTGTTAATGCAACCTAGGGCAACCTAGAACATTTTCCAAAAAAAAGTTTTGTCTATATATTTCACCAGCTGGGCATGGAGGGTGGAGATGGCAGTTACAGTGGTGAGACTGAAGCCTCACCTGTTTTGCAGTGCTTCAGGATCACAGACATGCATAAGGAGCTTCAAATGTATGCTTGCGTTGCCATCTTGGCTTCTTTTGGTGCTCCCTGTGTCAGGGTTCCAAATAGCATCCAAAATTAAATCAGAGTCCATGGCAAAGTATTGCTCAAAGTTCCAATTTATTAAGAGAGCCATGTTGGCACATCTGGGAAAACCTGAATCTGAAAGCTTCCTGGTTTTCCCCACCCAGTTGAAAGTTCAAGATCTTGCCTCCACACCCACAAGTCCATCACATGGTCCAATCTCCCACTGCCATGCTGGCAATTCCACCCATCCAGTTCCGGCCAGGTGCAGAGGTGCAGAGACAACAGATGACCTTGGCTTTCTAGAAAGGAATTTTGTTATGGCTACATAACATCTATCTCCGTACAATCCCCCCTCCCATTTCCCCACAATTGAAGAGGCATAGTATAATAATAGAAAGTGTGGCAGGCCCAAGATCCAAAAGAAAAGATGGCTGCAGGCCTGACATCCTGTGGATAGCTCCAGGCTCCAACCTGAGAGTTTTGGGGCAGTAACGACATGCCAGAGATAAATAAAGATTTGCTGACACTAGAGAAAGAACACAGTGCCAAGAGTGGAGGGAAGTTTACTGAGGGGCTGAGGTTGTGGATGCTCCATTAATACAGGTTTCTAAGAAGAGATTGGACAACCATTTGTCTGAAATGGCATAGGCCCGTGATGGCAAACCTATGGCACGTGTGCCACAAGTGGCATGTGGAGCCCTCTGTGGGCATGTGAGCCTTCACCCCAGCTCAGCTCCACCACGCATGAGCGCGTGCTTCCTTCCAGCCAGCTGATTTTCGGGTCTCTGCCGTGCATGCACCGGGGTGGGGGGGCATGCAGGGGTCACGTGCGCATGTGCGGGGGTGGAGGAGCATGGGGTTGTGTGGTGCAGCCCCCCCATACAGTTTTTGCTCCCAGGAGGCTGCAGGGAGGCCTACTAGGCCCAAAACAAGGTGCAGGGGTGTCACATGTGCATGCGTGGGGGGAGCATGGGGGATCGAATGCGCAAGGGGGTGGGGGTCACGGGGGGATGTTCATGTGAACATTGCATTATGGGTGTGGGCGCACATGTGCGCTGTCACACATGCACACACGCTCTTTCGGCATGTAATGACAAAAAGGTTAGCCATTACTGGTATAGGCTTTCCTGCCTGAGCAGGGGGTTGGACTAGAGGACCTCCAAGGTCCCTTCCAACTCCCTTAATCTGTTATTCTCTGCCTTAGTGGTGAGAACGTACTCATTGACACACATTGCCCTTATGAAATCTTCTTCCTAATCTTGAAAATAGTATTTGTATTTGGGCAGAAGAAATGTCTTTAGGTTAAGGCTTATGGTGATGTGTGAACTAAACATTGTACATAATGATTGAGTTCTGCACGGTTAAATTTAAAAAGGAAGAGAAACAGGGATAAAAATCTGGTGGGCTTTTCCAGATTTTTTTCCTAGGAGGATGTACTTGCATTCCTGCATCTCTCCTGCTTGTCTCATGTACCACTTCCCAAAATTTGAAAGCGTGCTGTTGTTGTGAGTGCAGCAGAGACATTGCAGTTGTTGCTTGGTAACTGGCTGTGACATTTAAAGAGAGAGAGAGAGAGAGAGAGAGAGAGAGAGAGGGAGAGGGAGGGAGGGAGAGGGAGGGGGGAGAGAGATATTTGCTTTTCAATAAGCTTTTCAAACTAATGTCTCTGAAAAGTTGTTCTTTCAGGATCATTTTGTATATATCTTTTTAATTCTTCCTTCAGAGGCAAATTACATATAATCACAACAGGGCTTTAAAAAAATCCCCTCCTTGCCTTTTAGCTTTGTCTCATGCAGAATCCAAATGAAGTGTTTTAATAGAGCAGGGTGGAAGTGAATCCTGCTTTCCTTTCTCTTTGACAGGTAAACAAGGAGTTCATATATTTGTGATTTTCCTTTCATCAGCTTCACCTTTGTACTTTCTATAGGGCAGTGATGGCTAGCCTTTTTGTCCTCCTCTGCTGAAAGCATGCATGGCCACACCCATAATGCAATGCCCGTGTGACACCCCACTGCATACCCTGTCCTCCCGTCCCCCCCGCACATGTGCACGGAACCCCCTGAGCTCCCTCTGTGCATGCATGTGTTGGACACACACATGTGTCCCGTTTTGGGCCTAGTATGCCTCCCTGAAGCCTCCTGGGACCAAAAACAGGGGACATAGCACCCCCCTCCCTGCATCCTGTTTTGGGCCTAGCAGGCCTTCCTGAAGCCTCCTAGGACCAAAAACAGGGCACGTAGCACCCCCCCCCTCCCTGCATCCTGTTTTGGGCCTAGCAGGCCACACTGAAGCCTCCTAGGACCAAAAACAGGGCATGCAGCACCCCCCCCTCCCTGCATCCTGTTTTGGGCCTAGCAGGCCACACTGAAGCCTCCTAGGACCAAAAACAGGGCATGCAGCACCCCCCCCCTGCATCCTGTTTTGGGCCTAGCAGGCCTCCCTGAAGCTTCCTGGAACCAAAAACAGGGCATGCAGCACCCCCCCCTCCCTGCATCCTGTTTTGGGCCTAGCAGGCCACACTGAAGCCTCCTAGGACCAAAAACAGGGCATGCAGCACCCCCCCCCTCCCTGGATCCTGTTTTGGGCCTAGCAGGCCTCCCTGAAGCTTCCTGGAACCAAAAACAGGGCACGTAGCACCCCCCCTCCCTGCATCCTGTTTTGGGCCTAGCAGGCCACACTGAAGCTTCCTGGAACCAAAAACAGGGCACGTAGCACCCCCCCTCCCTTCATCCTGTTTTGGGCCTAGCAGGCCACACTGAAGCCTCCTAGGACCAAAAACAGGGCATGCAGCACCCCCCCCCCCTGCATCCTGTTTTGGGCCTAGCAGGCCTCCCTGAAGCTTCCTGGAACCAAAAACAGGGCATGCAGCACCCCCCCCCCCTCCCTGCATCCTGTTTTGGGCCTAGCAGGCCACACTGAAGCCTCCTAGGACCAAAAACAGGGCATGCAGCACCCCCCCCCCTCCCTGGATCCTGTTTTGGGCCTAGCAGGCCTCCCTGAAGCTTCCTGGAACCAAAAACAGGGCACGTAGCACCCCCCCTCCCTGCATCCTGTTTTGGGCCTAGCAGGCCACACTGAAGCTTCCTGGAACCAAAAACAGGGCACGTAGCACCCCTCCTCCCTTCATCCTGTTTTGGGCCTAGCAGGCCACACTGAAGCCTCCTAGGACCAAAAACAGGGCATGCAGCACCCCCCCCCCTGCATCCTGTTTTGGGCCTAGCAGGCCTCCCTGAAGCTTCCTGGAACCAAAAACAGGGCACGTAGCACCCCCCCTCCCTGTATCCTGTTTTGGGCCTAGCGGGCCACACTGAAGCTTCCTGGAACCAAAAACAGGGCACGCACCCCCCCCCCCCCCTGCATCCCTGTTTTGGGCCTAGCAGACCTCCCTGAAGCCTCCTGGGACCAAAAACAGGGCACGTAGCACCCCCCCTCCCTGCATCCTGTTTTGGGCCTAGCAGGCCACACTGAAGCTTCCTGGAACCAAAAACAGGGCACGTAGCACCCCCCCTCCCTTCATCCTGTTTTGGGCCTAGCAGGCCACACTGAAGCCTCCTAGGACCAAAAACAGGGCATGCAGCACCCCCCCCCCCCCCTGCATCCTGTTTTGGGCCTAGCAGGCCTCCCTGAAGCTTCCTGGAACCAAAAACAGGGCACGTAGCACCCCCCCTCCCTGTATCCTGTTTTGGGCCTAGCAGGCCACACTGAAGCTTCCTGGAACCAAAAACAGGGCACGCACCCCCCCCCCCTCCCTGCATCCCTGTTTTGGGCCTAGCAGACCTCCCTGAAGCCTCCTGGGACCAAAAACAGGGCACGTAGCACCCCCCCTCCCTGCATCCTGTTTTGGGCCTAGCAGGCCACACTGAAGCCTCCTAGGACCAAAAACAGGGCATGCAGCACCCCCCCCCTCCCTGCATCCTGTTTTGGGCCTAGCAGGCCACACTGAAGCCTCCTAGGACCCAAAACAGGGCATGCAGCACCCCCCCCCCTGCATCCTGTTTTGGGCCTAGCAGGCCTCCCTGAAGCTTCCTGGAACCAAAAACAGGGCACGTAGCACCCCCCCTCCCTGTATCCTGTTTTGGGCCTAGCAGGCCACACTGAAGCCTCCTGGGACCAAAAACAGGGCACGTAGCACCCCCCCCCCGCATCCTGTTTTGGGCCTAGCAGACCTCCCTGAAGCCTCCTGGGACCAAAAACAGGGCACGCAGCACACACACCCCTCCCTGCATCCTGTTTTGGGCCTAGCAGGCCTCCCTGAAGCTTCCTGGAACCAAAAACAGGACACGTAGCACCCCCCCTCCCTTCATCCTGTTTTGGGCCTAGCAGGCCTCCCTGAAGCCTCCTGGGACCAAAAACAGGGCACGTAGCACCCCCCCCCTCCCTGCATCCTGTTTTGGGCCTAGCAGGCCTCCCTGAAGCCTCCTGCGACCAAAAACAGGGCACGTAACACCCCCCCCCCTGCATCCTGTTTTGGGCCTAGCAGGCCTCCCTGAAGCCTCATAGGACCAAAAACAGGGCACGCAGCACCCCCCCCCCTCCCTGCATCCTGTTTTGGGCCTAGCAGGCCTCCCTGAAGCTTCCTGGAACCAAAAACAGGGCACGCAGCACCCCCCCTCCCTGTATCCTGTTTTGGGCCTAGCAGGCCTCCCTGAAGTCTCATAGGACCAAAAACAGGGCACGCAGCACACACACCCCCCGCCTCCCTGCATCCTGTTTTGGGCCTAGCAGGCCTCCCTGAAGTCTCATAGGACCAAAAACAGGGCACGCAGCACCCCCCCTCCCTGCATCCTGTTTTGGGCCTAGCAGGCCTCCCTGAAGTCTCATAGGACCAAAAACAGGGCACGCAGCACCCCCCCCCCCCCGCCTCCCTGCATCCTGTTTTGGGCCTAGCAGGCCTCCCTGAAGCTTCCTGGAACCAAAAACAGGGTGCAGGGTGGGTCGCCACCCCCTGCTCTCCCCCCTGCTCCCACACATGCATCTGTGCTTTCCGAAAAGCAGCTGGCTGGTGGGAGGCATGCACGCATGCACGATGGAGCTGAGCTGGGGCAACGGCTCACATGCCCACAGAGGTCTCCACATGCCACTTGTGGCACACGTGCCATAGGTTTCCCATCCCAGCCCTACACCATTTCAGATGAATGGTTGTTCAACCTCCTCTTAAAAACCTCCAGGGAGCACCCACAACTTCTGGAGGCAAGTTGTTCCACTGGTTAAGTGTTTTAACTGTCAGGAAACTTCTCCTTAGTTCTAAGTTGCTTTTCTCCTTGATCAGTTTCCCCCCATTGCTTCTAGTCCTGCCCTCAGGTGCTTTGGAGAATAGCTTGACTCCCTCTTCTTTGTGGCAGATCCTGAGATATTGGAAGACTGCTATCATGATCCTCCTAGTCCTTTATTTCATTAAACTAGACATACCCAGTTCCTGCAACCGTTCTTCATATGTTTTAGCCTCCAGTTCCCTAAATCTACATACCTGGGAATTATTCAGGCTGAGCAATGCTGCCTTAGCCAATACAATTCTGCCTAGAAATATCCTGTCTTGATTAAAAGTAAGAACAGCATAGACCACAAAGAAAATGCCCCCTGTCTATTTTATATGAAAGATCTCCCCCCCCCATTACTGCTATCGTAAGACTCTTTTTAAACCGACTCTTAATATTGAGCCGTGATCGAAGGCCGCTGCTATAATCTGTGTCATACGGTATGAATTTTAAGTTAATTTTAATTGCGATAAGTTAGCACACGACTCAAAATTGGGCAGTATATTATCATTAGATTTGACTGTTTGGATAAATAATAAAGGAGGAGCTGATAACTACTACAACACGACGCTCAAATCTGCCTTGTTTCTGTTGTGATTAATTGGTCATCTCTCTCTTCTGATTCTTGATAACCTGCCTAACTGTCATTTCAATTTATTTGTGATGTCCTTTAAGATGAAGAAGGAAGGCCCCCTCCTCAAAACGGGGTCATTACTAATTAGCCTGATTTGCTCTTGCCTGGAAACATTGTGGTAATTAAGTTGAAATTGACCAAGAGAGACTAATTGTCCAGTCTCTGCTACTTCTCCTTCGGATGCCAGTAAGGTGGGGAATGCTAATGACATGAGTTGACCCATGAAGGAGTCCTACCAGATTGTTGCCTGCTCTAATTTGGAATCTGGATAGGATTTTCATTGGTACTCTCAAACACAGCAGTTCACTAATGACTGCTGTCAAGTCCTCGTAACAAATGAGTGAGTCAGCATGTTATGGAAGGGAGGGAGGGAGGGATAGAATGACAGGGAGGGAGGAAGAAGAAAGGAAGGAAGGAAGGAAAGAAAGAAAGAAAGAAAGAAAGAAAGAAAGAAAGAAAGAAAGAAAGAAAGAGGGGGGAGGGAGGGAAGGAGGAAGGAAGGAAGGAAAGAAGGGAAGGAGGGATAAAATCAGGGGTGAAATGCTTTGAAGTCTTGCTACCGGTTCACATGTGCCCCAAACTTTTAAAAAACCTTTTAAAGCATTTTTACTACCAGTTTTCCTGAACTGATAGTTAAAAAATGCTTTAAAAAGTAAAAAAAAAATTCCAATCATCAGCTGTGCTGTGCAATCATCAGAACTTTTTATTTATTTTTTAAAGCATTTTTATACTACCAGTTTGGGCAAACTGGTAGCATTTTTACTACCGGTTCAAGTGAACCGGCCCAAACTGGTAGCATTTTACCCCTGGATAGAATGACCAGCAGGGAGGAAGAAGAGGAAGGAAGGAAGGAAGGAAGGAAGGAAGGAAGGAAGGAAGGAAGGAAGGAAGGAAGGAAGGAAGGAATAGAATAATAGGGAGGGAGGAAGAAGGAAAAGTTAAGGTAAGACAGATTTTAAAAGATCATTTCTGGAAAAGATGATACACTGCTATTTTTTACTGTGCTTCCCAGGAATGTCAATGCATATACAGTACATTATATATATATATAAACTTTCCCTGATTTAAAATTGGTGGACTTTTTTTTTTGAATTTTTAAAATTGTTTTAAATAAAGAAAAACACAAAAAAAATCATCCTTCTTTACATCCTGTCGAAAGCGTGTTGATTGGTTACAAACAGTTTTCGTGCGTTTCTATCATAATTATTACATATATTTCCTTCCCATTGAATAATACATTTTACATCTAAAATCTTCATATATTTTACTATCAATACACCACCATTCTCATTTAACTATAATTATTTAAACATGCTTTTATTTGATATCATTTGCATTCAAAAGCACAACCACCCACTGGCATTCATTGGCAATCTCAACAAACCTCCTATAACATTACATCTTATAACATATTCTAAGAGAAAAAATCAATTAATAAACTATCTAAGCATTCCACCACCACCACCACTCACCATTTAAAGCTTTTATACAATTGCTTTTACCAATGTCAACACATGTAAATATCATTAAACATTATTCGTTAACATTTCTTTAATTATTATTGTAACTAATTAAGAATCATTTATTATATATATATCACATCTCCTCTCATCCGACCCAAGAAGACTTACATTTTTATACATAATCTAGACAAGGATTTCTTAATAAGATTTATAAGTCTTTTTCCCAGGTCCCAATTTGCAATTTATATCCAAATGGCTTTTACTAGTCAAAATCATTATTTCATTACTATTATTATTATTATTATTATTATTATTATTATTATTATTATTATTATTATTATTATTATTATTATTATTATTATTATTATTATTATTATTATTATAGGTAACTAGGAATTATTTACTATTTATGTCACCTCTCCTCTCATTAGACCCAAGAAAAAATTACTTCTTTATAACAAAACCTCAAAGGTTTATTAATAACGTTCATTAAAAAAATCCCCCCCCCCCCCAGGTCCCAATTTGCTAGTTATATCCAAATTGTTTTTACTGATTGGAATTATTATTTCATTATTATTGTCATAATGTATTACTTTTTAACAAATAAACATTTAAAAACAATCTTTAAAAAGTCTATAAAATATTAAGGTTCCTGCCTATTAATCACCAATAATTAATTAAATTTTTTATCATCAACATTCACTATCAACCTGTATCTTTCCAGTAGAAAAACAATCTTATTCCTTTTGCCGGTTGTTGTGTCAATCTTTTTATTAATTCCTTTATAAGGTTTTTATAAACTTCTCTCCGCACTTTTTTGCTTAAAAGATCTCTCAAAAAGCCTTGTTGCCCTTGAATTGGTATTAAAATTAGCATGTCTCTGATTAAACGTATTTCTGAAACAGTTTCTCTTCTTAATTCCATCATCATCACTTCCCCCCCCCCCCTCTGTATCTTGAAGAATGGGATAGGGCTCCTGCATATCAAGTTCATTTTTCCATATTCCCTTCTTTCCATTTTCACTCAGGTTTGCTCCATCATTAAATTCATCTGTTATCTTATCCTTGTCTTCTTCATCTTCATTCATTTCTTTATTTTTGGGACTCCAACTCCATCATCCTTTGCTGTAGGAGATAGTAGTCTATCCAACTTCGTATCAAATCTCTCATATCTTTCCGATAACTTTTGAATTTCAATCAACAAATCTTGAAGACTCAGTGTTCCCTCATCTGAAGATTGATACATGTTTCCAGATGAGAAAAAGCAGGGAGAAAAAAAAATTCCTTCCCTTGCCAAGAGTGTTTTAGAAAAAGGCACCTGTAAAAACAACCGTACCCTTAACTTATTTTCAAATTGCACAGATAAGCTTCAAAGCTGCAAAGCTCTCCGTTACAGCGTCAATAAAATTGAAAAAAGAGAGAACAAAGGTTACATTGTTTCAAAAGAAAAAAAACCAAGTTCTAACTTCCTAGTAGCAGATTCACTTCTTTTCCTATTTGTCTCAAGCTTATGGAAAACAATAATCTTTAAAAGTCTTTAATGAAAATTAGTGAGAAGTAGTAAAAAGAATTATTAAAATAAAAAATGTTAGTTCCAGCCAGCAAATAAGGTAGCAGAAAATAGGAGGAAAAACAGTTCGTTCACTTACGAAGAGAAACAAAAAGAATTATAGTCACTTCAATCCACAAAACGTCGTTAACAAGAAAAAAAGAAATAAAAACTTTCCAAGGCAGTCCAATAAAGATAAATTCCGCCGCTTTATTCTTTGCTTAAAGGACTAATTTATCTTTAAAAAAAAAAAAAACCTTTGGGCAATCATTCTCAAAGGAAAAGCCTCACCAGATGGACTCACTTTCACTGCCTTCTTTCCAGAGCCATCTCCGACTTTGTCAGCACGGGGCTGTCTGTTTATCGCCAATTTGGAGCGCTTCCCTTGGGTCAATCAGGGACTTTGCGATATCCCTGAGACCAGCAAGGCTTTGTCTCCCTATTCACCATCTCTTCAGGATGGCTTAGGTCCATTTGGACCATATGGCGATTAAAGTGTCAACGGCGGTCTCAGACAGTCGAGACTGCACATTGTCTCGTCGTGACGTCTGGCTCTTCTCTCCTAAAATTGGGGGACTTTGAACCGCCACTCTACCAAATCAGCTTGTTGCAGTTGGTTGATCAAATCAGTGTAAAATGATTTTCCAAGAGATGTTCAAATAGCACAGTAAGTTAGGTAAAGCTGGAGCCAAACTGATGTTTGAAAAATTTTCTTTCAAAATTTCCCACGTTTCCCAATTTTTCTAGGAAAGGTGGTGTTTTTGAAACTTTTCTCAAAGGTAAGAGTTTCCCTTTGGAGGTGATGGTAGCACTGCTATTGAAAATGCCCTCTGGGAAGGAATTCATCTTTGATGCCATCGCTTGGATTTCATGGAAGCACAGGAACTGCAATAGTATGTGGGAATGACTTTGGGAGAAGGAGTGAAAAAATGCTGGCTAGGGAATGGCCAGATAAGAGGAGGCACGGCCCTCAGCTGCATAATGGATGAAGAAAGAGGCTCCAAAGCAGTGGTGAAAACTTTTTTTTTTTTTGCTACGGGCTTGGTGGGGTCATGTAACTGGGAGATCAAAAGACAGAAACTCACTTTAACAATGCCCTGCTGGAGCAGGGTTGGACTAGATGACCTCCAGGTCCTTCCAGCCCTGGATTATCTTCTGAAGCTGCATCTAGTGCCAGGTTTGTAGTCCTTCCTTCCTCTCCTTTTTCCCTCCCCGCCTCCTCTCTCTTTCTTTCTTCTTTCTTTTTTCTTTCTCAGCACCCTGCAATCCCATTTTTGGCCTAGCCCCCCTGAAGCCTGCTGAGAGCAAAAACGGACTCCCCCCACTCCCCGATTTTGGCCTAGCAGGATTCAGGGAAGTATGTTGGGAGTAAAAACGGACCCCAACCCCCGTTTTTGGTCTAGCAAGCCTCAGGGAAGCTACTGGAAGCAAAAACAGACTCCCCCTCCCCCACATTTCCAGAGAACCTGCAGTAAAAAAAATGCTTAAAAAGTTAAAAAAGAAAGTTCCAAAGATCATCTGTGTGACGTTTTTTAAAAGTATTTTTTACTACTGGTTTTGGGAACCAGTAGCATTTTTTTTACTACCGGTTTGGGTGAAGCAGCCCAAACCGGTAGCATTTCACACAAGCTCCAAAGGGACCCTTCCTAGCTTATCAGGCGGTAAATGAGACAGTGGGAGTGTTGGATGTTCAGACTTGCAAGACCGATGTCAGATAAATATGAATCTGTTGCCAAGCATCTGGATTTTGATCACAATATCATGGGAATGTGCAACAGTCATAAGTGTGAAAAGCGGCCATGTCACTTTTTTCATTGCCATTGTAACTTTGAACGGTCACTAAACGAACTGTTGTAAATTGTAGACAGCGTGTATTTACTTAAACATGAATGGGCAAAAAGCATTGGAGTGGGAGTAACTTCCGATTTCCTGCTGGCTTCCCCATTGACTTTGCTAATCATGAACACCTGGCCATGGGGCTGTCCTACAGCCATAAATTTGTGGATAAAACCGATCTAACACTGTAGATATTTTAATTCCAAACTGTAATTGATGGGGCCAGGATTTATTTATTTTTTTACACATTCTTTAAAACAGTCGATTTTGGTTGCCTTGACTCAAAAATTGTTACAAAATAATGTACCGTTTGGGCTAACTTGAGGGTATAAACAAACAAACAAACCCAATGAAGTTTTAGTAGTTATATAGACACAGCATTTATGACCATATTTGCACAAAGCTACTCAGATTCAACAGTTACGCTTCAATAAACCAGAAACATTATTCATGATTAAAATTTTATTCTAACTGGGAATGTCCTGTTCCTCTTGAGGAAGCTCGCATTGTAGATAAGCACAAATTCATCTTTTTTTTTCCCTGTCCCCTGAAGACTATGTTCGTACTACTAATCTACTCAGGTCAATTAGAGTGACTTCACTTTCACCCAGGTAGCTTTTCCTGGCTTATTGTGATGTAAGTTAGAATTAATACACTCTGCAAAACCAGAAAATGTCCAAATTTAGCAATTAGGTTAAACAAACTTTGCAAATGTAATCCATATATCTCAGCTTCCAGGGACTTGCCGATGCCTTTCCTGTTATGTAAAAGCTGGATATCACATGCCCAAATTCTGTTTCAGACAGACAGATTAAAAGAGTTGGAAAGGACTTTGTAGGTCATCTAGTCCAACCCCCTGCCCAAGCAGGAGATCATACCAATGACGGCTAACCTTTTTGTTATTGCGTGCCAAAACCGTAAGTGCACGTGCACTTGTAATGCAACGCGCATGCAACAACCCCACATGCCCTTCTCCCTGTGCATGCATGTGGGCACCCTGGCATGCGCCTTGACCCCCAGGCATGGGCACCCAACACCCCATGCTTCCCTCACACATGCACACATGACCACCATGCATGCATGCCCGGCTCCTGTGCAGGCATGTGCATCTCCCACATGCGCTTTGCTCCCTGCACATACGTGGCAGAGACCCGAAAACCAGTGGGAGGCACGCGCAGGTGCAGTGGAGCTGAACTGGGTGCAACGGCTCATGTTCCCACAGAGAGGGGTCTGCATGCCACCTGTGGCACACATGCCATAGGTTTGCCAGCATGGTCCAGATAGCTGGCAGTCCAGTCGCTTCTTAAAAACCTCCACTGATGAAGCTCCCACAACTTCTGAAGGCAAGCCATTCCATTGGTTGATTGTTCTCCTTATTTCCCAGTTGAATCTCTCCTTAGTCAGTTTCCATCCATTATTCCTTGTCTGGCTTTCGGGTGCTTTGGAAAATAGCTTGATCTCCTCCTCTCTGTGGCAGCCCCTCAAATATTGGAAGACTGCTCTCATTTCTCCCCTGGTCAGTGACGTGCGGTGACGTTTATGACTGGTGAGGCTGGTGACGTCATCAAACCATGTGGTTGCTCCGATCGCACGGCCGCAGCCCAAAATGAGAAGTTTCTTCAGCTGAATGGCGCTTTTCCCGGCTGGAGAGGGGATTTACCGGGCGGCTGCTGAGGTCCCTGAATGGCGCTTTTCCCGGCTGGAGAGGGGATTTACCGGGCGGCTGCTGAGGTCCCTGAATGGCGCTTTTCCCGGCTGGAGAGGAGATTTACCGGGCGGCCCTTCGCGAGCCAGTTCACAAGAGAGCAGCCGCCCGGCAACTCTCCCCTCTGGCCGGAGAGAACGCCACTCCCCAACCTAGCGGTATACCGAAGGCGGCAAGCAATGTGAGCGCTCCCCCACCCCTGCCTCGTGTAACTTGGCGCTTTCGGGATAACGCTAGGTCAGTGAGCGCGGGACAGGTTGTATTTTTGGGGAAACACGGTTCCTAGGCATTTTTTGCATCGGGCGAGCCTGGGATTCTTGCAAGGGGAATGGGACCACGTGTGCAGGCGGCTCCTCAGCGCACAGCCTCAGATTAGCAGAGCCACGATCCCCTTCCCCTGCACACGTGGTCCCATTCCCCTCCTTCCTGAGGCAAGATGAAGGGGACCGCGGCTGCGCTGATTGAGGCTGGAGCTGAGGAGCCTCCTGCACACGTTCCATTCCCCTTGGAAGGATCCTGGGCTCGCCCGATGTAAAAAATGGCGAGATCGGCGCACTTGGGGCTGCTGCTGAGATGTCCAGAGAGGCTAAAGCAAGCCACACGCCTCTTCCAGCCACTTTCATGGCTTCCTGGAGTAATTCTTTTTTATTTTCATGATGAGAGTGGTGAGGCTCCGCCTCCCCTGCCTCTACTGACTGCACGTCACTGCCCCTGGTCCTTCTCTTGATTAGACTAGCCATACCCAGTTCCTGCAACTGTTCTTCATATGGTTTAGTCTCCACCTTGGTTGCTCTTCTCTGCACTCTTTCTAGAGTCTCAACATCTTTTTTATAGTGTGGGGACCAATTCTGTTCAGGTATCTCGGTGCCACATCCATAAATATGTCTGAATGTGAAGGTTTCTACTCATTTTTGTTCCCTTCAAGAATGAGCATTTATGATCTCAGCAGCTGTTCTAGCCTTGTCCTCACGGATTTGTTTTACTGCCTTTTGGATCACTACATCTTCAAGAAGCTGATTGCGTAGAGAAACCGGAGTACATAGATGAGCACTGATTACCGGTGGGATTTAGATCATCCGTTCCATCTGATTGTTCGAAATCAGTGAGAATAATCCAATCAGAGTGATTGGGTGGACTCGATGTTTTCAAGTGATACAGAAAGGAAAAGAAAGGGTTTTTGTTTATGTGCAGAGTCATCTGAAAGTTTTGATGGATCCAGATGTGTTCTGTGATTTAGTCTGAATTACCTGTCTCATCTGGGGGTGTCACTTTCAAGATTTAGCTGAATCTCATTTGAACTGAATCACTGAATGGAGGTTTCATATGGCCACAGCAGAGTTCATGGCATGTTTGTATCTCAACATTTTCAAGATGGCAAACACAGGATCCACCACGTTGATGTGATGACCTTGCAGTTTTTGAATCCCTCTGCCTTGTGGACTTCTCTTTAGACCACATTAAGTAACAACATTATATTTAGAAGGACCTCCTTCTCCTCCTCCTCCCCCCTCCCATTCCTCCCTGCATTATCAGATAGCTAAAAGTTCTAATTTATTAAGAGAGCCAGGTTGGCACATCTGGGAAAACCCGAATCTGAAAGCTTCCTGGTTTTCCCCACCCAGCTGAAAGTTCAAGCTCTTGCTGTCAGGCCTGCAGCCGGTTCCTTTTAGGATCCTTGGCCTGCCACACTCTCTCTTATTTTACTATGCTGTTTCATTAGTGGGGAATTGGGAGAGGGAATAGTAAGGAGTAGAATGTGTTGTTGTCAAAATAAGAAAATCCTTTCTAGAAGCCCAAGGTCATCTTTTGTCTCTGAACCTCTGAGATTGCACCTGGCCGGAACTGGATGGGTGGAACTGCCAGCATGGCAGTGGAAGATTGGACCATGTGATGGAGTTGTGGGTGTGGGGGCAAAGTCATGAACTTTCAACTGGGTGGGGAAAACCAGGAAGCTTTCAGATTCGGGTTTTCCCAGATGTGCCCACATGGCTCTTTTAATAAATTAGAACTTTGAGCAATACTTTGCCTTGGACTCTGATTTAATTTTGGATGATATTTGGAATCCTGACACTTGCCTCCACATCCACTAGTCCATCACATGGTCCAATCTTCCACTGCCATGCTGGCAGTTCCACCCATCCAGTTCCAGTCAGCTGCAGAGGTTCAGAGACAAAGGATGACCTTGGCTTTCTAGAAAGAATTTTGTTATGGCTACATAGTATGTGACTCCTTACAATCCCCCCCTCCCATTTTCCCACAATAGAAAATGCACAGCAGAATAATAGAAAGTGTGGCAAGCCAAAGACCCAAAAGAAAAGATGGCTGCAGGCCTGACACATTGATTAAGAAGAAGTATTCTTCCAATAGACGGGGGTATTTGTAGCTTAGGTTTGAACTGTAGGATTCTTGATACTGAGCTTGGTTGTTTGTTTGTAGACCTTTCATTGTCCAATGAAACATTTGCAGTGCAAACAAGTGTAGAGTTTGCTACCTACTTATAGTAGCCTGTCTTGTAAAGTTTCGTGTGTGGTTTTCTCCTGAGCGGTCGCTTGATTGGAGCATTGCTTTTCTGCCTCATTGTTTGTCTGGTATTAATCCCTGCTTATCTGAGAATTGGCTGCTGGGCAAGAGGAAGGTTTTCTACCCTTCTGGTTTTCCTCCTAGATCTTTCTTTTTAATTATCAATTTTGAATGGTATGTAAATGTAGTTCGTCTCCAGGCGTGGGATTCAGAGGTGATATTCTGCCGGTTTGCACCGGTTCAGGCAAAACCAGCAGTGGCGGAGGTGCAAGGCTCCGCCCACCCACCCAGACGTCATCACGGACCTTCTGCACATGTGCAGAAGGTTCCCAGGTGTGCATGCTCCCAGGCGCACGTGCTTCTGCTAACGAACCGGTAGTGAGGAAAATAGGATACCCCTGGTGGGATTCTACCGGTTCGGTCTGGTTTGCATGAACTGATAGTTCCAACAATCATCTGGGAGCGAACCCATTCGCTCCCACAATCAAGTGGGCCCACCCGCCCCTGCCCTTTACCTACCTTTATCTTCTCCGGAATTTCAGACCATGAAACAGAACTTCTGAAGAGTGTTCCTTTGATCTTCATTAAAAAATACACACACAGACCCATGTGCACTAACGTGTGCCCACAAGAAACACAAATATTTATTTGTGACAAGGCATCTGAAAAAAAAAACATGTTTATGTAAAGTGCATACTATGAAAATGCTAAACGAGCGAGAAAGAGAGATTAGATCAGGGAGTTGTGTATTTTAAAAGTCGGAATCTGCAGTGCAGATATTTACATAAAAAAGACAATAACAGAGGAACATAAGTTAGAAATCTTCCTCTGCGAAAACCTACATGCCACAGGCAAAAGCTAGGAACGCTGGGGAAGGCAACAGAAATGAATGCTAATTTTTAATAGAACTTTTTAAAAAATGGTAATAAAAACCCCTGTGATGTAAAAAGCAACCGTATTTACCAAACTGTACTTTTTAAATCCTTCACTTTCTGTTGTAAAAAGTGGTTTTTATAAATGCTGGAGAATAGATTCATGTTTCATATGAAACCTTTGCATCCTGGGCAGCATTAAAGCTCAAACTACAATGGTAACGGGATTCTTTCTAGGCACACTTAACTAGTTCAAGTAAATACAATACAATACAATAGCAGAGTTGGAAGGGACCTTGGAGGTCTTCTAGTCCAACCCCCTGCCTAGGCAGGAAACCCTACACCACTTCAGACAAATGGCTACCCAACATCTTCTTAAAGACTTCCAGTGTTGGGGCATTCACAACTTCTGGAGGCAACTTCTGTTCCACTGATTAATTGTTCTAACTGTCAGGAAATTTCTCCTCAGTTCTAAGTTGCTTCTCTCTTTGATTAGTTTCCACCCATTGCTTCTTGTCCTGCCCTGAAGTACTTTGGAGAATAGCTTGACTCCCGCTTCTTTGTTGCAGCCCCTGAGATATTGGAGGATTGCTATCATGTCTCCCCTAGTCCTTCTTTTAATCAAACTAGACATACCCAGTTCCTGCAACTGTTCTTCATATGTTTTAGTCTCCAGTACCCTAATCATCTTTGTTGCTCTTCTCTGCACTCTTTCTAGAGTCTCAACATCTTTTCTACATCGTGGTGACCAAAACTGAATGCAGTATTCCAAGTGTGGCCTTACCAAGGCATTATAAAGTGGTATTAACACTTCACGTGATCTTGATTCTATCCCTCTGTTGATGCAGCCTAGAACTGTGTTGGCTTTTTTGGCAGCTGCTGCACACGGCTGGCTCATATTTAAATGGTTGTCCACTAGAACTCCAAGATCCCTTTCACAGTTACTACTATTATTCAGCAGATACGTTCAGACAAAGCTTGGTTCAACTGAACTTGTTTTCTTGTGGTAGAATGTTTCCTAAACATGCTTGGTTGGTCGGTTGTTTAGTTTATCACTCAAACCTAGAGTATGTTATATAGCCGTGATGGTGAACCTATGGCACACGTGTCAGAGGTGGCATGCAGAGCCCTCTCTATGGGCATGCACACCGTCATCACCTGGTCTTCTGGTTTCCAGCACGCACACTGGCCAGCTGATCTTCACACATGCCAGAGTCCCAGAAATCCAAAGACCAGCTGGCTGACACGTGTATGGGCACCGGCCAGTTGGTCTTCAAATTTCTGGGGCTCCGTCATGTGCACGTGTGTTCCAGTTCGGGCACTCGATGCCGAAAGGGGTCATCATCACTGTTATATAGGATGTTTGAGCACAGCCATTGGGCAGAAAGCATTTAAGCTGGCTTCACAGGAATACAGACTTGAAGGGCTCCCTTTGGGTGGACAGTCAGGAAATTCAGGCTGCCAAAGAACATGGTGGCTGGACACCATCAAAGCTGACACCAGCCAGAGAATAGAACAACTCAAAGAAGTAGTGCAAGATTGGAAGTTGTGGAGAGACCTGGCCCAGCGAATCACCAAGAGTCAAGCATGACTGGTTGGATATCATCGTCAACAACGTCTTCTTCTTCTTCTTCTTCTTCTTCTTCTTCTTCTTCTTCTTCTTCTTCTTCTTCTTCTTCTTCTTCTTCTTCTTCTTCTTCTTCTTCTTCTTCTTCTTCTTCTTCTTCTTCCTCCTCCTCCTCCTCCTCCTCCTCTTCCTCCATTTAGATACCACAATTGGACTTCACAGATACCTCCAAACTTGTCTACTTATCTGGGCAAGTTCAACCCAGTTACACCTGAGAAACTGGACAGGATCCTTGAAAAGTTGAATTCTGCCATCCATGTTTCAGATCTATGCCACACCTTGTTGGTTTTTGGTCTTCTGGGAAGAGATACCTGGCAGGGCTCGAGTGGTTGTAAATGGCCAGGAGCTGTTTGATGATTGTGAGAATAAGCCAAACCAAACCTCACTCAATTGCCTTCTCTGTTGATAGTAGCAGCAAGGGATGTTTGGCCTAATAATAATAATCAAGGCTTATTCTTTTTATTGAAAACTCTTAATTCCACCTGCCGTGAAGGAGGAGGCAATTCACCTCCATTTTTTGACTTGACTGAATTGGACAATGGTTATCCAGTCTCCAATTTCCCTTTTCAGACTGTTTTTTTTTTTAAATTGGAACAGTGGCAGATAGAAAGACTTTGAAGATTCTGAAAGACGTTGACATTCTTTCTTTCACTCTTACAACACAATATCAGCCCTTTCAGAGGTTCAGATAAAAACACAGGTGCATCGAGGATTTGGACAGAATGCGTGGACGACTGCGACCCACCACATGTTTATTGGACCCGTGCCCCTCCTGGCTTGTACTGGCATCCTGGGAGGTTACACGAGACTGGCTCCTGGACCTAGTGAACGCCTCGCTGAGCGAGGGGTCTCTCCCGGCCGCCTTGAAAGAGGCGGTGGTGAGACCCTTGCTCAAGAAGCCTTCCCTGGATCCTTTGGAGCTGGCCAATTATCGTCCTGTCTCCAACCTTCCCTTTTTGGCGAAGGTTGTAGAGAGTGTGGTGGCCTACCAGTTTCCACGGCATCTGGAGGAAAATGATTATCTAGACCCGCGCCAGTCCGGCTTCCGCCCCGGTCACAGCACGGAGACGGCCTTGGTCGCGTTGGTGGATGATCTCTGGAGGGCCAGAGATAGAGGTTGTTCCTCTATCCTGGTCCTATTAGACCTCTCGGCGGCTTTTGATACCATCGACCATGGTATCCTGCTGCGCCGGCTGGAGGGGTTGGGGGTCCGGGGCACCGTTTTGCGGTGGTTCGGCTCCTACCTTTCTGGCCGGACGCAGCGTGTGTTGGCAGGGGAGGAGAGGTCGACCCTACGCCCCCTTACTTGTGGGGTGCCACAGGGGTCGGTCCTCTCGCCACTCCTGTTCAACACATATATGAAGCCGCTGGGTGAGATCATCCGTGGTTTGGGGTGGGATACCATCTGTACGCTGATGATACTCAGCTGTACTTTTCCACCCCGAACCACCCCAACGAGGCCATCGAAGTGATGTCCCGGTGTGTGGAAGCCGTACGGATCTGGATGGATGACAACCGACTCAAACTCAACCCCTCCAAGACGGAGTGGCTGTGGGTACCGGCTCCCCGGTTCAGCCAATTAATTCCATCATTGGCCATCGGGGGCATTCAACTTGCCCCCGTGGAGCGGGCGCGCAATTTGGGCGTCCTCCTGGATGCCTGGCTGTCCATGGATGACCATGTGACAGCCGTGGCAAGGGGGGCGTTCCACCAGGTTCGCCTGATGCGCCAATTGCGCCCCCTACTGGACCGGGACGCCTTACGCACAGTCACTCATGCGCTGGTGACGTCTCGCTTGGACTACTGTAACGCTCTCTACATGGGGCTTCCCTTGAAATGCACCCGGAGGCTACAGTTGGTCCAGAACGCAGCCGCGCGGGTAATTATGGGGAGTACTAGGTACTCCCATGTGACACCATTCCTGCGCGAGCTGCACTGGCTTCCTGTGGTCTATCGGGTGCGTTTCAAGGTTTTGATAACAATCTTTAAAGTGCTCCATGGCTTAGGACCTAGTTACTTGCGGGATCGTATTCTGCCCCATACATCCCTGCGACCAATCCGCTCGCACAGAGAGGGCCTCCTCCAGGTGCCGTCCACCAGACAGTGTCGAGGGGCGGCGCCTAGGAGTAGAGCCTTCTCTGTGGCGGGCCCAGCCCTGTGGAATGACCTCCCCCCGGATATTAGGAATACCTCTGACCTCCGCTCCTTTCGTGTAAAGCTCAAGACCCACCTTTTTCAAGTTGCTGGCCTGGCTTAACTTTGATCCAACTATATCGCTCCTGACGGGTTTTTTATTTGGGGTATTTTAATTGCATTCAATTTATTTAGGGGTTTTTAAACATTGTGTTTTTACTTGTTTTTATCTATCAGTTCACCTCCTCCTTGTATATGTCGTATATATGTCTTGGTATATGTTTTGTTATATGTATGTCAATATATTTATTTCCTATGTTTTGTTGTACGCCGCCCCGAGTCCTTCGGGAGAGGGTGCGGCTAAGAAATAAATATTTATTATTATTATTATTATTATTATTATTATTATTATTATTATTATTATTATTATTATTATTATTATTATTATTATTATTATTATTATTATTATTATTATTATTAGCCATACATGAGTTTTGCAGTATCCATTTCACTTCTTAAATCCTTTTACTCCCTGCAATTTGGAGGATATTTTGGCTCTGTCTGTTCTGACAAACATAATGCAGTCTTCCATATATTCCTGTGACTCTTGCAGATTGACGAATTTAAAATCAAACCCAAAACTGATAGAGGAGAAGATTTGTAGTTCAGGGTTTAAAATGTGGGGTCCTTGGTGCACTGATGATGTTGCCTAGTTTGGTAATGAAATATCTGCAACAAAACCATCAGGCTCAGAGTGTTTTTTCCAGTGAGATCAGTCTATCCGGGCAACACTTAATCTCTCCCCTGGTGTAACTGACAAAGAGAGGAGAGCCCGTGGCTTTGAGGTTAATTCATCTACCTAATATGTAAGTAGCCCGGGTTTGAATCCCAGAAGAGTATGGTTAGCTGAGGAGAGCTAAATACTTGAAATAGATCTGTACTAGTCTCCCTTTATTTCTTTGTCAGTGAATATAAATTCAACATCAAGCTTAGAGAATTCCAAGAACCCCATAAACCCCAAACTGTTCTAGCTCTCTAGCTCCATGAAAATTGGCCATTTTCTTGACCATTTAGGGTAGAATAACCCTGTGCTGGTGGTCACAGTGCTGAACTATTTTAATACAGATACATGCTCTTTTTGCATCAGCTTGTTTTCTCTTTAGTGTTGAAAATCCCATCATCTGAATTAGAGGCAGTCCTCAACTTATGATCACAATTGGATCTGTAATATCAGATGCCAAATGATGTGGCTGTTAAGCGAGTCATCACATGACTGAACCCCGATTTGATGACCAATTTTACAGCAGCCATCAAGCGAATCAATTATTAAAGGAATTATGAGGTCATTAAGAGAGTCAGGCTTCCCCAATGGACTTTACTTGTCAGAAGCTGGCTGGGAAGATCAAAAATCACAATCACATGACCTACAAGATTCTGCAAACTTCATCAACATGAGCCGGTTGCCAAGCCCCCAAATTGCGATCACATGACTCCAGGGAGCGAGGTGATGTTCACAACTTCAAGGACGGCTCCTAAGCCATCTCTGTCCCTTCCAGGGCCATCCTGATTATGAAACATCATTAAACAAACAAGTCGAGGACTACCTGCAATAAAATGGGAAGTCTCTTTGATTTCCTTTCCTTTTTCCTTCTTTTCTTCTCTAAATTTATTACTACCGTTATTGGTTCTGCATCCCAATAAGACAGACACAGACTTCAGAGGATAATTAGAACTGCAGAAGAAACAATTGCTACCAACCTGCCTTCCATTGAGGACCTATATACTGCACGAGTCAAAAAGAGGGCCCTGAAAATATCTACAGACGTCTCACATTCTGGACATAAATTGTTTCAACTTATGCCCTCAAAACGACTCTATAGAGCACTACACACCAAGGCAACTAGACACAAGAACAGTTTTTCCCCCAATGCCATCACTCTACGAAACAAATAATTCCCTCACCACTGTCAAACTATTCACTAAGGCTGCATTACTATTACTATTAGTCTTCTCATCCTTCCTATCACCCATCTCCTCCCACTTATGACTGCAGGACTGTAACTTCTTTGCTTGTATCCTTACGATTTATATGGATATTGCTTGTTTCCTGGTTGCTTATTTGTACCCTATGACTATGATTAAATGTTGTACCTTATGATTCTTGATGAATGTATATTGCCTTTTTATGTACACTGAGAGCATATGCACCAAAGACAAATTCCTTGTGTATCCAATGACACTTGGCCAATAAAGAATTCTGTTCTGTTCTGTTCTGTTCTGTTCTGTTCTGTTCTGTTCTATTCTATTCTATTCTATTCTATTCTATTCTATTCTTTGATTTATCTCCTTTTTCAGAAGTCTATTACTTCCAAGGAAGCTTTGCCCACAATGCCCACAATGTTTGCCCATGATGTTTCCTTTTAAGCTTCCCTCTGTTCGTTTTCCCAGCCCGTCTATAACTTCCCTCCTTCCTTTGGTATCATTTCCTTAACAGTATTTTAGCATAAAGATGTTGCTGCTGCGGTTATCTATGTGAAGCACCAAATTGGTAAACCTGAAGGATAATAGTAGGGAGCCACCTGGGGATCAACAGAAATAACTCGGAGCATTTTGACTGTGTTAAGGCAAGAAGAAGGATCCATTCCATATCCAACCGATGGCAGATGAGTTGCATGATAAAATAGTTGACATCTCTCTTTGTTATGGCCCTCTAAAAGGGCTGTCTACCTTATCTTTATCTTTATTTTTATTTATTTGATTATAGCTTCAGGGAGGCAGAACCAGAGGTGGTATTCAGCCAGTTCGGACTGGTTCAGGTGAACTGGTAGCTCCGATGGTCAGTTGGCCCCACCCACCCGCACCCGCCATATCTTGTCCTTTATTTCCTGCTTTCTAGCTCATCTCAATCGCACAGCACAGCTAATTTCTCCCCCTTGCTGTTCTACTTACCATTGCTGGCTTGGAAGGTTAGCAGCTGAGCTTCTAAATGCTCCATTCTCAGTGCTGCATGCAAGCGTTTTAGGCGTGTGCGGGCTGGCAAAGCGCATGCTCAGAAAAACGGTTGTTAAATTGGCAGCATCCCATCACTGGTCAGAACCTAAGCAGACATCCAGTTTTCTGGAACATTTGTTTCTTCTCATCCCCCCCCCCCATTTTTCAGGTACATAAATTTTATTAAAATTCTACACATAAAATAGACATTAGAAAATCAGACAACAACATAAACGTATACAAAAATATAGTCCACTTTTGCCGTTCACTTTCCTCATGGATCTATTCATCATGTATTTCCTGACAGTTACAACAATGAATCAGTGGAACAACTTGCCTCCAGAAGTTGTGAATGCTCCAACACTGGAAATTTTAAAGAAGATTTTGGATAACCGTTTGTCTGAAGTGGTGTAGGGTTTCCTGAGCAGGGAGTTGGACTAGAAGACCTCCAAGGTCCCTTTCATGCCGTTATTCCGAAAAAACATTTTTTTTTAGTTTGTTATACCATTGTAAACACTATTTGAATTTTCCATTCTCTCTTCTTGTTTAAACACTAAAATGCTTTATCATCAAGTTCTGCTTTTGTAATACAATCCATAAATAGATGGTCTTTAATAAAAGACTTTGTAGGTTTCTCTTTCATTGACTAGGAAAGTGTCTTTCAAATAAATAAAAATAAATAAAAGTAGAAGTCAACTCAATTTTCCTTTTTCTTTATCTTCTCAAATGAAGTAAGGGCACCTGAGTCATCTTGTCAAAAGTAAAGCACTTTTAATGTGTGTATGGAAGACCTACCAGGAAATCTCAGTAGATTAGGTCAGTCTGTAAGATGAGGGGAAAAGACCATGTCCCAGCAGAAAAGAACAGCATTACTCTCTTTATTGCTATCAAGATAACTACATG
The DNA here is from genome assembly GCF_964273705.1 of Natrix helvetica. Taxonomy (NCBI): domain Eukaryota; kingdom Metazoa; phylum Chordata; class Lepidosauria; order Squamata; family Natricidae; genus Natrix; species Natrix helvetica. The sequence goes on along the minus strand of NC_138552.1, from coordinate 284,769,993 downwards.
GTTACTTCAGTGCAATCATGAGAAACTGAGTTCAACTCAAATAGAATAGAATAGAGTAGAGTAGAGTGGAGTAGAGTACAGTAGAATAGAGTAGAGTAGAGTAGCGTAGTGTAGAGTAGCTTTGAGTAGAGTAGAGTAGAATAGAGTAGAGTAGAGTAGAGTAGAACAGCAGAACAGAACAGAACAGAACAGAACAGAACAGAACAGAACAATAGAACTCTTTATTGGCCAAGTGTGATTGGACACACAAGGAATTTGTCTTTGGTGCATATGCTCTCAGTGTACATAAAAGTTGTAAATCATGATAACTGACTACCTTTTCTAGGCTAAACATCTTTTGCTTTCACTATCAACAGAGAAGGCTATTGAGTGAGGTTTAGTCTTACCTGTTCTCACAACCATCACACAATTCCTGCTCCTGTGACCCACACAGTCTGAACTATAAAGCAAAACAACCCCAAAACCAATAGCTCTCTAGATCTGTTTGCATAAAGTTTCCATCTGTAAGGTAAAGGTTCCCCTCGCACATATCTGCTAGTCATTCCTGACTCTGTGGGGCGATGCTCATCTCCGTTTCTAAGCCAAAGAGTCAGCACAATTCCGTGGTCATGTGGCTGGTGTGACTAAACATCGAATGCATACAGAATGCTGTTACCTACCCACCAAGGTGGTACCTATTTTTCTACATGCATGTTTACATGCTTTCGGCAGAAGCTGGGACAAGTAACGGGAGCTCACTCTTTACGTGGCGCTAGGGATTCGAACCACTCAACTACCGACCTTCTGATCGACAAGCTCAGCGTTTTAGCCACTAAGCCCCGGGTCCCATCTGTACTTTGCTTTATATTTTGATCCTCATTTTTCTATTATGAATCTCCTTCCTGCACATGGACATGACCCTGGTTATTTCTCTCTTAGTCAATCAGGGTGAAGACGTTTCCATGGCTTCCTTCACCTCTTATAAAATCAAGAACTGAATTTTCAGCATGATCACTCAGTGTGGAGATAACCTCTCTCTTAGCTGAATCCATCTCTCATTCACTCAAGTTACATTTTTTAGCTTTGTGCCAAGAAAAAGAAACACGTAGAAGCCCATGGGTTGACTGTGAACAACAGCTGAGATTCCCACAAATACATCTATTTGTTAGTTTAAACCATTCCTGTGTCCTTTTCCATTACAATAAACCTCAAAATCAGTTTGCCTATGGGTAAACTGATTTTTATAACATATTGTAGTTCAAAAAGAGAACTAGAAAATTTATTCCATCTCATTGAATGGTTTCAACCCTCCGCACCCCACCCCCACAAAATAATTTCAACCTTCTAGTTCATTTAAGTGCATATGTTGATACAACATTTTAACCAGGTCCGTTAACACCAGAGGTGGGTTCCTATCAGTTCGGATCAGTTCGGCTGAGTAGGTAGTAACTCAGCCGGCCACACCCCCGAACCGGTTCTATTGGTGCCACCGTAGGTGGCGGCATCTTGTTTTTTTGCTTCTGCGCATGCACAGAAGCAATTTTTTCACTACTCTGCATGCACGCCAAGTGCACATGAATCTCCTCCCTGAGCAAACCGGCAGTAACAGATGCCTGAACCCACCCCTGGTTAACACCCAAATAGTTTCAATGGCACAACATCCTATGATAACCAATAGCAATAGCACTGAGACTTACTGTTTCATAGTGCTTTACAGCCCTCTCTAAGCTGTTTACAGAGTCAACCAATTACCCTCAACAATCTGGGTCCTCATTTTACCCACCTCAGAAGGGTGGAAGGCTGAGTCAACCTTGAGCCAGTGAGATTTGAACTGCTGAACTGCAGCTAGCAGTCAGCTGAAGTACCCTGCAGTACTGCACTCTAACCACTGTGCTGCCGTGACTCTTCTAATTAGTGTTAACCTGGATTGGATCTTTGGGGTTTAACTTTTACATTATGATTATGATTTATGGCTATCCCATATTGAATAAACTCAGAAAATGGGTTAATTAAAAAATTGGGAGCTCAGGTTATTCAGGACACCGATATCAACTGCTTCTACAATTAGTAGTAACCCATCTTCAAGGTCAAAACATTCGAAGAGAAAGTCATAGGGAAAGCCAGAAAAAATAAGAAAAAAATAAGAAAGGGTACATCTCTATTGAAAAGAATTCTAGAATGGAACTAAGAATGCTTGAAAGAATAAAATTACTACCAGTCATAGCAATATAAATCTCTGGTAGGCATTGTTGTGACTCATCTCTAAGCACTTCTCAAGATGTCCTTCATTTCTCCGAAGCTCCAAAGGTCTGGATTTATAAGGACCTTCTGTTTCCAGGTTCTTCCCCTTGAGCCTCAGAGAAGAATTTCAGGAGCCCCAAGACCTTCCATGGAATGGTAACCGATATCCCAAGTCCAGGAGTGGGCTTCAAAAATTTCGGCAATGGGTTCTCTGCCCGGTTGCTCGGTGGGCGTGGCCTAGTCGGCCTCCTGCACCGTGGGGGGGGGGGGAGGCATACGTTTTCGACTTCCTCAGGCTCCAGAGGCTTTCCTTGAGCCTCTGGGAGGGTGAAAACTCCCTTCCCTGGGTTCCAGAGGTGCTCTGGAGGACAGAAATGGGCCCGTTTCCGGACTACTGGAACTTCCAAGAGGTCCATTTTCCCCCCTCCCTGAGCCTCCACATGGACTCTGCATTTACCTCATATCCAAAACAGACTGCATGGAGACTCCTGGGAGGGGCGAATTCGGGTGGGGTGGGGTGGGGTGAGTGGGGCAGAGCCAGCTAGGGGTGGGATTTGGAGGTTCTCCAAACCGGCCATAATGTTAGCTATGGGTTCTCCCGAACCTGGGCAAACCCGTAGCAGCCCACCCCTGCTCAAGTCACCAATGCCATCATTTGACTGGAACGGTGGTGGATCCAGAACCCGTTGCAACCGGTAGGGTGCAATGGGGCCCAGCGTCCCCCACATGCATGCACGCAGCACGCACATGCGCACAGTTGCACATGCATCCTTACCTCCACGATGCCTCCACAACACTCCAGCTGCTCGGCGGAGCGTCGCGTAGGCGCTGTACAATCCGTGCGCATGCGCAGAAGCGCCAAAGAGCTCAAAAACAGATAAGGATATCGGGCGGGCGGGTGCACCCCCTGGAGCACCGTACCGGAACGGTACCCAGTGCTCCGGTACCGCCTGCAACCCACCACTGAACTGGAACCTCGAACTTCTAGTGTCAGCTCTTGAGAGACACCTCAAGTGTCCAGTGCCACCTTCCGTCTGAAACATGTAGCCTCCTGGGCCAACTCCTGAGCAATTCCTCAGACTTGTAGCACTACCTTCTGACAGCTGACATTTTCAGAGCCCCTGACTGACATTCCAAATCTCCAATGCTATCTTCTGACTGACACCACAAGCATCTGGTGTTATCTCCTGCAGGGCACCTCAATCTTCCCATGCCACCTTTCACAAATCTGGTTAACTCAGAGGCAGTTCAGTGTAGAAAGCTTCGAAGTTGAAGGGAAAGGGGGAATGGACTAGCATCACTGATAAGCCCACCCTCGAGGCAGGAAGCAACCTCTTTCGGCTCTTGTTGTTTATAAATAATTTACTTCCACCTGCTCAGAATTATAAATTGCAATGGGATTATACACACGCAACGGCTATAAAGGGGGGAAAAACACGAATATGTATATCAGTCTGAATATATGTTGTTGATATCAACGTAGGAGATTCTAGCATTTCAAATTCATCCTTTCCTGCTTGGAGCAATGGAAAATTCTTCCGTGGAATGGACTTTTTCTTTTCTTTTCCTCAGCAACAAATGAGGATCTATAGGCCTAGTGTGTTGAGAATGCATTCTACTTGTTCCAAAACCCCACATAATAGGTTTTGTAATGCACCTAAGCAGAAAATCCCTAGGTATTTATTTTTGGGAGCATTTGTATGCATACCCTGAATGTGTCACTACATTGCGTCCGTTTTCCGGCTGGTAGGATTTAGGTAACATATGTTGGCTTGTAGGCAGCCTCTAGATCAGACACCATTAGCATGCATGGAATAACAGAGTAACAGAGTTGGAAGGGACCTTGGAGGTCTTCTAGTCCAACCCCCTGCTCAAACAGGAAGATCCTATATCATTTCAGAAAAATGGCTGTCCAATTTTCTTCTTAAAAACCTCCAGTGACGCAGCACCTACAGCTTATGGAAACAAGCTGTTCCACTGATTAATTGTTCTATCAGGAAATTTTTCCTTAGTTCTAGGTTGCCTCTCTCCTTGATTAGTTTCTAGCTTCTTATCCTGCCTTCAGGTGCTTTGGAGAATAGGTTGGATCCCCCCTTCTTCTTCGTGGCAGCTCCTTAGATATTGGAACACTCCTAGCATTCCAATATGATATCCTTAGATATCATGTCACTCCCAATACTTCTTTTCTTCAAACTAGACACACCCAATTCCTACAACTTCTTCATATGTTTTAGGTAAGGTAAAGGTAAAGGTTCCCCTCACACATATGTGTTAGTTGTTTTAGAGGGCGGTGCTCATCTCCGTTTCAAAGCCGAAGAGCCAGCGCTGTCCAAAGATGTCTCCGTGGCCATGTGGCTGGCATGAATCAATGTGCCAAAGGCGTACGGAACGCTGTTACCTTCCCGCCAAAGGTGGTTCCTATTTTTCTACTTGCATTTTTACGTGCTTTCGAATTGCTAGGTTGGCAGAAAATGGGACAAGTAATGGGAGCTCACTCCATTACGTGACACTAGGGATTCGAACTGCCGAACTGCCGACCTTTCTGTTCAACAAGCACAGCGTCTTAGCCACTGAGCCACCGTGTCCCTATTATATGTTTTAGCCTCCAGCTAAATACATTGTATGTTAGTTCTTGGGATAAATTTGAGGTATGGTTGTCCTTATGGCACAAAGGATAAAACTTGTCCCAAATGAACAGTCCTTATGGTTAGTAGGAAATGTAGCACTACTAAATTTAGGAATCTGCGTTACCTGTCAAAAATTCAATTTCACTAGGAAGCAGAGGTCAATATTTATAGGCTGATGATCATGGTATAAACTGTAGAAGATTGCAGCTTAGAAAATAAGCGGATAAAATGGTAAAGAGCACGAATTAACCAATGAAAGAAAACAGGTATGTTGTGTGTTTGTGAGGCTAAAACAGGAGTAGATGCAAGAGACTTTAACAATGACCTCTAAACTTGTGCAAGGGAATTAATGAACAGGTGTATGGAAGTGAAGTTACAGGCATAATTATGAATGCAAGGGCTAAAATGAATCTGAGAAAGCATGAATGGATGTTATTTAGATGTTATTTGGGGGCACAATGGCTAACAGTTATCAGGGGTGGGCTGCTGGGGGTTCACAGGGGTTCGGGAGAACCTCTAGCTAAGATTCTGTGCAGTTCAAAGAACCCCCAAATCCCACTCCTGGCTGGCCCCACCCATCCCACCTCACCCTTCCCAGGAATCCCTATCCAGCTGTTTTGGGTGCAGGTAAGTGCAGGGTGCACAAGGAGGCTCACAGAGGACAAAAAATGGGTCTACCAAAGTTTGAGAAGGCCGTAAACAGGCCTCCGGAGCCTGGTGGGCTATTTTCACCCTCCTAGAGGCTCAAGGAAAACCTCCAGAGCCTGGGGAGGGCAAAAATCCTCCCACCATCATACTGCGGGAGGCCGACTAGGCCACACCCACCATGACCACACCCACCCAGCAACTGGGCAGAGAAACCCTTGCTAAAATTTTTGAAGCCCACCCCTGAGTTAAAGATGTTTCGCTTGTGAGCTGGAGAGCTGATAGCCCAGGTTCAAAACCCAAGCTCCATGCAATGGGTTGAGCTCCCATTACTTGCCTCGAACTAGCAGTTTGAAAGCATGCAAATGAGAGTAGATGAATAGGTACCATGTCAGCGGGAAGGTAACAATGTTGCACGCCTCTTTTACTGTATAGCCTTGCTGGCCTCATGGCCAAGAAACAGAGATGAGCACCGACAGAAAAACTTTTATCTAGATGTTATTTAGATTGGATGCTTATGGAAGTAGGGATATTCCTAGTGTCAAGCTTCAAAAGCCGCTTTTTGCTGCTGCAACTATTATCGCTTCTCAACTTGCCATCCAACTATGAAGGGGAGGGAAGGGGGAGATAGAACTTAGGCTTCAGACATCAAGATGCCAGGTGTGAAAACAAAGGACGTTTTGTTTATCAGAGCCAGAAAGGCTTTCTCACAACAATACCAGGAGACTCAACTGGAGAATGTGACCTGCTCTCATTGAAGGGAGGCAGAACCTGAACTTTTGACTATGTGGGTTTGTGCAGGAAATAGCCAGATCTGGTTTTGCCCTCATCGATGCTGAAATGATGTACTCAATAAAGTTTTGCATTCAGAGATTGGATCGTCTCAGTCGTGATTACTTTGGTTGGGTTTGTCAGTCGGAACCTTGGCACCTAGGTTGATGACAGTTGCATGCTACTCTCCCATGTATCACAGCATTAAAAGAACTGTTCAGACCCAGCTCCCCAAACACAACAAACCCTCTGAAGTTAAATCAAAGATTTCTTTATTAGGAGTTCTGGCAGTCCCGGCGAAAAGTTTCTCTCTCAACACAGGCTAACTAGTCTGTTCGTCCGGAAGATGAATAGTTGTCTGCCACATCTATTCACCCTCCCTTTTATCCCCAGAGCTAGGGTGGGGCTTTGCTAGCAGTGATAGCTCTTCCTTCCCAAGGATCGGCCCATAGATTTCCACTGCTCTCCTCTCCTCTGCCTTCTGCACATCTGTGTGTCAGGCACTGGACTCAGCTGTTCCTCCTCTTCCTCACCAGTCACCTCCAGACCTGGGAGCAGTTGACTCTCCATCTGAGGGCTGACAAACAGCCTAGGCTCTGCCTCTCTCTGCCAGCTCCACTCCCTCTTCCCTCTCAGAGTTCTCAGGTTGCCTTGATGCTGGCCCTGACTCCCACGCCACCTTCTCCTCTGATTTGGCTGCTGGGGGAACTGGAGGCTGACACGCCGATGACAGGAACTAAAGACAAGTCTATTGAAAATTGGCAGGAAAATTATGAATGAAAAGGTTCGGGGGGGGGGGGACAAAATTCTGCTAAGTGGCATGAATGTACGGGAGGGAACAAGATGAGAGAGTATAGAAGAAGTGATGTGGGTATTTGGATAAAGTTTGTTTGGTGGCAATCAGCATAGACAAAGAAGTGCTCAGTTTAAGCCAACTGCAGTGATTCACTTAATAACCACGGGGGGTGGGGGGGAGTTGCAGTCTGGTTGCAATTCACTTAACAACTGTCTTGCTCAGCACTGGAAATTCTGGTCTCAATTGCTGCCACAAGTCAAGGACTGCCTGTATTCCAAAAGACCTTCAGCAATTCCTCAGTATCAGGTTGAGTGCGATCTGACTCTAGGAGCTTATCGACTGGCACGCTATCATCCATAATTTTATATTTTCTTTTCATGTGGTTTTCTTGGGCAAAATAGAGAAGTGACTTACCACTGCCTTTGCCTGCACAGTATAGTAATAGCAATAGCACTTAGACCAGTGGTTCTCAACCTGTGGGTCGGGACCCCTTCAGGGGTCGAATGACCCTTTCACAGGGGTCGCCTAAGACCATCGGAAAACACGTATTTTCGATGGTCTTAGGTACCGAGACACCAATTTTATGGTTGGGGGTCACAACATGAGGAATTGTATTAAAGGGTCACGGCATTGGGAAGGTTGAGAACCATTGACTTAGACTTATTATCGCTTCATAGTGCTTTTATAGCCCTCTCTAAGCAGTTTACAGAGTCAGCCTATTGCCCCCAACAATCTGGGTCCTCATTTTACCCACCTCGGAAGGATGGAAGGCTGTGTCAACCTTGAGCCAGGCTGGTGGGATTTGAACTACTGAACTGCAGCTAACAGTCAGCTGAAGTAGGTAGCCTGCAGTGCTGCACTCTATATAAACAAATGTCTTTGCTATGGTCACTAAAGTGACCGTCTGCTTTTGCATCTTCCTAGATCACTGCTGTTCAATATAGGTGCCTGGCTGTTTTGAATGGGCAGCTGGGATAACCTTCATAACTCCTTCATAGGAGCCGTGGTGGTGCAGTGGTTGGAATGCAGTATTGCAGGTTAATTCTGCCGACTGCCAGCAGTTCGATCCTGACTGGCTCAAGGTTGACTCCGCCTTTCCTCCTTCCAAGGTAGGTAAAACGAGGACTCAGATTGTTGGGGCAACATGCTGACTCTGTAAACTGCTTAGAGAAGGCTGTAAAGCACGGTGAAGCGGTATGTAAGTCTAAGTGCTACTGTTATAACTTAACTTGAGAGGGTGGGGAGTTGGTACTCCTAAGAACATTTCATAATGTGTTTCGCAATCATCATGAAACTTTCATATCTATTCCTGGGCATGGCTTGTTCATTGGCAAAAATAAATGCAAGCTTGCAAGGTCTGAAGTAATCATTATAAATATGGGAGGTTTGTTGCAAAATGGTTAAGACATACTTTGCAGCGGCTGTTGCCAGAACACAGTGTAAGTGTTTTCATTATTAACAACTCGTTCATTTATTATAAATCAATACCCTGGCTCTCCTGCTTAGAGAATATTTGAGCAAAGAGAGTGATATATTTTCCTTCCTTCCTTCCTATTTCCTTAGTATTACTTCCTTCCTTAGCCAGTGTATTATTGATTGAGCAACTGTAGTCTGTCTGTTTGTCTGTCTTTCTTTTTTCTTTCTTTCTTTCTTTCTTTCTTTCTTTCTTTCTTTCTTTCTTTCTTTCTTTCTTTCTTTCTTACTTACTTTTTCTTTCTTTTCTCTCTCTCTCTCTCTCCACATCTATCTTATTACACACAATTTTCAGGAAATTAAAAACAAAAAAACCCAGAAATCAACACATTAAATTCACACACCTGACAACATCGTTACTTTGTAATTCCCATCATGAGATTTTATAAACATCCCCGCAGAAATTTCTTGGGAAAGGATTTTGGATGTAGAGCAATCATAAATGTAAAGATGGATGCAGGTGTGTGGCAAGAGAGGGAAAGAAGATGGAATCAGCTATCTTCAGATGCACTTCCAACCCACTCCACCTTCCTTTTGGAAATGATTTTTGAGAGTTAGAATCAACTTAGTTGTAAACTCATTGTACTTCCAAGCCAAATCTACAATCCTGACTAGAATTAGAATAGAATAGAATAGAATAGCATTAGAATAGAATAACAGAGTTAGAAGGGACCTTGGAGGTCTTCTAATCCAACCCCCTGCTTAGGCAGGAAACCCTACACCACTGCAGACAAATGGATATCCAATCTCTTCTTAAAAACTTCCAGTGTTGGAGCATTCACAACTTCTTAAGGCAAGTTGTTCCACTGATCAATTGTTCTAACTGTCAGGAAATTTCTCCTCAGTTCTAAGTTTTTTCTTTCCTTGATTAGTTTCCATCTATTGCTTCTTATGCTGCCTTCTGGTGCTTTGGAGAATAGCTTGACTCCCTCTTCTTTGTTGCAGCCCCCCTCAGATATTGTAACATTGCTATCATGTCTCCTCTATCCTTCTTTTCATTAAACTAGACGTACCCAATTCCAGCAACCCTTCTTTTTATGTTTTAACCTCCAGCCCCCTAATCATCTTTGCTGCTCTTCTCTGCACTCTTTCTAGAGTCCCTACATCTTTCTTTACATTGCGGCGACCAAAACTGGATGCAGTATTCCAAGATAATAATTATATTTGTCATTACGTTAATTTGTTTGCCTACTTGAGCTTCTATTCTGAGTTATACTGTAGAAATGCTTTTTTTCTTATCTGACAATGATTTACTGCGCATGTCTCCTAATACGTCACACATTCTTATACTTTCCTTCTGATCTTCCGTTTGCCTGCCGAAGGAGGTGGGCAACAATTGCTCTTGCCAAAATGTAAGATTTAGATAGTAGGATTTGTTTTATTTTCATATTAAAGTTTGTTTTCATTAGAACATGTTCTCGAGTTTTATTTTCTGCTTATTCAGAGATATGCTTCTTGGAAGGGCTGACGGTCCACACCTCGTTAATCAAAGGTGGGGGTAAACTTCCCCTCCTTCACAATATTATCCAAGCATCGTTCGGTATAGAAATCCAGACTGAAGCACTTTGTTGGCAGCAGCCAAAAAAGCGAACACAATCCTTGATTGCATAAACAGAGGCATAGAATCAAAACCACTTGAAGTATTAACATCACCTGGTAAAGCCACACCTGGAATACTGCATCCAGCTTTGGTCACATTACCAAGAAAGATGTTGAGGCCATGGAAAAAAATGCAAAGAACAGCAACTGAGATGATTATAGGCCTGGAGACTAAAACATATGAAGAACACTTGCAGGATTTGGGTTTGGCTAGTATAGTGAAAAGAAGGACTAGCGTGGAGGGTGCTAGATAGTAATAGCAATAGCACTTAGACTTATATACCACTTCCCAGTGCTTTACAGCCCTCTCTAAGCGGTTTACAGAGTCAGCCTATTGCCCCCAACAATCTGGGTCCTCATTTTACCCACCTCGGAAGGATGGAAGGCTGAGTCAACCTTGAGCCTGGTGAAATTTGAACTGCCAAATTGCAGGCAGACGGCAGGCAGCAAAATTAGCCTGCAGTACTGCACTCTAACCACTGTGCCACCACGGCTCTGATAATTCCAGTATTTGAGTGGCTGCTACAAAGAGGAGATTAATTTATTTTCCAAAGCACCAGAGAAGCATGCGCTCAGCGAATCAGTTGTTACACCGGTTGAATCCCACCATTGTACCTCACTGTATCTCTTGCCTAGTTTTCTCTTGTCAAGGCTTCTAGGAATCTCTATAACTAGTAGAACAATACATCTTAATAAGAATGGGGAAACCTATTTGGTTTTCGATGAGTTTTTCTTTTAAAGCCTACATTTGTTTCGTGCCTTTTCATGTTTTTGCATCCATCTGAGCATATTTTTTATTAAATGTCATCATGAATTTTTTATGTCGTTTTGTCTGCAGTCCTTTCCATATAGGATTTTTCGGGACATGTTTCCTCGTATGCATATTTTATATAGAGTTTTTCCTACTGTACATGTTTTTTTGCAAAATAATTTATCTGATACTTGACCTTTCAAATGCCATTTTCTCTAGTGTGTCATTAAATGCATCCCTTGATTGAAAAAACTACATCACAAAGTTCAGAATTGAATGACCATTGTGGGAAAATTATACATACCACACTTGCAATAGTTGAGGAATTTGTTTAGAAGGTAAAAAGCATGGTGGTCCAAACAAGATTTTCTTCCATCTCTCCAATTTCTCATTTTAAAAGAAGGTGACGTCATGTCCAACTTCAGGGGGCGATGCTCATCTGTATTTCTCAGGTGAGGGAACCAGCATTGTCAAAAGATACTTCAGTGGTCATGTGGCCAATGCAACTATTCGCCAAGGAACACTGAATGCTGTTATTTTCCCACCAAAGTGGTACCTATTTATCTACTCACATTTGCATGCTACTGAACTGCTAGGTTGGCAGGAGCTGGGCCAAGGACAGGAGCTCACCCCATCACACGGTGCTTGGGTCTTGAACTGCCAACCTTCCGGCCAACAGGCGCAGGGTCTTAACCACTAGGCCACTTTGGCCTTCCCGACTTAAATAACCCCAGCATTTATGGATTTCAACTCCTAGAATTCTCGGTAATTATAAGTTCTGAAAGAGAAAACCCACATTCATTTGGAGGCAATGTTGACTAAGGAATGTCTGGTTTTTTTTAAAAAAGAACTAATATTAGAAAAGATGTAAAAAAAAAAAACCAGCTTCAAAAACAAAATACAAAAGAAAGCAATATTGACAGGAGCATTTGAATGTTTAGCCTTCCTGGTGAGTTGAGTTCTGAAGTCTCTTAAGATGACAGAAAAGATCTTTTGAGCTGAAACCACTTAAAAAATAAATTGGTGGTCTTGAAAGATTTAGGCCATTTAATATTTTCTATACTCGCTACACAAGAAACCACAGGAATATAGAACAGTGATCGGTACAACTATGCTGACTTTCAAAGGAGCACTTTGAATTAATGAATCTTCCATCCCCTCATGTGTTCAAAGCATGTCCAATGGTAGCATAACATTGATGGTGCTGTGTAACTTTGATCCAAGATGATTAAAAGAGGCTTTGGTACATGGGAGCACATGTTCCACAGCCCCTTTTTCTTTAGAACACAGTGATGGGTCAAATCAAATGTTCAAATAGAGTAATCAGTGGAACGCCTTGCTTCCAGATGTTATGGGTGTCCATCATTTGAGGCTTTTAAGAAGAGATATAGGATCTCCTGCTTGAGTTGTGGTTTGGATTAGAAGATCTCCAACATCCCTTCCAACTCTGTGTGATGACCTGGGAAAAAACATGAAGGCCACACAGCTAGCTGAGAGTTCAAAATCCCCTTTAATGCTCCAACTTTCCCCCAATGCTCCCATGTTCATGGCAAGTCCCAGAGCAAAGCACTCTCTCACACACACATAGCAGCCTCTGGCTGCGAGCAGTCCAGCAAAGCAAAGGAACATGGAAATGAATCTACAAAGTTTTTTTGTTTTTGTTTTTAATCTGCTTTGCTTTATGTACAGTTTCTTATTGCCTCCTCTTTTATGTTTGTACTTTCTATCTATTGATGTGTTTTTATCTGACTGTACACCGCCCCGAGTCCCTTTGGGGAGAGGGGGCGGTATAAAAGTCTAAATAAAAGTAAAGTAAAGTAAAAAGGAACAAGGCACTGAGCCCACAAAGCAAGGAAGAAGCAATGAGTCTATGAAGCAAAGAAGAAGGCTAGCAGTCCTGCAAACACCAGGTGTCTGCAATGGCACACGAGATTCCGTACGGGAATACCGGTGCCTGCTGGGAGCACCAGGTACCGTTCTGGCACAGTGCTCCGGAGGCCCACCTGCCCACCCACTCTCCTTACCACTATTTGAGCCGATTGGGGCTTTGGCGCACACGCATGAAGAGTACAGCACCTGAGTGACGCTCCGCTGAGCAGTTGGAGCATCGTGGGCGGTAAGTACGCATGCGTGCATTGCGTGTGTGCTGCACGCATTCACGTGGTGGATGCCGGGCTCTGTTGCAGCGTACCGGTTGCAACGGGATCTGGAACCCACCACTGCAAGAAACACCTTCCCCACGTCTCCTTAAATCTCAGTCCCCAGCTGTGCCTTGTGGAGAGGGCCAGGGCACTCTGCTCCCGAGTCGTTAGGTCGGTCTGCGCTGTTCCTTCCTTCTCTCCACTGTCCATGCTTGGGGATCAGGAGCAGAGGTCCTACCGGTTCAGACCGGTTTGGCTGAATGGGTAATAATTTGGTGGCCTGGGTCCCTGGAACCGGTAGCAACCCAGGCCTGCCACGATGCTGAACTGGTTCTCCAGGCAGCGCTGTAAGCACTGTCATCTTGTTTTTGGCTTCTGAGCATGTGCAGAACAATTTTTATTGCACTGTGCATGCGCGCGCAGGGCTCCCACAAGCAAACCGGCAGTAGTGCCTGCTGGAACCCACTCCTGATCAGTAGGGGGCAGTCCTTGCTCATTGCTTGAGCTCCATCGCTCCTCATTTCCACTGCTTGCCTACTCTTGGTCATCCCGCCTGAGTTCCTCCCTGGTAGCAAGCCATAAGAATCCTGAGGGGCCCTGGGCTGCCTCATCCTGCCCCTCCCCACATTCCCCTGAAGCCAACAAAGCCGTCCCCGTGATCTTCATCAGCTCCAGCTCCAGCTTGTCCTTTTCTGCAGATTCAGGCTCCAACGGGGGCATGACACTCTATTACAGGTAGTCCTTGACATACGTCAGCTCGTTTAGTGACCGTTCAAAGCTACAACGGCACTGAAAAAAGTGACATGACCATTTTTCACACTTATAACTGTAGGAAGTTATCACCCAGCCCTCTCCCAGAAAAATGAAATATCCTAGGAAATACTGAAAAGGCAGAAAAATTCTCTGGATGTAAAAAAGGAAGAAGCATATTATAAAGACAGAATAGCTCCCTGTAGCTTCCTGCCCATCCCCACTTTGTCAATGGGCCATTAAGAAGGCCAAGCCAGTCCCTTTACATAATAAAGAGTTCTCCCCTTCAGCTCCAGGGGGATGGGATTAAGGCATGATAATATTGGCACTGTATTCAACTGACCACACGGCATCTGAGAACTCTGAGAATTCAACCAAACCTGGATTCAAAACTCAGCCTAGAGGGTTGCCCTTGCATGGGCCCATGGGAGTCTGGCAACCAATTGGAATACATTTCTTACACAGGAACAGGAAACAGATAGGTGGGGCTGAACAGATTATAAAAAGCCCTGCAAGCCCTTCTTCACTCTCTTCTCTTCTCTTCCCTTCTCTTCTTCTCCACCAACATTGAAGCATGTGATCACCTTTTCTGTTCAGGACTCAAGCCATGTGGTCCTGTCCACCATTAAAACCATCTTTCCAAGCAGCCTCCATGTCTCCAGTGTCTTTTTCCCTACTTGTAGCCGAACCCAGAAGGACATTTCTTCCAACACAACCATTGCAGCATCCCCCATAGTCACATATTCAAAATCCAGACGCCTGGCAACGGGCTCATATTTACGATGATTGCAGGCTTCCAGGATCAACCGATCCTTTTGGCGACCTTCTGACAAGCAAAGTCTGTGGGGAAGCCAAATTCACTTAGCAACCGTATTACTAAATGAAGAACAGCAGTGATTCACTTAACACAAAGAGGCCAAACCTGGGGCCAAATTCACTTAACAAGGGACTCGCTTAGCACCAGAAATTTGGGGGGTCGATTGTGGCCGTAAGAGAACCCTACCTGTGTTCTCTTATTCCGTTGATCTGAGGATTTTCCTTCCTAACTGAAATGCTGCGGCGAATTTGGATCCCTCTGAGATTCTGAGAATGTGATATTGCTAACCCCATCCTGGTGGCTGACTTAGGAAAAAAAGCTACCCACTTTTAGCTTAACTTAAATGAATCTCTGAATGCTGGGGGGAATCAGCCAGGGGTGGGCTTCAATAATTTGAGCAAGGGATTCTCTGCCTGGTTACTGGATCAGCGTGGCCTTGGTGGGCCTTCTGCACCATAGCGGAGGGGGGGGGGATGTTTGTGTTTTTGCCCTCCCCATGCTCCGGAGGCTTTCTTCGAGTCTCTAGGAGGGTGAAAAATGGCCTCTCCAGGTTCTGGAGGCCCTCTGGAGGCCGGAAATGGGCTCACCTTCCCGAACTTCCAGTAGCCCTGTTTTTTGCCCTTCCGGAACCTCTGTGTGCGCCCTGCACTTACCTGCATTTAAAACGGGCCACTTATCTGCATCCAAAATGGGCTGCGTGGGGACTCCTGGGAGGGGAGGGGCATGGCATGGCAGCGGGGCCAGCCAGGAGTGGGATTTGAGGGTTCTCTGAACTTCATAGAATCTTAGTTAGAGGTTCTCCAGAACCCCTGCCAACCGCCAGCAGCCCACCCCTGATAGCTGCCCACTTCTAACTTAGCTTTTAAATGAATGTCTGAATGCTGGGGTAATCAACCATGTTTAGAAGGTTGAATTAGATTTGTGGTCATTTCTCGCTGACTTGCTCCTCTTTAAAACACTGGAAAGAACTCAGCTCTTCCGTTCACTTAGTGCAGTTGGCTAAGGATGTAAAGGTTTGTTTATTGATTGTTTTCCCTTAAAAGCAACATGCTTATCCCTCCATGTTTCTTCATAAAGGAGACAGAAAGAATGTGAGATTAAAAGACTATGAAGGTGGGAAGAAGTGAAACGGATACATTTCCTTACCCAACACTTTTATTAAGAATGCTTTTCTCTTATCACACAAGAAACTGCAATTTAATACTCTTATCTAGCAACACACAATACTGTCAGTTCGTTTCCTTTGAACTCTTCATTTGGTTCACCAAAATGTCTGTTCACGCCTGCTGCTTACCAATTTTTTTTGGAGGGGGGGGGACAAGCAATCATATGCATAAGACGCTAAGCTTGTTGATCAGAAAGGTCGGCAGTTCGGCGGTTCGAATCCCTAGCACCATGTAGCGGAATGAGCTCCCATTACTTGTCCCAGCTTCTGCCAACCTAGCAGTTCGAAAGCATGTGAAAAATGCAAGTAGAAAAACAGGGACCACCTTTGGTGGGAAGGTAACAGTGTTCCATGCGCCTTTGGCATTTAGTCATGCCGGCCACATAACCATGGAGACGTCTTCGGACAGTGCTGGCTCTTTGGCTTTGAAACGGAGATGAGCACCGCCCCCTAGAGTTGGGAACAACTAGCACATATGTGCGACGGGAACCTTTATCTTGGTGGGAATATGAATTCTGGTAAAACATTTTCTCTTGTCTTCATTTATTTGCCTTGGCAATTAAAAGCTTTGCTCCTTTCCTGTCCCTCTCACTGAGGAAGGAGAGGGGGGTCATGGGGCGGGGGGGGGGGCTGCCTCAGAAAAAAACTGTTTGTTCTTTTATTCTGCTCTGCAATAGGAAGGGGAGGGGCTGCACATTAACAGCGAGACAGAAGTTAGCACCTTAAAACCACTAGCCAGGATATTAGGAACAAGAATAGCTTGCTTATAAGAAAACCTCCAAAACCCACATAGCTGTCATACTTTGCAAGATACCTGTGACCTGGGGTGAAAAACAGGTTATGTGACATTTAGTTATTTAACATAACAATTGTAAGGGTTTAGGAGGGCTGAAATCCAAATAACCAATCAATATTATCTGTTATGCGACCATCCCTTGACTATAAAAACAGCTGTAGGATTCTAATCTTGGACCTTGGTTGGCTTTTCAAGCCAGGGTACCAAACTGGTACCAAAATAAAAATATAATTCTATATCACACCTTGTGTCTGGTGATTTTTCGGCTTCGACACCAAGCAAGTGCCCAATTTTGGGGACAACACAATCACCTTTTTAAAAAACATTTTGCAATGATAAACCACATTTGTGCATACTTGATGAATTCAGGTCTGCCCATCTGTCCATCCATCTATCTCTCTCCAGGATGTACATGTTTTCTGTGTATATTTTGAATTGTGCATTAAATTGGGATTTCTGAAGGGTACAGATTTTGGCACCTAGAAAAAAAAATACATCGGCAAACCCTGCGTTTCTCTAGAAAAATGCCAGTAATTGGGGTTTTCATTCTCCTGTATGCATCCCTTTTCTTCTCTACACATTAGAGAAACTTGTTTTCCACACAAATTCAAGTACCTTTCAACAAATCTTCATACCTCCTCCTCCCTCTCCTTGAAATAAAGGAATCATTTTTAATTTAATGTCAATGCATGGACCAAATGAAACTTTGAGAATTTAACTCAGCAGGATCCTTCCTTCCTTAGATACAGATTAACAGAGTTGGAAGGGAACTTGTAGATTATCTAGTCCAACACCCCTGCCCAAGCAAGAGACCCTACACCATTTCCGACAGATGGCAGTCCAATCTCTTCCCGAAAGCTTCCAGGGATGAAGTTCCCACAACCTCTGAAGGCAAGCTGTTTTATTAGTTGATTGCTCACACTGTCAGAAAATTCCTCCTTATTTCCAGGTTGAATCTCTCCTTGTTCAGTTTCCATCCATTATTCCTTGTCTGGCCTTCAGGTGCTTTGGACAACAGGTTTACCCCTTCCTCTCTGTGGCAGCCCCTCAAATATTGGAACACTGCTATCATGTCTCTCCTAGTCCTTCTTTCTATTAAAATAGACATACCCATTTCCTGTAACCATTCTTCATATGTTTTAGTCTCCAGTCCCCTAATCATCTTTGTTGCTCTTCTCTGCAATCTTCCTTCCTTCCTTCCTTCCTTCCTTCCTTCCTTCCTTCCTTCCTTCCTTCCTTCCTTCCTTCCTTCCTCCTTTCATTTCATTTCCCTTCTCTTCCCTTCCTTCTTCCTTTCACTTCCTTCCTTCCTTCCTTCCTTCCTTCCTACCTACCTACCTACCTACCTACCTACCTACCTACCTACCTACCCTTGAAATGGTTTCAAGTAACAAATTAGACAACGTGCTGTTTCTGCTCTATTTGAGTTGGGGGTTAAGCAAGGCAGAGGGGAGTATAGGCACAGCTCCTCTTAAGCTGTTTGTTTGGACTGTTTGAAGGAATTCATGCAGAGCTGTATAGTGCGAGGGTGGTGAAATTGTGCTTTTAAAATTAAAAGAAAAGAAAAAAGAAAAGGAGGAAGGATTCACAGTTTATATGTCATCGGATCAGTCTCCCAGAGCTGCTCCCACGGGATCGCTCTTCTTTATCCTGCAGCCCGGCAGACAGGAACATCCCCAAAAGCACAGCTCCCGGGCGAGATATTTTTGCATCCTCCTGGCTCGCCGTTTGGAGCCGTGGTCGAGCGAGTCACTTAGGACCCCGGGAGAGCTTTCAGCGAGCGCAGGAACAAAAGCTGGGTGCCCACTGAGCATGTGCGAAAGCGAGGCTTGCTCTCTTAAGGCTGGGTTAGTTACTGATATAAACAGCTGGAGGTATTCGAAAGGCTGAGTTGGAGAGATCCAGCAGAGCCGCCGGAGCGAGGAGATGCGAGGGGAGGATTACGGCTTCTGCGGGCTTTCCGTCGGGCTGACAGAAGAAGGATTAGTCAAGGGCAACCCTTTTTCGACGCTGCCGTCCAGTTTGTAGTCTGCCTGCCTGCCTGTCTGTCATTCCTGGGCTTTGCCAGGGACTTTTCCCTCTCTCTTGGCCGAATCCGGAGTTTTGGGAATATTGTTATCCAGAGGTGAGTCTTTCCTTTCTTTTTTTTCTTTCTTTCCTTCCTCCCATCCTGGCACATTGGCACTTTCCCATCCTCCACTGCTTGGCTCGGGACTGGAGAACTTTTCCGGGCTTTTTCCTCGCCAACAGTTTTTTGGGTTTTTTTTTTATCCCAGCCTTAAGGGATTGCGTGCCTTTATTTATTTATTTTTAAGGAAGGCAGCCTCTCTCAAGGAAGGATGAAAAGCATCCTTTTCAATGCGGGGGGGGGGGGTGTAGAGTAGACGGACAGGGCGATCTCACGAAGGTTTGGCTTAGTGGATCAGGGTTCATCCTCTCTCATATGTAGGGCACCAAGGGAGGCTTGGAAGGACCAATTTTGTATCTGGGTCTATTGCCGGAAGAGGTTGCCTGATCAGGTTTGGAGGGGGGGGGGGACAAGTAGAATCCACTTTCTCTTCCAAGCACCCTTCTTCGTGCCCAGAGATATTTTCTAAGACTTTATCAATAGCCTCTTTTTGCTTTGGGGGCTCGATGGCTGGAGGGGAGTGGGGGGGGGTGTCTTCTGGCATTTTGAGTGCTTTCAGTGCTCAGGCCTCTTTCGAGATGTATCGAGATGTATTGGAAACCGTGTCCTCTTCCCGTCTGGAGAAAGCTGCTTTTCTGAAATTGGTGTTATGCAAAGCTTGTTCTAAGGGGGTTCTTTCTTCAGGAGAAAAAAAAAGAAACTTATTCCTTCACCTCTGAAAATCCTATTGGCTTGCCGAGAAGTATTTTGCACGCTGTTCCAGGAAGATCCAAAGGGAGAGTTTATTATTCTTATTATTTTGAAAGCTCCCTTGATCTTAAATTTGATCAGAATTCTTTGGCAGCCTTCCTCCCCCCCCCCCTTTTAATGTTGATATAAAAGACAATAGAACAATGATGGTCATAATTATACTGAAATAAACAAACAAACAAACACACACACACACACACATTCAAAGCTCAAGTTTATTTCTATTAAACCCATAGGGTTTAATCTTAATTTTTCACACCATAATCTTCTAATGTTGTGGTTGACTCATAATGGATCATTGTAAGACTGCAGAAAGCAAGCCTATAGTTCTACTTTAGAGGGAGGAAGGAAGGAAGGAAAGCATTCTTCCCTTCCACTTCAACCAGTCTCTTATCTTTATTTCTCCAGGGTAACGGCAATGTTCTTGAAAGTAATTCCATGAATATGTCTCCTTCTCCAAACCCCCCTTTTCCAGTTAAACCCTGACTATGATGAATAAGAGAAATCTCAAATTGTTGCTGATAGATACTACCGGATGACCAGTGCAATTTCAGTTTGATACAGTTTCTCTTAAGATACCATGTTTGTTTACTGCTTTCCACCATCTCCTTGGGCATCCTTGCAATTTCTTGCATTTCTTATGGTGGTATCTGCCTTCCTTCAACTGTTCTGCTCCACATATGTATTCTCCATAGCGCCCCCGATTGCCCTATGCCACTTCAGTATCTATTGGGTGCTCTTTAAGTCATTAAGGCTTACCCATTCATGCAGGTGAATGATCCTCAGAACAAGGAAAAGAGTGCAAATGAGCCAATTAAGTCATTACACAGAGAGGCAAATTGAAATCAAATTGGGTTTCGTAAAGGATATAAGTCTATCAATAACTATTCTTCTTAAGGGCTCCAGGACATTAAGGATGTAAAAGAAATAATTGCCTATTTCCTTTAGAACAGAAAGATACAGTCCACCAGTACAGTCTGAGTCATAAGCACGGCTGGTGGAAATATACAGAATGTCCTCAAAACTTTTTATGCAAAACAACGGGTGTTTGAAAAAGAGGTAGGCACACATCCTTCCTCTCCCCCCACCCCCGGGGAGGGGGGAGGAAGCCAGGTGAGGGAGTCATGATAAATGCTTGAGTAAAAAACAAACAATTATGAAGAAACAGCCTGCCAAACAGGGTGTATATTTGGGAACTTTTATCTACAAAGATATTTTGGGGAAATTGCATAGAAAAAGGTGACCCCAATTTGATGTACATGTATGGGATAGGGATCGGCAGGGGTATAGATAGAGGCAGAAAGACAGGACAGAATAATAAGTAAATTTACAAAACCTGACGCAGAATGTATTTGCAACAAACCCAATGTCCCTATGCAAGGTGACAAGAGTCAAAGGGAGCCTGATCATAACCAAATGGGATTTGCCAATAGGTGACAAAGTAAGCAGTAGGTAACCGTGTAGAGGAGAGTTTTAAGATCACACCTGGAATACTACAATTTTTGTCACCATATTATAAAAAAAGATGTAGAGATCGCTTCTCGGCCTTTTGGCTAAAATCAAGTGTAGTATCTGTTCTTATCAGTTTAATATCTAATTCTCTATTTGAGGACTACATATTAAATAATTTTTAAACATTAAACTACTCTTCAAAAAAAAAACCACCTAAAAATAACATTGTTTTGAGTACTCTAAAAAAAAAAGATGTAGAAATCCTGGAAAGAGTGGAGAAAAGAGCAACGGACATGATTAGAGGGCTGGGGGGCTAAAACACATGGAGAAGGGTTGTAGGAACTGGCTATGTCTAGTTTAATGAAAAGAAGGACTAGAGATGACATGATAGCAGTCTTCCAAAATTTGAGGGGCTGCCACAAAGAAGAGGGGATCCACCGATTCTCCAAAGTACCCAAAGGCGGGACAAAAAGCAATGAGTGGAAGCTGGTTAGAGAGAGATCCCAACCATTTTTTGCCATTTTTTTTTACTACCGGTTTGCTCGTGTGCGTACGTGCTCACTCGCAACTCTTCTGCACATGTGCATAAGCATCCAGGCAGGTGGGCAGAGTCTCCCGTCGCTGACACTACCGGTTCGCCCAATCCAGGCCAAATCAGGAGCAACCCACCTCAGATCTCAACCTAGAACAATGGTTCTCAACCTTCCCAATGCCGCGATCGTTTAATACAGTTCCTCATGTTGTGGTGACCCCCAACCATAAAACTGGTGTCTCGGTTCCTAAGACCATTGAAAATATGTGTTTTCCGATGGTCTTAGGCAACCCCTGTGAAGGGGTTGTTCGACCCCTCAAAGGGGTCCCGACCCACAGGTTAAGAATCACTGACCTAGAACTGAGGAGACATTTCCGGTCAGAATAATTAACCAGTGGAATGGCTTATCTTCAGAAATTGTAGGTGTTCCCTTACTGGAGGCTTTTAAGAAGAGATTGAACAACCACTTGTTTGACATGGTATGGGGTCTCCTACTTGAGCAGGGGGTTGGACTAGAAGACTCCCGAGATCCCTTCCAACTCTGTTATTCTGGTAATTTTATATGGATGTTTGAGAGAAAATTCTCAATTTCAGTCCAGCTTTGAGGACCAGGCTTAAGCAACAGAAGAGGCCTGATTGCTTTAGCATCCTCTTTGTAAGCAATGCAAAGAGATCTGGTTGTCCACCATAAGCATGAGAAAACTTGACTGGGTGGTCTTTGGCATAATCCCACTTAAGTTCAAGAACTAAAATATTTAGTCTGTCCATCTAAGCCTGCTTCTTTTTAAAGTCCTCCCTACATGTATTATACTGGCAAGAAGAACCTTTTTTATATGGCTGAGGAGAAGTAGGATGAAGAGAGTGGCAAGTGACAGAAGAAAGGCTCACGAAAGAGAAGATGAGGGGAAAGCAAGGCAGTCCACATTGAGAGGGTCAAAATCAGCAAAATGGCGGACAGAGCCAAGGCAGTGAAAACTCCTCCCCTGTTAAATATGGACATTGGAAAAGGGTGAGGCTTGCCCAGTGATGTTCTGTCCACCTTTATTTGGATAGTTTTGACCCTCCCAATGTGGATACTCCCAGACTCTCCTCGGGAAGGAACTGTTGACAAACATTGACAAAATCAATTACTCTTTTTTTTACTTTTGACTCGAGACTCAACTTAACTCCGCCCACCACTGAATACAAGTTATGTTTGAAGGAATGTACTGTATATATAAATTATTATTATTATTATTATTATTATTATTATTATTATTATTATTATTATTATTATTATTATTATTATTATTATTCTGCCTAGCCTGTTGCTCTCATCCAGCTTCAAACTAAGCTTCTATCTAAGATAGTAGTTGTCCTTGTTTTCAAAAAAGACCACCAAGTTCTTGAGTCTTATTTTATCTACATTGAAACAAGTACATACAACAGAGATATATATCTGACCGCCCCGAGTCCCTTCGGGGAGAGGGGGCGGTCTAGAAATCTAAATAATAATAATAATAATAATAATAATAATAATAATAATAATAATAATAATAATAATAATAATAATAATAATAATAATATATGGTCATCTCTTGTTTCAATGTAGAAAAAATAAGACTCAAGAACATGGTCTTTTTTGAAAACAAGGACAACTACTATCTTAGATAGAAGCTTAATTTGAAGCTGGATGAGAGCAACAGGCTAGGCAGAATAATAGCAATAGCACTTCGACTTATATACCACTTCATAGTCCTTTTCAGCCCCCTCTAAGTGATTTACAGAGTCAGCCTATTACCCCTCAAAATCTGGGTCCTCATTTTACCCACCTCGGAAGGATGGAAGGCTGAGTCAACCTTGAGCAGGTCAAGATCGAACTCCTAGCAGTGGGCAGTTAGACTGCAATAGCAATAGCACTTAGACGTATACACTGCTTCCCAGTGCTTTACAGCCCTCTCTGAGCGGTTTACAAAGTTAGCCTATTTCCCCCAACAATCTGGGTG
Source organism: Natrix helvetica (assembly GCF_964273705.1). Taxonomy (NCBI): domain Eukaryota; kingdom Metazoa; phylum Chordata; class Lepidosauria; order Squamata; family Natricidae; genus Natrix; species Natrix helvetica. Next base: position 284,746,595 of record NC_138552.1, on the reverse strand, counting down.
CTCATTTTACCCACCTCAGAAGGATGGAAGCTGAGTCAACCTTGAGCCCGGTGAGATTCGAACTGCCAAATTGCAGGCAGCTGGCAATCAGCAGAAGTAGCCTGCAGTACTGCACTCTAACCACTGCGTCACCTCGGCTTCATGAATGGAGGCAAATAAATGTGTCCCGGGATAATGATGTGAGATCGAATTTGGGTCGGTCACCGGGACCAGAGAGAAAGTGGACTACAGATAGTCCTCAACTTACAACAGTTCATTTAGTGACCGTTCAAAGTTACAATGGCACTGAAAAATGTGACTTATGCCCATTTGTCAAAAGTTACAGCATCCCTTCGATTATGTGATCAAAATGTGGATGCTTGGGAACTGGTTCATATTTATGACCGCTGCTGTATCCCAAAGTGATGTGATCCCCTTTTGTGACCTCCTGACAAGCAAAGCCAATGGGGAAGCCAGATTCACTTAACAACTGGCTTACAACTGTAGTGATTCATTTAACAACTGTGGCAAGAAAGGTCGTAAAATGGGGCAAAACTCCCTTAACAAATTTCTGACTTAACAATAGAAATTTTGGACTCAATTGTGGTTTAGGATGTAAGTCGAGGACCACCTGTATTTTACCAGGCCTGCTTTCCACTCTTCTTTAATTCTGGTTTAGTTTCCTCTTTGAAAATTGCAGAGCTTTTTGCAACTCTCCTTTATTTTTGTTCACTTGTATCTTTCCCTTTCTGATGTTCATAAAATACATTATAAAATAAATATTGCTCTTGCCCATCAGATAAAAGCAAAATTGTCGCCACTGTAATTTGATTTTCTTAAGAAGAAAAAGACCAGGTCTTTTAAAGATGGGCATTTGGTTTCTTGATCCATTGCTAAAGCATTATGTATGCCTCAGTCAAGGGGACGCGGTTGCTCAATGGCTAAGACACTGAGCTTGTCGATCAGAAAGGTCGACAGTTCGAATCCCTAGTGCCGCATAATGGAGTGAGCTCCCGTTACTTGTCCCAGCTTCTGCCAACCTAGCAGTTCAAAAGCACATAAAGAATGTAGGTAGAAAAATAGGAAACATCTTTGGTGGGAAGCTAACAGTGTTCTGTGCACCTTTGGCATTTAGTCATGCCAGCCACATGACCACAGTGACATCTTCGGACAGCACTGGCTCTTCGGCTTTGAAATGGAGATGAGCATTGTCCCCTAGAGTCGGGAACAATTAGCACATATGTGTGAGGGGAACCTTCGCCTTTACCTAAAGTATTATGTATGCCTTAGTCACTTTCAATCAGAAGAGCCAGTCTGGCACAGTGATTAAAGGGACCAGGTGGGGAGGTAACAGCATTCTGTGTGCCTTTGGCGCTAAGTCATGCCAGCCACTTGATCACGGAGATCTCTTCGAACAGCGCTGGCTCTTCGGCTTTGAAACGGAGATGAGCACCATCCCCTAGAGTCAGGAACGACTAGCACATATGTGTGAGGGGGACCTTTACCTAAAAACAGTGCTGAAATTGAGTCCGGTCATGTTGTGCCTCAACTTATGACGGCAACAGAAATTATGGTCTAGTTGTACTTGTAAGTCAAGAACAATCTGTAACGTAAAGGCACCAAACTGAATAAGGACATTATCATGGTCAATTGAGGTAAAACTAAAGCAACTAAAAACTGTGTGGCAAATCATGCAGAATTCTGGGATGGGATTTGAGGGCTAATTTAGCTCTGCTCTACCCAATGGGAGATTTGGACTTTCAGACTTGTAACATCGATGTCAGTGTTCCCAGGTAAACCAGACAGGAAACATGACTAGATGAGCTAATTCTACTTTCTTGTAAGGTTAGTCGGACAGTGTCCTTTAAGTCTGAAAGTACAAATCTCCCACTGTCTCCTTTACAGACTGAGAAATTTGGGAGGTTCCTTTCTGAGTCTCTCTGTCCACCCATTATGCAGCTGCAGGCTATGCCCCCATTATCTGACCATTCCCTAGATCAGGGGTTGGCCACCTTAAATACTCAGAGAGCCATTTGGACCCAATCTCCCACAGAAGAAAAAAAACACCGGGAGCTCCAAAACCCTTTTGACACCTACAATGAAGATAGCATTGCATATATTATGTTTTTACCTTTATGCTGTGTATAAAAAAAACCTATAGTGTGTTGCATTTATGAAACCGGTATAGAGAAAACATTTTTTTAGTTCTGCATGCAACAAAAACATTTTGAAAATATAGGTCGAAAACCTCATGCTGGCGGCTATCGCACATTGGCAGTTGTGATGCATATTTTGAGAGGGATGAAAGAGCCACATGTGGCTCCAGAGCCATGGTTTGCAGACCCCTGTCCTAGACAGCATGCTGGCTGGGGAATTCTGGGAATTGACTGTCTATGGAGATTCTCAGTAATCCAGGTCATGGTTGTCCCAAAGATGCCTTTTTCAAGACTTGGAAAAGAAGGACTAGGGGAGACATGATAGCAGTGTTCCAATATCTCAGGTTTTGCCACAAAGAAAGCTATTCTCCAAGGCACCTGAGGGTAGAACAAGAAGCAATGGGTGGAAACTAATGAAGGAGAGAAGCAACTTAGAACAGAGGAGAAATTTCCTGACAGTTAGAACAATTAATCAGTGGAACAGAATTGCCTCCAGAAGTTGTGAATGCCCCAACACTGGAAGTCTTTAAGAAGATATTGGATAGCCATTTGTCTGGAACAGTATAGGGTTTCCTGCCTAGGCAGGAAGTTGGACTAGAAGACCTCCAAGGTCTCTTCCAACTCTGCTATTGTATTGTATATTGTATTACTTTATTTTTCTTTGAAGACGTTTCACTTCTCATCCAAGAACAGTCTTCAGTTCTAACTGGATGTTGGAGAATGGAAAGATTTATACTCCTTGCAGACAGCTGGTCATTTGCATTCTTTTAGAGAGTTATTGAGGCCACCTGGAGGTTTATCTTTGTCCCGAGGGTCACCTGAATAGTGCAAATGGGGGTGGACCCTTCTTGGAACTGTTGAAAGGACTGTGTTGTAAACTGGAGATAGTTTATGTTGTATCCCTCCCCTTCTGTTTCAAGAGGGCTTCTTTGACCCCTTTTTGGGTCCACACTTCCCAAGAGTGAGAAAGACTGATGTGGAGAAATCTTCTGAGTATGTACAGAATACTTCCATAAAACAAAATAACAGAGTTGGAAGGGACCTTGGAGGTCGTCTAGTTCAAGTCCCTGCTCTGGCAGGAAACTCTGTTATCATTTCAGACAAATGGTTGCCAGTCTCTTCTTCAAAACTTCCAGTGTTGGAGGATCTACAACCTCTGGAGGCAACTCGTTCCATCAATTTAATTGTTCTCACTATCACTCATGCTAGGTGAGACTTGTCATTTCTCACTCAACATGAATGGGGGAAAGTTTGGTGCCCCTCTGAAATCTTGTTTCTGTTTATGTAACTCTTACAATGATTTTGAAATGATTCTAGATTCATGGTGTGGTGATAAAGACAGGAAGTATAGCTTTCTGTTGTGTTTCCTGCCACCCACGCTGTCCAACGTTGGGTCATTCATATTTTTTCCAGGTTTTAAATGAGGCTTTCTTTAAGGTTAGGATGATGAAAAACGCATCGATGTTACTTTCAGTTATTTAAAAAAAACAATTTCAGAAACAGTTTTATTTATTCTGGGAATAGAAAACATGAATGGACATCATTCAAGGATCCACAGTGGAACTAGCATTGTCAAAGCTTGTTGGTACTTCTAAAAAATGTACAGGCACTTTAGTCTTTTGCAGCTGTCACATAGACCAGCATTTCTTAATCTTGGAAAATTTAAGATGTGTGGACTTCATCTCCCAGAATTCCTCAGTGAGGCTGGCATAGAGTAGGGGGACTGGGCATGGTGATACTTCCTGGATATTTTAAGATAGGAACAATGGGTTATGTATTATGGGAATGATAGTCCAAAATATGTGAAAGTGTGGCCTCTTTCTGTGTTTAATTTAAAGCTTTAGCTTCCGTAGGAGGGGTCAATTGAGGGGTCCTTGATGCTCCCCGAGCTTGGTTGGTTTTTTGCTGATGTTTCACTACACAAACTAGGCAACATCATCAGTGCTAGTCAACGTTTAACACAGGGGTATTAATACAATAATACAATAGCAGAGTTGGAAGGGACCTTGGAGGTCTTCTAGTCCAACTCCCTGCCTAGGCAGGAAATCCTATTCCATTCCAGACAAATAGCTATCCAACATCTTCTTAAAGACTTCCAGTGTTGGGACATTCACAACTTCTGGAGGCAAGCTGTTCCACTGATTAATTGTTCTAACTGTCAGGAAATTTCTCCTCAATTCTAAGTTGCTTCTCTCCTTAATTAGCTTCCACCCATTGCTTCTTGTTCTGCCCTCAGGTGCCTTGGAGAATAGTTTGACTCCCTCTTCTTTGTGGCAACCCCTGAGATATTGGAACAATGCTATCATGTCTCCCCCAGTCCTTCTTTCTATTAAACTAGACATACCCAGTTCCTGCAACCGTTCTTCATGTTTTAGCCTCCAGTCCCCTAATCATCTTTGTTGCTCTTCTCTGCACTCTTTCTAGAGTCTCCACATCTTTTCTACATCGTGGCGACCAAAACTGAATGCAGTCAAATTCAATTTCATTGAGAGCCACATCAGGGTGTGGTTGACCTGGGCGGGGGAGGGGGGGCATGGCCGACTGGGTGGATGTGACCGACTGGGTGGGTATGGTTGACTGTGTGGGCGTGGCCAACTTGACGCCACTCACTGGGCGTGGCTGACTGGGTGGGAATGGCCAGCTTGTCATCACTCCCCAAACTGCTGCTTTGCATTGAGTAGACTGGGCCGAAGCCACGCTGATTGGCCCCTTACATTTCCCAGGATAGCTCCGGGCCTTGTGTTTAACACCCTTGGTTTAACATATTCAAGATAGAAAATTTCCCATCTCATAATTCCTACAGTCACCAGGAGTCAACATTAATTTGAAGGTGTGCATGTGTGCACATGAATACATGTGTGTCTGTGCATGCATATTTACACACACACAGAAAACTCTTAGGGCATGTAAGCCTGTAATCTCCTTTGATCTGTTTGTCTTCCATATTTTAGCAGATTTAGAACTTCACTATCTTTCACCTGCTATGTTATTCATAGAATAGAATAACAGCATTGGAAGGGACCTTGGAGGTCTTCTAGTCCAACACCCTGCCTAGGCAGGAAACCCTACCGTTTCAGACAAATGGCTGTTCAACAGCTTCTTAAAGACTTCCAGTGTTGGGGCATTCACAACTTCTGGATGCAAGCTGTTCCACTGATTAATTGTTCTAACTGTCCGGAAGTTTCTCCTCAGTTCTAAGTTGCTTCTCTCCTTGATTACTGTAGTTTCCGTCCATTGTCTCTGGTGCTTTGGACAATAGCTTGATTCCCAGACCAGTCTCAAAGATGCTTTTTCAGGAGGCAATTGACTTTCTTGTTTTTTTTTTTCCTTTTCAAGACATTTTGTTTCTCATTCAAGAAGCTTCTTCAATTCTGACGGGATAGTGGGGAATGGAAGGATTTATTTTCCTTGCAGACCTTTTAGAGGGTTGTTGTAGCACTTGGAGGTTTATCTGTGTCCTGGTTCCTGTAGTCTGCATTTTTTCCCCTCTGGAAATCCATTCCTGCTCCCACACCATTCCAGGGGTGTTCATCCCAAATTGTATAGCTAAAAGTCTGTAGAGATTCTCAGTCATCCAGGTCATGGTTTTCCCAAAGGTCCTTTTTCAGGAAGCCACTGGACTAAGAAAAAACAAGGAAGTCCAGTTGCCTCCTGAAAAAGCACATTTGGGACAAACCTTGACCTGAATGACTGAGAATCTCTACAGACGTTTATCTAGTTCAGTGTTTCCAAATTTCAGCAACTTTAACATGTGCGGATGTTTTAAATCCCAGAATTCTCTAGCCAGCATGTTGGGAGTTGAAGTCCACATATCGTAAAGTTTGCTGAGATTGTGAAATGGTGATCTAGACATTTAATACAAGGAATAACAAATCGATCCCTTGTGCCCCTGGTGACCTCCCTTGACAGCCATTTCCCAGTGCTTTTATTGACCAGCCTTTAAAACAAGTTTGGGTGATACATCACTCGTGTTAAAAACCAAGTAAAATAAGTCAACGCAATTTCTATTGGAAGAATCAGACAGAAACACTATAGGAGAAACCTTTTGTCAATCCCATTTGGTAGACATGCTGGATTATCAAAATGTTGTCATTCCTCAATGTGATGATTCTGAATGTGATGCAAACATGTATATATTTTAAATGTGATCAAAATGATTTTAAAAAATGTCCAATGGTAACTTGCTCAATAGTAATAACTGTGAGAGGAATCTTGGAGTCCTAGTGGACAACCATTTAAATATGAGCCAGCAGTGTGCAGCAGCTGCCAAAAAAGCCAACACAGTTCTAGGCTGCATCAACAGAGGGATAGAATCAAGATCACGTGAAGTGTTAATACCACTTTATAAGGCCCTGGTAAGGCCACACTTGGAATACTGCATCCAGTTTCAGTCGCCGCGGTGTAAAAAAGATGTAGAGATTCTAGAAAGAGTGTGGAGAAGAGCAACAAAGAGGATTAGGGAACTGGAGGCTAAAACACATAAAGAACGGTTGCTGGAATTGGGTATGTCTAGTTTGATGAAAAGAAAGGACTAGGGGTGACATGATAGCAGTGTTCCAATATCTCAGGGGTTGCCACAAAGCAGAGGGAGTCAAACTATTCTGCAAAGCACCTGAGGGTAAAACAAGAAGCAATGGGTGGAAACTAATCAAGGAGAGAAGCAACTTAGAACTGAGGAGAAATTTCCTGACAGTGAGAACAATTAATCAGTGGAACAGAAATTGCCTCCAGAAGTTGTAAATGCTCCAACACTGGAAGTTTTTAAGAAGAGATTGGATGACCATTTGTCTGAAGTGGTGTAGGGTATCTTGCCTAAGCAGGGGGTTAGACTAGATGACCTCCAAGGTCCCTTCCAACTCTGTTATTCTAAATTATTCTATTCTAATTGTTTCCATTCCTGGTAGACAGGGAATTGGTTTTGTTACCCAACTAAATAACATCTTCCGGGTTATTTAGCCCTGAAGATATTGAGCTAAATAGATAACAAAAATGTCTGCAAGCAAACAACCAAGCCCAAAGAGCAAAAAGGACTCCACAGACTAAAATCTACCTAGCATTTAAAAAATGCTCAACTTAGCCTGAACCTCACTATGGTATTTACTTTCTTTGAATAATGAAATGCCTCATTCATTCATAATACGGACTGTAGGATTCTTCTCCAAGGCCTCACTGCCTTTGCAGAGTTTCCTGGATTGATCATGTGACCAAACAACCTTGCAGGTGGCACAAGAACCTGTTGTGACCCAGCAGGAGCCGTTGGAGCTGCAACCAGACTCTGATGACGAGGAGTCTGATGAGTCGGCGCTGGAAGATGTGGAGGACCCTGGACAGGGTTCCGACTCTGAGCAGGGATCAGAGAGGCTGGTTGGCTACCAGGAGGCACCTGAGGCATGGAGCAGTGGTGAAAGCCAAAGGGAGTGTGCTCCTGACGTCATGCATTGGAGCAGTGGGGAGGAGACAAGGGAGGTGGTTCTGGATGCCCTGCAATGGAGGGCTAATAGACATAAAGAACAGCTACGCAGTTACAGGAGATAATTGAACTCAGGTGGTTGTAATTAGACTCCTCTCAAGACTGTATTTAAGGAGGGACTTTCCACAAGCTGTTGCAGGAATCAACGTATTTACTAGAGCTGGAGAAGCTATCGGGACTGTCTTGGCAGGCTGGATTGCTGCCAAGGTCTAGTCTGTGCTGGATTGCTGCCAAGGTCTAGTCTGTGTGTTAATAAATCCATTGCAGTATCTTTGTCTCGGTGTGCTTTGGTGTATGAAGAGGGGGGTCAGAACAGGAACCTATTTACTCTTAAAGAAGAGAAAAGATTGAGGGATCTTTTGTTCATTTTAAGAAATACAGTGTGAAAGTAAAATCCCCATTGCCTAGGAACCTGTAAGATCCGCGCCTCCTGTGAAGTCCTTGGTGCTCTCTGTCCTTGGTTGTTTGCATGCAGACATTTAGTTACCTGATCAGGTAACATCATCAGTGCTAATGAGTGTGGTGTTTGATCCCGGGTAATATTCAATCGTTTCCCTGCTGATGCTGGTGGTAGCCTGGTTTTTTTTTCCTTGGCGATTCCTTGATTAGGCCAGGGGTGGGCTTCAAAAAATTTAGCAATGGATTCTTTGCCGGGTTGCTGGCTGGGTGTGGCCATGGTGGGTGTGGCCTAGTCAGCTTCCTGCACTGCTGCAGGGAGGGCATTTTCACTCTCCCTGGGTTCCAGAGGCTCTGGCCTTCCGAAACTTTGGGAGATCCATTTTTCACCCTCCCTGGGCTATGAATCTTTCCTTGAGCACCCAGGAGGGTGAAAACGGCCTCCTCCAGGCTCTGGAGCCCTGTGGAAACCAGGAAAGGGCCTGTTTCCAGCCCTCCCCAGACTCTGGAGACTTCCATCAAGCCTCCGAGAGGGCCAAAATGTCCTCCCCTGGGCTCCCGAGGCTCCCAGGAGGCCTGTTTTTCACCCTCCCTGAGCCTCCGCGTGGACCCTACACTTACCGGGCATCTAAAATGGGCTGCGTGGAGACTCCTGGGAGGGGCGGGCAGGGCCAGCAAGGAGTGGGATTTGGGGGTTCGCAGAACCGCACAGAATCTTTGCTAGAGGATCGCCCGAACCTGGAGCAGCCCACCACTGGATTAGGCTATTGTTTTCTGCTTGATTGTCTGCTTGACTGCTTGCAAACTCCTGCATATAAATGGGAAACAAATGCTACCCTCACCAGCAGTGATGATGTTATGTAGTGTTGGAAGAAATATCCAGGTCTAGCTCCAAGCCGGGAGAAAGGCACTGGAGATAAAAGGGAGGCTGGAGGCTGATTGGAAAGAGAGTTTTATTTATTGATGAAGTAGAAGCACATGGGTGGCTCTGATCAGCTGACCATATGGAGTTGAGAATGGGTTTTTTTTTTATACCTTCTCTTGGGCTTTGCACTTGAACTTTCTGTTCCTGAGCATATATTCTGTTGACTGTTGTAGGGGTCATAGCTGGCTCTGTAGGTTTTCTGAGCTATGTTTGATTGAAGTTTGGTCTGCTGATACAAGGAAGGGGCTTGTTGGGGAATTCCTATTGTGGTTGAGGCAGGGGTGGGTTGATGCCGGCATTACTGTCAGTTTGGTGCAGTGACATGCAGTCAGGTGAGGCAGGGGAGGCACAGCCTCACCACTGTCATCATGAAAAGAAAAAAAAATGTAAAAGGAAAAAGGCGAGAGCTGAGGTCAGGCTGAGCTAGTTGCTGCCTCACAGTGGATGACTCTGCTTAACTGTTTAAAAAAGCCTCTAAAAAGCGCCCTCTACTATGAGGCAGGAGAACAGCATGCCTCATCTAATCTGACTTTAGGCGTTTTATGATCACTCGAGCAAAGTTAAGCAAGGTTAAAAGCCTAAAAATTCCTGAAGTAGGTGAGGCACGCAGTTCTCCTGCCTCATAGTAGAGGGCGCTCGTTTGGGCCGGGCTTCTTCAGAGGACCCGAGGCAAGAGCAGAGTTGAAATTCTCTCTGAAACAATTGGAAAAGGTACGTGTGGGTCGGAGGGAGGGGGAGGAATTCAAACTTCAAACTTCAAAGTGTAGTTTGATTGCAGGCAGAGCCACGTTGCCTTTTCAAACCTGTAATCAGTGAAGCTGGGCTGGATCCTTCTGGGGCTGGGGGAAAGTGTGTGTAGTCCAATCCAACTTCTGTGTGTGTGTGTGTGTGTGTGTGTGTTTGAGAGAGGGTGGGGGAGGGAGAGAGGGAGGAAGGAGGGGAAGGGAGAAGAAAAAAGAAAGAAAGAAGGAACCTTCTTTCGCAAAGGAGAAAAACAAATGCTGTCACTTTAAATCAGAACTGAGCATGCCTGGCTGTGGAATTCTGGGAGTTGAAGTCCACAAGTCTAAAAAAATTTGAAATCCACCACTGGGTCAGTGCCTCACCAGCCATAAACCTCACTGCACGTCACTGGTTTGGTGCGCACAAAAAGTTTGCTCCAAGCGCATGCACATTTGCAAATAAAAAGGTCTGTGCATGCACAAAACCTTATAAAATGAATAAATAAATATTTTTTTTGCAATGAAAATTGTTCTGTGCATGCACAGAACCGAAAAACAAGATGGCACCACCATAGGAGAACTGGTTTGGGGGCGTGGCAGGCCTGGGTTGCTGCCAGTTCCAGTGGCCCAGGCCACCAAGTTACTACTGGTTTGGTTCAACCAGTCCAAATTGGTAGGAACCCACCTCTGGGCTGAAGGCTAATCCTATCTTTGTTGGATCTTGGGTGAGTGTATTTACTTATGAGTAGAGCTATCTATCTCTTTATCTCTTGACATCTGCTATGGGCTATTAAGGAAAGTGGGGGATGCTTTCCAAGAGCTTGTTTCTCCAATTCTCATTCCAGGGAAATATAATAGTCTGCCTTTTTAATATTTCTCAAAATATTTCCTTCTTCTAGGAGAGGTGGGTGGGTGCTAACTTCCTACACTAGTCTGGCAATGAAATGTTTGCAAGCAAGCTTAGAGAGCACCAAGGACTCCACAGCTGAATTATGAACTACAAATATTCCCTTCTAAGTTTTTTTGTTTTGTTTTGTTTTTCTGGATCCGGTTATTTTACACTAAGAATCCGGGAAGAAATGCTTGTTTGCAAAGCAGCCAAAATGGGCCAGACTGATATCAATTCAAACTTTCCTGTTCATATCTATGGATGCTTTCATATACAGTGTGTGAAACTCTTCAATTATTCTTGACAACTCTCCATTGGTGTGCCTTCTGGAGTAACCTATTGTTAGCTAAGTTGACCTTTTCTATTAATAACAGTACTCTGTTGTATAGGTGTATATTTGAGCTTTTTTACTAGTGACACTTTTACTGCGGTTATTCCAAATATACAGAGTGGTAGAGGGAAGGCTTTGTAATGGAACAAATTACTTTCCGTAACTACGGTTTTGAGCTGAAATAAACATACGGCTAATTTATGCACCATTGCTGGAATTGTGTTAAAATAAACTAATGGAACTGAGAAGTTTTCTGACCATAATGTAGAATTCATTGCATTTGGAAATCAGTGGCAAGAGGAGGAAACGTTTCAAATGAACACAATTGGAGTTTGTCGTTTCAGTTATTAAATGTTCTTCTGCAAGACAGAAATTTCTGTTTCTTCTGACAGGAAGATTGCTTAATATTTATTTATGTTAGATTTTTATCCCACCTTTATTACTTATTGTCAGGGTATTTATTTATGGGGGGAAAATGTCCAGACCAAACGTCATTTCTAATGTTGGATTGTCCCCATTACCAGATGGAGCCCTCTAGTTGAGTACTGTGAAGCTGTTACCATGGCAACTCCACTGCACTGTGCAGTAGAAGCCAATACAGCAGCATGGCACAACAGGCTGTATCTTAACACACACCCCGAGGGGTGTTAAGGGTGTCTTACCCCCACAGTATTTACCTCTATGTACCAAGTTTGGTTGAAATTGCTCAAGGTATTCCAGAATTATGCTGGAACATACATATACACAGCAATATATTATATATTATATATATAAGCTTGAAATAGATCTATACTAGTCTCCCTTTATTTATTTATCAGCACAAATACAACACAAACATAGCAAGGGCAACATTAAAAATAAAAATATGGTTTTCTGCCTGGATGGTCTCCTGTAGTGAGCCGAAGGACAGAAAGGGTAGTAGTGAGTTCCCTCCCATATTTGGGCATACCAGGGGTTGTAACACAAATACATACATACATACGTGTGTGTGTGTGTGGAGAGAGAGAGAGAGAGAGAGAGAGACTACTACGCTTGCTGTGTTTCGCTGCTATGTGATGACAAGCTGCCATGTTTTGTTTACATATTTATTTCGTATGTTTTGTTGTACGCCGCCCCGAGTCCTTCGGGAGAGGGTGCGGCTAAGAAATAAATATATTATTATTATTATTATTATTATTATTATTATGAGCTGTGGGGAGGGGGAATGAAAGAGGGGAATGGTTGGGAAATAGAAAGTAGAAACTGTGCTTGTTCAAGACTTGGCCTCAAGGCCACCCATCTGGAAGAAGGAGGGAGTTATATTCCAACCTATGTTTGGAATGATTGTTATGAAAACATTTTGTATGAACTGGATTGGTTACACTGAGATAGGCAATTAGAGACAGTTAAAGTTGGGGGAATAAAACTCAGGGATTTTGGCACGTGATTCTCAGTTCTGGCCAGTGGTGGGTTTCAAACATTTTTAGAACCTATTCTGTAGGTGTGGCATGTTTTGTGGGAGTGGCTCAGCGATCATGTGACCGGCTTGTCCAACAGCCGAAGAAGGAACAGAGGCGAGGATTCAGCTGTTGGACAAGCCCACATGGTGCGCGCTGCTCCCTTCTCTTTGACAGCTGCCTTGTTTCCAATGAAGGGGGGGGAGGAAAAATGCATGGATTACCCCCCCCCCCAATTCGAAATGAGGCGGCTGTCAAAGAGAAGGTAGCAGTGTGTGCCATGTGGGCTTGTCCAACAGCCGAAGAAGGAACAGGAGGCGAGGATTCGCCTGTAGGACGAGCCCACGCAGCGCACTGCTCCCTTCTCTTTGACAGCCACCTCATTTCCAATGAACGCAGGGGGGGGGGGAATTGGGAAGGGGAATCCATGTGTTTTTCCCCCCTCTGCATGGATTCCTCCCCCCATTGGAAACAAGGCAGCTGTCAAAGAGAAAGGAGCAGCGCACACCACGTGGGCTTGTCCAACAGCCAAAGAAGGAATAGGAGACGAGGATCTGGCTGTTGGACAAGCCCACGTGGCGCGCACTGCTCCCTTCTCTTTGACAGCCGCCTCGTTTCCAATGAAGGGGGGGTGAAATCCATGCAGAGGGAGGAAAAACACATGGATTTCTTCCCCACCCCCATTGGGAACCAGGCAGCTGTCAAAGTGAAGGGAGCGCGCACCACGTGGGCTTCTCCCAATCCTCCGCTCGGCAAAGGAAGTGGGTGGGCCAGGCAAGCCTGGTGCTGACAGGCAGGGCGAGCGAGCGAGCAGCGACTGGGCGGGGGGGGAGCAAGTGGGTGGGGGGAAGACCAGGGGAGGGAGCGTTCCGGTGTGGGGCCTCCAGAACACCGGGTACGGGAAGGCATGCTAAATTTCACCATCCAGTACAGCCATACTGGTCCGTACCGGTTGAAACCCACTCTTGGTTCTGGCTATTCAATGCTGCAATACACATGATCTCAAATAAAGCTGAGCCTTGGCTGAGCGCATTAGTTAGAGTGCAGCACTGCAGCGTTCTGGTTGCCTGTAATTTGGCAGTTCAAAATGAGGACCCAAATTATTGGGAGCAATATGCTGACTTCTGTAAACTGCTTAGAGAGGGCTGCAAAGCATTGTAAAGCAGTATATAAGTCCAAGTGCTATTGCTCAAAGTGCTATACCTTACCCATAAAATGGAGCCCAGGATCGCTTTTATTTAGAGCAGGGGTGTCCAAACTTGGCAACTTTAAGACTTGTGGACTTCAACTCCCAGAATTCCCCAGCCAGCCATGCTGGCTGGGGAATTCTGAGAGTTGAAGTCCACAAGTCTTAAAGTTGCCAAGTTTGGACACCCCTGATTTAGAGGTTCAAACCGTGGACAGCCTGACACACTCTTCAATCAACATGTCAACGTTCTGATTAACAAAACCAAAGCAAGCACTTTTGAACTTCTCAGATGTCCGAATGCAAGACTTTATTGAGTACATCGTTTCGGCGCCAAAGAACTCAAAACCAACTCTAGCTAATTCCTGCGCAAATCCACGTAATTGCAGTATCGATTCTCCCCACCCACCCACTCCTATTAGTGCAGGTCACGTAGTCCAATTGAGTGGCATTGTACTATTATGAGAAGAAGTCTCTGGTCTTGACAAACATCTGCCAATGTGTCCTCGGTTCTCAAGGCTCTTCTTCTTGAAGTCTGGGACCTGCATTCCATCTCACCCTTCCCTCCCCTCACCCGGTTCTTTGGCAAGCCAAGAAGTGATAACAGTTTGCAACAGCATAAGCTCGCTTCAAGCTTGACACAATATACCTGATGCACCTTAGTGATGATGCACCTTAGTGATGATTGTCCTTCTAATTGGAAGGACACTGAAGTGTTCCGATGATCTAGTTTATCTTGGTTTCAGGCTAAGGAATTGCCTGCCTCAAGTGATTTCTTCCCCAAAAATAAACTGTTTGGGAAAAGCTGGACAAATATGCTCTCCGTATTTCTGCACCTTGAACATGGCACCACCATCACATCTTTCCTGTCATGGTGCAAATCTGACCAAGAAAAACCAGCAGATTGGAGAAGGCGAGGAACCTAAGTGACTGCTTTAGCTTGGTAAATAACACTGAGCCATCGGATTCAGGGTTAGAGTGAAGTGGCAAGAATGCGTGTGTGTGTGTGTGTGTGTGTGTGTCTGTGTGTGTGTTACAACCCCTGGCATGCCCAATCTCCCTTTATTTATTTATCAGCACAAATACTATCTATCATCTATCTATCTATCTATCTATCTATCTATCTATCTATCTATCTATCTATCTATCATCTATCATCTATCTATCTATCTATCTATCTATCTATCATCTATCTATCTATTTATCTATCTATCATTTATCTATCATCTATCTATTTATATCATCTAATCTATCTCTCTATCATCTATAATCAAATCTCTATCATCTATCATCTATCTATCTATCTATCTATCTATCTATCTATCTATCTATCTATCTATCTATCTATCTATTATCTCAAATATATCTTCAAAAGAAACAGACCCATATGATGCAAGTAGGATACACAGAGAGGAAATATGTTGGTAAATGATAAGGGAGAAAAATGTGAGGTGCTGCTCTGGTTACTAAGGAGGCAGACTGTTCTTCTCTATAAATTTGTTCTAAACCCTTTATCTGGTTACAGAGCTGTCTGACCTACATTTCAAACAAAGGACGTTAAATGGCATCTGACAAGCTATCTACTCAAAATCACTATGAAGGATTAACTTTACTACTAAGTAGTCATTCTTAATATCCTCTTTAGTTTGGGAGCAGAGGCCCATACATCTTTCAGCCACCAAGTTTGAAAAACAGACTAGACTAACAGTCAGAAGGGACCTTGGAGGTCTTCTAGTCCAACCCTGTATCATTTCAAACAAGTGGCTGTCCAATCTCTTCTTAAAAGCTTCTAGTGTTTGGAGTATCCACAACATCTGAAGGCAAGCCATTCTACTGGTTGATTGTTCTCACTGTCAGGAAATGTTGCCTTAGTTCTAGGATGCTTCTCTCCTTGATTATTTTCTATTCATTGTTTCTTATCTTTTCTTTTGGTGCTTTGGAAAATAGGTTGAAAACCCCCCCCTCTTCTTTGTGGCAGCCTCTCAAATATTTGAACACTGTTGTTGTGTCACCCCTAGTCCTTCCTTTCACTAGACTAGATATACCCAATTCCTGCAACGGTTCTTCATATGCTTTAACTCCCAGGCCTCTAACCTTTCTTGTTGCTCTTCTCTGTACTCTTTCCAGAGTCTCAACTTCTTTGGTATCAGAGGTTGTATTCAGCCGGTTCGGACCGGTTCGCTCGAACCGGTAGTGGAAATTGTGGGTGGGCTGCCCACCCGCCCTGGCTCTATGCTGTCCTATTTAGGCACATTTTCAAGCGGTGCGCATGCGTGCAAGCCTCACACACGAGCAAAGCTCATGCGTGGAAGGCCGTGCACATACGTTGATGGCACGTTCACATTTGCAAACCAGTAGGGAAAGCAAGTGAATACCACCCCTGTTTTGTATACTGTGGTGACCAAAACTGGATGCAGTGTTGCAGGTGTGGTCTTAAAACACTGGTCTACACCCTCTGTTTTGTCTTGGACACACCTAAGATCAGCCCTACCACTGGGAAGAGAAAGGCTGTTGTCACAACTTATTGAGGTACAGGTACCTCACAATTACAACTATTCCTCACTTTTTTCAGTGCCTAAAAATGAATGGTTGTAAGTCGAGGACTACTGTATTTTCTGGAGTATAAGAAGCACCTTCTTCCCACCCGAAAGAGGGAGAAAATATCAGTGAGTCTTATACACTGAATACAGCATTTTTGGCCTCTCCAAACCCCGCCTCCTTCACAAAAATGGACGTACATAGGCTTTAGGAGGCTTCCAGAGTACTCCTGGGGGCTGGGTAGGGCAGAAATGAGTCAAAAATGGGCTGTTGTTTGCTCAGTTTTGCCCCACCCCCACCCCATCCGCCCAGAGCACTCTACAAGCCTCCTAAAGCGTATTCATGCCCTCTTTTGGGCAAAAAATGGGCCCATTTCTGTGAAAAACGGGCCTTTTTTTGCTCGTTTGTGAACCCCCATCCGCCAAGGGCACTTTGCAGGCCTCTCAAACTCTGCATGCCCTGTTTTTCCACAAAAAAATGAGGCATGTCTTACACTCCGAAAAATACGGGATTTATATATGGATTGAAAGGGTGGAGAATTTGAGCATCCATGCATATACCGTATTTTTCAGAGTATAAGACACACCTTTTTCCCCCTAAAAGAGGGTGAAAATTTGGGCGCGTCTTATACATTGAATGTAGCCCCACCCACCCACTGGCCCCAAACCTTTAGCCTCTGCCTCCCAGAAATTTACCTCTTTGCAGCAAAGGGGGGAGGGGGGCTTGCAAGGAGGCTTCAATAAGCTATAGCAATCCCTGCAGCCTGTAACAGCTGATGATCAGGAGAAATTGAAAGTGAAACTTGCTGTTTGCTCCACATGGCAAATTGCTGGGAGGAAGACTTTTTTTTTTCTTGTGCTAATCAGGCTGTTTACTGCAAGGAGGTAAGTCAACAACTATAAATGCCTATAGAATGTTCAAATTATTAGACTTATTTTTTAAAGACTGCTTTATTATTATTCTAGACAACTTAACAAAATGAAGAAGCTTTTTAAAATAAATGCTTGAACTGAAGAGGCCCCGTGCTATTGTTTTTAAAAAGTGCTATTCTTTTAAATAGCAGAGAATAACTATACTTCCAGAAAGCACATCAATTTTAACAGCATCTGTACAAGTATAGTCTGAAATATAACACTACAAACGGTGTATATTGTCTGTACTGTTTGTTGCAAGAAGGCAAATTGCTGAGAGGCAGAGGCAGATATTTTCCCCTTGTTTTCCTCCCCAAAATCTAGGTGTGTCTTATACTTCGGAGCGTCTTATACTCTGAAAAATATGGTAATTAGAAAGCTTCCTTCCTCTCTGGAAAGCTCAGAAGGCTTGACGTCTGTCACTGGGCATTTTGTTTCAAGGTTCTGAACAGTAGAAGGCCTGTCCTAGAATGAAAAGAAAACTCTTTTATGTTTCTGGTAACCTTTAACCTTTTCTTACAAACAGAAGGCAGTTTCTGGCCAGGAGTTGTCTTGGGTTTCCAAGGAGCATCTTTTCTGTGAAAGCAGCTTGGGGGAAGGCAAAGGAGACATGTTCCTTGTTCAGCTGTGTATGAAGAAGGAAGGCAGGGAACATTTCCACAGTGTGAGCTTTCTTCCATTCTCTGATCGCAAAGATGTCAGGCAAAAAGTTAGGTGCTGCTTGGAAAGGAAGATAAATAGAATAGAATAGGACTTTTTTTTAATTGGCCAAGTGTGATTGGATACACAAGGAATTTGTCTTTGGTTCATATGCTCTCAGTGCACATACAAGCAACAAGTGATAAATCATTATCATAATCATTATCATAATAAGAGAGGGCTTAAAGGTAAAGGTTCCCCTCACACATATGTGTGAGTCGTTCCCAACTCTACGGGGCGGTGCTCATCTCCGTTTCAAAGCCGAAGAGCCAGCGCTGTCTGAAGACGTCTCTGTGGTCATGTGGCCGGCATGACTAAACACCGAAGGGGCATGGAATGCTGTTCCCTTCCCACCAAAGATGGTCCCTATTTTTCTACTTGCATTTTTACATGCTTTTGAACTACTAGGCTAGCAGAAGCTGGGACAAGTAACGGGAGCTCACTCCGTTACGCAGCAGTAGGGATTTGGACCGCCCAACTGCCAACCTTTCTGATCGACAAGCTCAGTGTCTTAGCCACTGAGCCACCACGTCCCTATAACATAAATCATACTAGGATACTAAAAAAAAACAATCAAAATAAAATGTGATGCAAACAAAATTATAATCATAAGAAGTTAAGGAAATAGGTAATAAGAAAGATGATAAGGATAACAGTAATACATTCCTACTTGTTAGTTTGACATGCCAGGGTATAAGAGAGTCTTGTGGAAATTATTTGTTTAGCAGAGTGATGGCATGGAGGAAAAAACTGTCCTTGTGTCTAGTTGTTTTGATGTCCAATGTCCTGTAACATCATGTTGAGGGGAGAAATTGAAAGAATTGATGACCAGGATGGGAGAGGGGGGGTGTCTGTAGATATTTTCACAGCCCTTTTTGTAATTAGTACAGGTCCTCAATGGAAGGCAGTTGCAATTGTTTTTTTTTCTGCAGTCCTAACTATTTGTTGAAGTCTGTGCCTGTCCTGTTTGATTGTTTGTTGTGCCAAACCAGACAGTTATAGAGGTGCAAATGGCAGACTCAATCACTCCTTTGTAGAACATTGCATCAGCAACAATGATAAAATAAATCATTTTATCAGCAATTTTGTAGACTTGTATCAGCAGACATGATCCTGACAGTTAGAACAATTAATCAGTGGAACAACTTGCCTGCAGAAGTTGTGAATGCTCCAACACTGGAAGTTTTTAAGAAGATGTTGGACAACCATTTGTCTGAAGTGGTGTAGGGTTTCCCGCCTAAGCAGGGGGTTGGACTACAAGACCTCCAAGGTGCCTTCCAACTCTGCTATTCTATATTATAATTGATCCAATAAATAATTTTGTCATGATCCAATAAATAATTTTATCGGCAACGATAATAAAACGGTGATTGGATTGGATTAGATTACAGGAAGCCCTTGATTTATGACTAGTGTTTAGCGACCATTTGAAGTTATGATGAACCTCCCCTGAGGTACTTATGACCTGGTTCTGAGGACCAGGTGGTGGGATTCAGCCAGTTCGCACCTATTCGGGAGAACCGGTGGTTAACTTTCTAAGCAGTTCGGAGAACCGGTTGTTGGAAGAAATCCCTTTTTGTTTTTTTTTCACCTTACAAGGCAGGAAGGAAACATTCTGGTGTTGTTTCTAGCCTAATCTTGATTGCCCTGCTTACAGAAACTGCCTCTCTGGTTAACCCTCGTTACATTGCAACAGCTAAAGTGAAGAGCCCATCGACGTGAGTGACGTTGAGTTGGCCACACCCACCCAGTCACATGACCACCGAGCCCCACCTACCCAGCTGGTCATTAGGGCAGAGAACCGGTTGTTAAATTATTTGAATCCCACCACTGGCCAGGCCCATGTGCGGTCATGTGACTGCATCACAGGTTCTTGGCAACCCGCTCGCATTTATGGCTGTTTTGCAATGACTTATGATTGGTCCTTACACTTACAACCATTGTAGCACCTCTGTGATCACGTGATCAAAATTTGGGTGCTTGGGAACCAACATATATTTATGACAGTTGAGGTATCCCAGGATCTCCATTTGTGACCTTCCCAGCTGGTTGCCAATTAGAACAGTCAATGGGGAGCCCAGATTCTCTTAACAACTGTCTGATTCCCTTAACAACTATGACAAAAAAGTCATTAAATCAGACATGACTCACTTCACAATCACCTCGCTTCACAACAGAAGTTCCGATCCTAATTGTGGTTATAAATCAAAGATTGCATGTATTGTCTGAGATATCTCTGGACAAGTCTTTCTATTTTAAACACAAGCCACTCAAACGTTTGGTAGTCTATTTGATTTTGGATATCCCAAAGGTGCTTTTTCAAGAGGTAAGTGGACTTTCTGCTTTTTCTCTGTAGACCTTTCACTTCTCAGAGCTGAAGAAGCTTCTTGGATGAGAAGCGAAACGTCTTCAAAGAAAAAGCAGAAAGTCCAGTTGGATGACTGAGAATCTCCACAGACATTGATTTTGGTAGTTTATTTGATCATTGGAGCTGATATAAACATTTAGAAACTATTCCTTGAAAATCAGGACCATGGGAAAAATCTCTTAGAGGGGAAAAAGTTTTTTTTTAAAGTGCCTTTGGTGGGGATTATGGTCACTTTTTTGTTTATTTAGGAAGCTATGCAGAATTGGACTTAGTTTGCCATTGGCTGAGCGCCCATCCGAAAAACCCCATAGGTTAGTCCGGGAATTTGAAAAACAGCCTAGAGTGTCACTGCGTTAATTTGTTTGTCAATTGAGCTTATATTCTGAGTTATACTGTAGAAATGTTTTCTTACCTGACAATGATTTACTGCGCATGTTTTCATAATACGTCACACATTCTTGTACTTTCCTTCTGATCTTCCGTTTGCCTGCCGAAGGAGGTGGGCGACAATTGTTCTTCCCAAAATGTAAGGTTTAGATAGTAAGATTTATTTTATTTTCATATTAAAGTTGTTTTCATTAGAACATGTTCTCGGGTTTTATTTATTTATTTATTATGCGTCCTCCCACATACATCCCAGCGGCCAATTCGCTCTCACAGGGAGGGGCTTCTCCTGGTGCCGTCCGCTAGGCAATGCCAGCGGGCGACGCCAAGGAGTAGGGCCTTCTCTGTGATGGGCCCAACCCTCTGGAATGACCTCCCCCCCGACATTAGAACCACCACTGACTTCCGCTCCTTCCGGCAGAAACTGAAGACTCACCTGTTCCGACTGGCTGGCCTGGCATAATTTCAACGCCTATCTCCTGGCATATATATTTTTACTGGTTTTTAGGGGGATTATTGTGTAAACTTAATTTTATAGGGTATTGGGGTTTTAATGTCTGTATATTTTAATTATTTATTAGCAATACAGTCCTGCACATCTTTTATCCTCCTCTTATCTATCTATTTATATTTATATGTTCATACTGTCCATTTAGTAATTTTAATTATTTTAATGATGTATTTTGACATGGACTGTACACCGCCCCGAGTCCCTTTTGGGAGAGGGGGCGGTCTATAAGCGCTAATAAATTCAAATTCAAATTATTGCTTATTCAGAGATATGCTACTTGGAGGGGCTGCGATCCGTACCTCGTTAATTGAAGGTGGGGGAAAACTTCCCCTCCTTCATATAGAGAAAGGCAATGGTAAACCTATGTTATTTCCAAGAAAACTATATGGATTCAATTATCATTAACTAGCTTGGCACAAGGGCATATTTACTACTTTAGGAACAGCTAAATCAATCTCGTTCCAGCTTGTGTCAGTATTACATAAAGTCAAACACAAGACTCTTTCACAGAGTTTTCAAAGAAAATAATAGAACAGAATTCTTTATTGCCCAAGTTTGATAGGTAGTTGATAGCTGCTGCCTGCTTTGAACTAGCCTTCTGTTTTACATAGAATAGATGGGATGGGATGGGATGGGATGGAATGGAATGGAATGGAATAGAATAGAATTCTTTATTGGCCAAGTGTGATTGGACACACAAGGAATTTGTCTTTGGTGCCTATGTTCTCTGTACATAAACAGACTAGATACATTCATCAAGAATCATAAGGTACAATACTTAATGATAGTCATGGGGTACAAATAAACAACCAGGAAACAATCAATATCAATATAAATCGTGAGGATAAAAACAATAAAGTTACAGTCATGCAGTCATAAGTGGGTGGAGATGGGTGATAGAAATGATTAGAAGACTAATAGTAATAGAAATGCAGCCTTAGTGAATCGTTTTGACAGTGGTGAGGGAATTATTTGTTTAGCAGAGTGATGGCATTCAGGGAAAAAATGTCCTTGTGCCTAGTTGTCTTGGTGTGCAGTGCTCTATAGCGTCGGTTTTTTTTTTGAACAAAATTTTTATTGGTTTTACAAAATTTTTAGGAAAAAGGGTGGTGGAGAAGGGTACAAATTATGTCAGCTACATTGTGCAAGAAATGGCACTCCCCCCGACTCTCATAACCCTCACTTGTTAATACATTAAGTAAAATACTACTTAACAATTTTTTGACAGCATATTTACCTTATATCTTCCAATATTTTCAATCTATTTTATATCCAACAGAAAAAAGAATTCCCTGTATCAGCAATTGCAGTGTTTTTCTAAGTCACTTTTGTGATCTAAGTTTTCTCGACGCTGCCTCTTCCCCCCCCACCAGCAAAGCTCTGGCACCTCCCGTGTCTTGTATATCCTGTGTGATGTCATCAGTTTTATCTAGGAGCACTTTGTTTTTTTCCATGAAGGCCTCAGCCTCCATAATTGTATTAATTCTAACTCTAGTGTCCTCCCAAAATATGAGCATACCTTCTGGGAGAAGCCATCTAAACCAAATCCCTTTCTGGTATAATTTCTTCGCTAAAAGCGAATTTTTTTTCTCTTTTATCTCTAACTTTCTTTGGGATTTGTTTCAGGATGACTATCTCTCTATCCTTGTATTTTAACACTTGCCCCATTTGTGCACTCAGAATCTCATCTCTTGTAGTCTTTCTAAGAAATTTAATGTGAACCTCCCTTGGAACATTGTGTGTTCTAGCATAGGCTGTGTTGACTCTATAGGCCAGGTCAATATCCCATCCCATCTGTTGTCTGTCTTTTTTAATATATTCAGCCAATAGCTTTGTCATAATTTCCCTCAGATCTTCATCATCAGCCTCAATTACATTTTGAAATCTAAGAAAAAAAGACATCCTTTCAAACTTCATTTTTATCTGATGGTTCTCAAGTTCTTGGTTTCCTCTCTGGACCCCCCTCACCTCCCTCCTCATCTCAGCCGTCCCCTCCTCCAAAAGTTCCAGTCTCTGTGAGTTTTGAGCCGTTCGGTTTTGGTTTTCTCTGAGTTGATCATTCATTTCTTTCAGTTGGTTTTTCAATTCCTCCTGCCCCTTTAAGATCTTTTGAAGCAACTGCTGGGTTAGGTCCTCCTCAGGGGGGTTTTGTAGTAGAGATGTTAATGTCTGTTGTCCACTGGGGCTAGACGTTGAAGATGTTGGAGCAGAGCCAGCAAAGCCTGATTTCCCAGGTGGGGGTCTTTTCGGTGCCATCTTAGTAAAGAGAAACTCAGAGGTATCTGTGTCCATAAGATGGGGTGGCAACGTGAACAGGGGATAGCCGAGAGAGATCACGAGGCAGGCAGTCCAGACAATAATAGAGACCTTTTCTATAGTTCAAATCCAGACAATAAAGTCCATCAGTCCAAGTCCAAGGTGCAGTATTTCAAGAGATATTTCTGGGTGTCACAGAGACAAAGACAAAATGCCAGCAATTTCTATGGGTGGAGTCAAATTTCACAGTGCACAAAGACAACGGAAGTGTGCCATCTTGCCTTGCCAGCACGGGATCAGAAGGCAGCAAACTAAAAGTTTTCAAAAGTTTTCAAAAGAAACAGATCATCACTTCTCTTTCACAATTGCAGCAGGGTATTACCTGCTTGCTTGCTATGAGTGTGATTTCATTTCAAAGCTCTCCCCCCTGTCCTCCAGGGGCAGAGAGCAATCCAAAGCCGCCCATCCAGGGGGGGAAATCCCCCTCCCTTCAATCACACTTCCCAGAAACCGATTGAAAGTCTTAAAAAAGCTGTCAATCCTTCACCAAACAGGCCAAAAAAAAAAGGAGTCAGGGCGGGTTTCCATCTCACCACATCGCAGCTGCAGCCTTCAAGTTGCTTAGTTCGTCCGGCAGCCTCGCAAAAGCGCGCGGAAGCATGGAGCTCCCGCGCACCCCCTTTCGCCTCCTGGCACCTAGGGCAGTGGTGGGCAACCTTTTTTTTCAACTGAGCCAAATCTCGCCAAAACCACGATTGAAATTTATTTTGAGAGCCACATTTTTAAAACCGAAAATACATAGGATGGTACACTGTTTTTAGTTTCAATAAACTCTGGCATTTGAAGCACGCAAGTCTTAAAGCTGTCAAGTTGCAAGACCCTTGCACCCCTAACCCTTTAGAAAAAAAAACCCAGGGGTCTTCAAACCTGACAGCTTTAAGACTTGTGGACTTCAACTCCCAGAATTCCTCCTCCAGTCATGTTGGCTCAGGAACTCTGGCATTGAAGCATGCAAGTCTTAAAGCTGTCAAGTTGCATGACCCTCGCACCCCCAACCCTTTAGAAAAAAAACCCAGGGTCTTCAAACCTGACAGCTTGAAGACTTGTGGACTTCAACTCCCAGAATTCTGAGAATTGAAGTCCACCAAGGGCATCAATCATATTAGCCCAGGGATCTGCAAAATTGGCTCTTAAGACTGATGGACTTCAACTCCCAGAATTCTGAGAATTGAAGTCCACCAGTCTTAAAACAGCCAACTTTGCAGACCTCTGTGTTAGCCCAAAGCCTGGCGCTTGGTGGGCCTGGCTCCCCCATTGGTGGAGCCCCAAGAAGCGAGGAGGGAGAAAAAGAGACGGAGGCCAAGGAGCTTTCCCCCCGCCCCCTCCCAGCAAAAATCTAACCGGGGAGCCGGGCGGGCAGTAGCAAATTAGCCGATCACGCACGCGGCGTGATTGGCTAATTTGCTACTGCCCGCCCGGCTCCCCGGTTAGATTTTTGCTGGGAGGGGGCGGGGGGAAGCTCCTTAGCCTCCGTTTCTTTTTCTGCCTCCTCGCTTCTCGTCCCCGCCCGACTTCAGGATCCTCCCTAATCATTGTGGGTCAAAAAGAAAAAAGGGAAGGGGGCGCTTGTTTTGAAGTGCCTGAGAGGAGGGAGGGGAGCGGGCGCCCGGCACACAGAAGAGCCGCATTAAAATGTGTAAAGAGCCACATGTGGCTCGTGAGCCGCGGCTTGCCGACCACTGACCTAGGGCAATGCCAGGAGCTCCCCCGCGGCCGCCGCCGACACAGGGGACCCCCAGCTAGCCGCCCCCTCGGCTGAGCTCCCCTTCAAGGCACCCAGTGCCCCCCCGATTAGGAGGGAGCCCACCAAGAGCGCACAGGGCGAGCAAAACATGCCCGTCACTCTCGGGAGCCGGAACCGGAAGTCCTATAGCGTTGTTTTGAGGTAGGAGTTGAAACAATTTCAATCCAGGATGGGAGGGTTCTGTAGATATTTTCACAGCCCTCTTTTTGACTCGTGCAGTGTACAAGCCCTCAATGGAAGGCAGTTTCTGCAGTTCTAATTATCCTCTGAAGTCTCTGTCTGTCTCGTTGGGTTGCAGAACTAAACCAGACAGTTATAGAGGTGCAGATGACAGACTCAATAATTCCTCTGTAGAACTGTTTCAGCAGCTCAGATAGTATGAACATTTGCATTTACTCTCTAAACATAGATTTACTCTCTAAAATTTGCATTTCCCCTAAAGTATTCCTTTTTATCAATATTTGCCTAAAATATAGATGCTTGTGCACATTGTCTTCCAGAAAAAAAGTGAAATGGAAAATGTGGAGGAATGTGAAATATGGATAACTATATTCTGATTTATGAATCCTGGAATGCAAATGAGCTGCTTTGTTTTAAAAGAAGAACACACAGTCAACAGCCTCATCTGAGACTTGGTTGCAATTCAGAGCTCCTGAAACAACTGGCAGTGATGTAATTTTAATATTCCAGAAGGGGATAATTGTTAAATACATGGGGAACAATCCTTTCAACTCTATTCAATTAATTTTCCTAAGTTTTAATTAGGCTTTAATTTAAATTAAGTTTTAACTTTTTCTTGGCTGGCCCACCCAAATTCCAAGGATATTTTGGTTGAAAGTAGGTTATGTAGCCAGTTTTAAAACAGGGTATGAATCCATTTCTCCGTGGTTCCATTTGAGGCACCGAAATCAAAACATCATAGAACAGAATAGCATATTCTGAGTAGAGTAGAGTAGAGTAGAGTAGAGTAGAGTAGAGTAGAGTAGAGTAGAGTAGAGTAGAATAGAACATAGAATAGAACATAGAATAGAATGGAATGGAATGGAACGGAACAGAACATAGAATAGAACAGAACATAGAGTAGAATAGAATAGAACAGAACAGAATGTAGAGTAGATAGAGTAGAGTAGAACAGAACAGAACAGAAAGAACAGAACATAGAATACATTAGACTTGACTAGAATAGACTAGAACAGAACAGAACATAGAATAGAATAGAATAGAATAGAATAGGAGAGTAAAGTAGAGTAGAATAGAATAGAACAGAACAACAAGGAATAGAATAGAGAGTAGAGTAGAGTTGAATAGAACAGAAGAGTAGAGTAGAGTAGAAAAGAAAAGAAAAGAACAGGGGAGGGAAGTGTGTCTCATACTCTGAAAAATATGGTGGCACAAGGGAAAGAACCTGTGTTGTTTTGGTATACAATGCCTTATAGTGGAGTCCCGAGGGGAGGAATTGAAACAGTTTATGTCCAGGATGTAAAGGGTCTGTAGATATTTTCTCAGCCGTCTTTCTGAGTCATACAATATACAAGTCCTCAGTGGAAGGCAGGTTGGTTGCAATTGTTTTTCCTGCAGTCCTAACTATCCGTCGGAGTCTGTACCTGTCCTGTTTGGTTGCTGTGCCAAACCAGACAGTTACAGAAGTGCAACTCAGTAAGTCAGACAGACTCAATAATTCCTCTGTAGATATGTATCAGCAGCTCCTTGGGCAAACTGAGCTTTCTGAGTTCATAATTGCCAAAAGAACACGTTTCTTATCATCCCAAACTTTCTCAGTGTGAATTTTGGTGAAATTCCGAGAAAGCAGAAGGGAAAGGAGCTGCTACAACCAGCTGAAAGTCTCTGCTTTGTTTCTCTCCCACCCGGTGTCTCATCCAGCATTTTTCAAAGGATTATTGTTTTACAGACTGCGATTGAAACCAACTGTGGTAAATTACAGATTAGGTTTCAGCTAAAGAGGAATGGAACGGATTAAGGAGGAACAAATTGGTAAACCGGAACTGAACAGATTGTGCTTTCTTCTTGCAGATCTGAGGAACGGAGTCTCCGAAGTGTGACGGGCCTCGATTGAGAAAGATGCTTGTGAACGGTTGACTGGATGTTTCTGGGCTTCTGAAACCTCCTCAGTGCAGAGAACGATGGCGACCACTCTGACTGCAGAAGGAAGCGTATTGGAGACGGGGAAAGTTTTAAGATGATCCGACGAACCCATGGGAGGGCCTAGCGGGAAGCCAAGGTGGGGCTTCAAAGCTGTTCTAAAGGCGTAAACGGCTCAGTTTCCTGGGAAGGGTATGGCCAGATCCTTTTTCAGACCACAAAAGTTTCTTCGGAGGACCCAGTTTCTGCTCTTTTTCCTCACAGCCGCTTATCTGATGGCAGGTAGCCTTCTCCTCCTACAGCGATCTCGCTTGGTCCTCCAGCAAGGCTCCCGGGGCTTCTCCAGGAATCAGGGCCTACCAGTTGGGGAGACTTTGCCTGGGGACACAAAGGCAGAGAGCAGACCAGTTCAGATGCCTCGCCTGACTTCTAAGCTTCTTGTCAACATGCACACAGTGTATGGGTCCAATCCGGACCAGAAAGATGGACCGCGGTGGTTGATCTCCAGAAACTCTGAATTGAGACAGTTACGGAGACGTTGGTTTCTCCGATTTGTAAATGACCAAGAACCCGTTCTGGCTTCTGGAGCAAAAACACTGAAGCACACCTCCAAAAACCAAGGTAAATCTGGTTTGTGCTAGATTTTGCAAAAGCATTTCAGAAAGGAGACATAGATACTTTGAAATATCTTCCGTGGGATGTTGTTGTTGTTGTTGTTGTTGTTATTATTATTATTATTATTATTATTATTATTGTTATTGTTATTATGTTAATCTTTGGTGAGATTCACAGCCTTTGGGGCTGGTTGGTAGCCTAACAGCTCGAGTCCTAACCAAGGACCTAGGAACTGTTAAGGTAACGACGGAGGATATAAGCTGTTCCAAGTAGGGTGGTTTTTTGTAGAGTCAGAATGTTCAAGTCAGGTAAATTTAGAATTTTTAAATAGCTAGGTAGCCCTTTAGGTATCGCTCCAAGGGCTCCAATTACAATTGGGACAACACATGATTTCTTTTTCCACAGTCGCTCAACCTCAACTTGCAAGTCCCGGTATTTTGTGATTTTTTTTCTTGCTGTTTATCTTCAAGTCGTTGTTGTTGTTGTTGTTGTTGTTGTTGTTATTATTATTATTATTATTATTATTATTATTATTATTATTATTATTATTATTATTCCACACCTTTCTGCTTATTAAAGTGCACCAGGCAGTTTACAATAGCATGACGTAGAAAATATTAAAGAAACATTGTCAAGAAATCAGTCAAATCAAAATTTAAATTAATACTAGTTGATAACCTGGCATTGTCCGTGTGTTTATTTATAGGGGGGAAATGTCTGGACCAAATGTAATTTCTTTTTTTATTATTATTAAAAGTTTTAATAAATTTTACAAATATTACCCCTTCCCCTTCCCTCCCTCCACCCCCGACCCTACCCCCCCTCCAACCCTCCCTCCCCCCAACTCCCAGAGCAAAATACAGGGTATAAACATTTAACAATCATATGCTAACATAAGCTAACTGATTTCAACATCCTACCTCCTGTTGTGCTTTAATTCCCCTTTTGTTAAACTAACTTTAGGTAAATTGTAACATTCCTTGTGCCTTCACTCATAAGCTAATTGAAATTTTTTAGTCCAATATTTATTTTGAATATAGTCAATCCATCTTCTCCATTCCAACTTATATTTCTCATCTGAATGGTCCTTCAAATATGCTGTAATTTTGGCCATCTCTGCTAGATTTACTACTTTAAGCATCCATTCTTGAATAGTAGGCAATTCTTCCCTCTTCCAGTACTGCGCCACCAACAATCTTGCTGCCGTCGTTAAGTTCAAAATCAAATTAGTCTCTATAACTGTACAGTCTGTAATTATACCTAACAAAAACAACTGGGGGGTGAACTTTATCCTTTTTTTAAGTATATTTTGAATAACCCACCATATATTTTATCCAAAATGCTTTGACTTTTTTGCAAGTCCACCATATATGGTAATACGTAGCATCAGCACAATCACATCTCCAACATTTAGGTTGTAAATTCGGATACATACAAGATAATTTTTTGGGATCTAAATGCCATCTATACAACATCTTATAAAAATTATCTCTCAAATTCTGAGCTTGCGTAAATTTTACATTTCTTACCGAAATCTTTTCCCATGTTTCCATCATTATTGGCTCTTTGAAATTTTGTGCCCATTTTATCATACAGTCTTTAACTAACTCTGTTTCAGAATCTATTTCTATCAGTATATTATACAACCTTTTTATATGCGTTTGACTCTGGTCCCTAATTTGTTTTACCAAACTATCCTCATTTTGCGTGATACCAATTGTCTGATCTTTTTTCCATCTAGCTTGTAACTGTCCATACTGGAACCAGGTTTGAATTACCCTTTCCTCTCTTAATACGTTCAAAGGCCTTAACTGTAGTACACCTCTCTCTATATTAAGAAGTTCACTATATGTAATTACATCCTGTTTTTGCTCTATACTTATATTCTCTATCACGTGTCTGGGTACTACCCACATAGGTATCTTATCATTTAACCTATATTGGTATTTTTTTCCAGACACGCAATAGGGCATTCCTTAATATATGGCTTTTAAAAATCTTATCTACCTTCTTATCATATATTAAATAAGCGTGCCAACCATATACCAAATCATATCCATCAATATTCAGTATTCTGTCCTCTAATTATATGTCCTCACTAATATATGTCCTCACTAATTATTGATAAAACTACTGCTTCATAGTATAATTTTAAATTAGGCATTTTCAAACCTCCTCTTTCCCGTATGTCTTGCATTATTTTAAGTTTTATTCTTGGTTTCTTCCCCGCCCAGACAAAGTTATTAATACCTTTCTCCCATTCTTCCAAATTTGCATCTTTTTTAAGTATTGGTATCATTTGAAAGAGAAATAGAAACTTAGGCAAAATATTCATTTTTATTGCTATCCTTCCCAACAATGACAATTGTAGTTTTTTCCATTTATTCATCTCTAACTGTATTTTATGCCATAATGGTTCATAATTATACTTATATAATTTCCCGTTTGAGGTTGTAATGTAAACTCCTAAATATTTAACCTTTTCTACTATCTCACATTCTGTTACTCTTTCTAGTTCTTCTTTTTGATTTGTGGTCATATTTTTAATTATCATCTTTGTTTTTCCTAGATTTATTTTGAACCCAGATACTTGACCATATTGATTAATTATGTTCATTAAACCTATAGCTGATTTCCCCGGTTGGGTTAAAGTTACAACCAAGTCATCCGCAAATGCTCAAACTCTATATTCATAATGCCTAATCTTAATTCCCTGTAGGTCATCTGACCCACGTATTCTATTCAACAATAACTCCAAGGTTAAGATAAACAATAATGGAGACAAGGGACACCCCTGTCTTGTTCCTTTTTCAATTTTGAAGGATTCTGTTAAACTACCATTAACTATAATTTGTGCTGTCTGTTTCTGGTATATTGCCTTGATAGATTGTGTGAAATACTCTCCAAAATGCATCTTTGTATTATTTTTATTAGAAATTGCCAATTCACTCGGTCAAATGCTTTCTCCGCATCTAAGAATAAAAGCGCTGCGGGGACTTGGTTGTTCTTCCCCAAATATTCCAATATATTAACAATTTGTCTTACATTACTTTTCATTTGTCTCCCCTGTATAAAACCAGATTGATCATTATGAATCATTTGTTGTATAATTGACATCAACCTATTTGCTAATATTTTAGCAAAGATTTTATAATCTGTATTAAATAATGAAATAGGTCTATAGTTTTTTGGCTGAGTGTGGTCCTGATCTTCTTTTAGAATCAGGGAAATAAAGGCTGTTCTCCAAGATGGCGGTACCCTTCCTTCCATTTGAATTTTATTAAATAATTCCTTAAGAGGATCTACCATTTCTAATTGTAACTTTTTATAATAAACCACTGTCAATCCATCTGTACCTGGGGCCTTCCCAATTTTTAATTGCTTAATTGCCAGGAGAATTTCCTCCGTGGTTACAAGTTGATTCAGTCTTTCTCTTTGTTCATCTGTAACTATAGGTATTTTCTCTTTCTCCAGATATCTATCTATAGCTAAACCTTGTATTTTATCACCAGCGTACAATCTAGTATAATATTTTGAGAAAGCCTTTTTAATCATATCCTGTTGATAAACTTCTTTGCCTTTGTATTCTACAAATGTAATTTCTAATGTTGGATTTTCCCCCTTAATAGAAGGAGCCCCCTTGTGGAGTACTGTGAAGCCATTACCATGTTAACTCCACTGTGCTGTACAGTAGAAGCATTTTATGGCAATACAGTAGAAGCCATTTTAAGGCACAACAGGCCAAAATGAGCAAAGCATTTAATTTATGTTCACATTTCCTCTGAGTGGCTCACAATTCATCATCTGTCCTTTTATCTTCACAATACCTCCATGAGGTTAAATGATGGTTAGTAACTGGGCAACCTTATAAATAGATAGACCAGGAAATTGATTCCACATGATGACTAGAACTATATTTTATTGTGATAGTCTGTAGTAACAGATTCTTGCAAATTTGTCCCTTGTCTTCTCCCTTCCTATCCTTTGTACCATAGGGCAGCATCTTTCAACTGTGTCAACTTGAAAATGTTCAACTCCCAGAATTCCCCAGCCACCATGTTGTGAGTTGGAGACCGTACATTGTAGAGCTGCCCAGGGAGAGAAATGATGCTTAGGGTGTGGCGGTACCAGTCTCATTCATACAGTCTGAATTTTGATCACATGACCATGGGGGTGCTACAACAGTCATATGTGTAAAAATGGTCACAAGTCATTTTTTGAGTGATGTTGTAATTTGGAATGGTCACTAAATGAATGGTTGTCTAAGCCATTTACAGAGTCAGTGTATTGCCCCCAATAATCTGTGTCCTCATTTTACCGACCACGGAAGGATGGAAGGCTGAGTCAACTTTGAGCTGGTCAGGATCGAACTGCTAACAATTGACAGAATTAGCCTACAATACTGCATTTGTGTTACTAACTGAACAACTGCAGTGATTCACTTAATAACTGTGGCAAGAAGATCTCAAAATGGGGCAAAACTCACTTAACAACTGTCTTGCTTAGCAACAGAAATTTTGGGGTCAATTTTGGTTATATGTCAAGAAGTACCTGTCATCTTAATTAAAAACCCTTAAAGCAGGTATCAGTATTCCAAGTAACGCATCTGCCAAAAGCAGAACTCCGAGACAGGTAGATTCTTCAAAGAACATGTTTATTGGATACATCATATCAACACAGCTAGTGAAAACCAACTCTAAAAATTCTCACGGTTTTAGACTAAATAGTTCCCTCCCCAAATGTCACCGGTTACATTGTCCAGTGTATGTAGCTGAGAGGCTGTTTGGTTCCTTCTGTCTTCCTTCAACTGTCACCTGTTGGGATGACCTTGGTTCCCACAAGAAAACGTTTTTGTTTTGACTGTTAGCCAGTCTATCTACATCCCCCCGCTTCCCCCTCTCAGAGTTCGTGGCAACTATGAGGCAGCATAAGATGGTTTCAGCCAGGTTCATTCAGAGTTAACAGTAGGAAGAAAGGAGTTTAAACCACAATATTCTATCTATCTTGCAATGCAACAACAACCTGAGGAAGCCCAGATGGCTTTGAATATGCAGCTGCAAAGAATAAAAAAAACAACCTCTCCAAACCTGTGAAATGGAGCTCAGAAAGAGAACCTCCCACCTTCTTAGCAGCTTATTGTGGGTGTCTGTTCACAGCTTGTGAACTTCCTAATTGCATGTTTGGAAAGTGCCAATGTTCACCTCTTTAGAAGAAACATACCATTCACCTTGTCTCAACATCTTAATTCAAGAGTTCTAGCTTTTCCTCCTACTTCGCTGATTTTTCTTCTTCTTCTTTACTCTTTTTTTTTTCACCCAAAAGGGAGAGTGGTGTAGATTCTATTGGCTATTTTTAGCCGCCCCAAAAAAGCTGAAGATTGAATGATTTATTTTGGATCCATCTGTGAAAAGCTTCCGTTCAGTGACTAAAGATGAGATGGGAAAGAATGGAGGGGGAAAAACAGAAGAAAGCAAAGCCTCCATTTAAGTCTAAAAAAGGTATATAGAAGTGTTTGTGGACTTGGTATATGTCCGAAAAAGTCAGGATGGTAGCTGTAATTATTCAAAGCTGCCATCTTGAATTTCTTGCTTCTGTTCCTTGTAAAACGGGGGGTGTCAAACTCGTGTCATCACAATATTGTCACATGATGTATCACAACTTTTTTCCCCTTCACTAAACCGGGCATGGCCAGCACATAACACATCCGGCCCGCAGGCCACAAGTTTGACACCCCTGCTATAAAGGAACACAGAATTGACTTTGGGGAAGATATAAGCCAGGGGTGTCAAACAGGTGGCCCACGGGATGGATCCATCAAATGCAGGCCATGCCCATCCCAGCTCTGCGGAGGGGGAAAATGTCATGATATGTCATGTGATGGCAATGTGATGCTGCAAATTTGACACCTGTGATATAAGTAATCTGTTAACACTATGTTGCTTTACAACAGGGTTATCCAACCTTGGCACACTTTTAAGATCCGTGGACTTCAACTCCCGGAATTCTCCAGCCAGCCATTCAGGCTGTTGAACTAAACGATCACCCCAATTTCATCTAACTGGATGATTCTATGATGGCTTGATTTGTTAGAAGTCAGATGTCAAGTTCCAATGTGTGCTTATATTGTTGCAACCATCATTGCTTCTTGGCTTGCCAACGAACAAGGGGTAGGGGGGTGGGAGAAGGGAAGGGTGAGAAGGAATGCAAGTTCCAGACTTTTGAGGAGGAGAGCCATGAGATTCAAGGACACATCTGCAGGTGTTAGCCAAACACAGAGACTCTTTCTCATAACAATACAATAACCCTCAGTTGGACAATTGCACTAATAGGGGGGGAGGGTGGAAATTCAATTTGTACTATGTGATGTGGGAAGCCCTTCTCTCCTAGAATAATGCAATATTTTGAGGAATATTTTAAAAAAGGCAGAATTGACTATATTTCCCTAAATGAAAAATGGAAAAATGTGTTTTTAGAGGCAGGAAGCAGCCCCAGTCTCCCTGCCCCCAAGCAGAAACTAAGGAGGCTACTTTTAGAAATGCAGATTTGGTAATCCATTCAAGACAGGATATTTGGAAACAAAGGCAGAATGGTAGGATTAGAAGCAGCCCAGATCCCAAAATGGTATAGGTGGTTGGAGGATAGAAACAGAAAAATAGCGAAAATAGTCCAAGAAAGATCAAAGTTACTAACCTAGGAAAAAATGTCATACTAGTAGAAGAATAACAAAGTCTGTTTGATGTAAATAGCCAAATATAGATAGACAAGTGAAAGAGAATGAAATAGGAAGGTTAAAAATGCGAAACTGAATAGAAATGTATTGAGAGGAAAACTAATGCACCCAAAGATGTTCCGATTGATAACTGCTACTTGAAGGAATATGAAATTCCGGTGTGATGTATAAATGTAATGTATGTCCTTGTTACTGTGTGTATGTGTTCAAAATTAAAAATTAAAAAAGAAAAAAAAAGATGCAGCCCAG
The DNA here is from genome assembly GCF_964273705.1 of Natrix helvetica. Taxonomy (NCBI): domain Eukaryota; kingdom Metazoa; phylum Chordata; class Lepidosauria; order Squamata; family Natricidae; genus Natrix; species Natrix helvetica. The sequence goes on along the minus strand of NC_138552.1, from coordinate 284,711,940 downwards.
ATCAGTCCAAAGCCTTTTCATTGCACCCCCCACCCCACCCCCAGAGCAGACCAAACTTCAAACCTGGGAGCTCAGATAAACAATAAGCCAGAGGCTGACCAGATTAGCTCAGACAAGCACCTAGGATTTGCATTCCCTCATTTGCCTATAAAGTCGGCTATTACCCCTACATAACCCCTACATGACCCCATAGGAATCTAACAGCCAATAGAATATTACAGAATATGTTCATGCACAGGAACAGGAAGCTCCAATGCAAACCTCAAAGAAGATATAAAAACCACCCACTCTCAACTCCATGTTGACAGCTGCCCAGAACCACAAACCCTGCTTCATCAATTAATGGACCCTCTTTCCAATCAGCCTCCATTTTATTTCCAGTGCCTCCTCCCCCGGGTTGGAACTGAACCAGGTGGATATTTCTTCCCACAGTGGATTTCCGCGGGAATTTGGTAGAGCTGGTTTTGCCTTTGATAGTGCCAAAATCAGTGGTGGTATTCAGCCGGTTCGGACCAGTTCAGGAGAACCGGTAATGGCAACCTGCCGTCCTATTTAGCCACGTTTTCTAAGCTGTGCACATGTGTGCAAGCAGCGCATGCACCCACATTTTCAGTGTGCAGAGAACTGGTGGTAAGATTATGTGAAACCCACCTCTGGCCGAAATGATGCACTCAACAAAGTTTTGCACTGAGACATTGGCAGGTCTTGAGTGTGCTTGCTTTGTCTGGGATTGGCAGTCGGGATGTTGACTTCAGGCTTATGTAGCTCTACAATAACAAGGAAACGGGAAAGGTGTGTAGGAATGTGAAACTCGAATCTTTTTGAAGCAGGACTATGTATGCCGTTCATATATACAATTCTTTCTACTGCGCTCTCCTTTAAAGAAAGAAAAGAAAATAGAAGGTCAAACCAGGCAGGGTTTGCGGGTTGTTTTGAAGCGAAATAAATAATGAAATAACAACATGAAACAGGAAAAAAAATTATTGATCTCTCTTCAAATATCTTTCCGCTACTTTAAAGTTCTCAGCTTGGGACTATATGAAATATAGGCAATCCTTGACTTACGACCAAAAGTGGGACGGCAACTTTCATTGCTGTGAGATGTTGTTGTTAAATGAATCCTGCTTCCTCGTTGACTTGTTTGCGGGAAGCCCATGGGAAGGTTGCAAATGGTGACCCCGGGATGCTGCAACAGGCACAAGAACATGCCAGTTGCCAAGCATTTGAATTTTGATCACATGACCGTGGGGACACTGCAACAGTCGTTAAGTGCAAGAACAGGTTTTCAGTGCCGTTGTAACTTCAAACATTGTTAAATGAATGGTTGTAAATCAAAGGCTCCTTGTATCTAAAACACAGTTTTTCAAAACTTAGTGTCTGCTTTGCTGCTTGCTTTCGGCTGCCATTGAAACGGGGAGGGGGGATGGCATGGTATGTGGGAGGGGAAGCTTCAGCACAGGAGTGAATGAAGAAGGGAGTGTTTTTCTCACCATCTACTGCGCATACTGCAGATAGGGGAATTGCCGCCAAGGCCAACTGTCCGGCATACCAACCTGATGATGGTTTTTGAAGATGCAGCCCACATGACACCTGTGGGGTGTCCCGATTGGACTGGGGGATGGGGTTACCAGGGGGAAGGAGGTGGGTCACATATTGATATCTATGATTACGCACACTTTTGCCTCAGATCTTGCTTTGCCTAGCTGCTATCTACTCATAACCAGTAAAAGTACTCTTAATTCTGAAAAATGGAGTTGAGTGGTTTCTTTCTTGGTTACTGATGGAGGCTGCCCTGACACTTAGCGATTTCAAGATATCTGGACTAGAGCAGGGGTCCCAAACCACCAGGCTGTGAACTGGCACAAGTCTGTGGCCCACCAGGAACCGGGCCATGCAAGTGAGGGAAGCCCCATCTGCACACACACAGGACCAGGTATCAGATGAAATCACATACCCCTGGTCCACAGAAAAAAAAAAACCACCCTCTGCTACCATGTTTTCCCGAAAATAAGACAGAGTCTTATTTTCTTTTAACCCCCGAAATAAGCACTTGGTCTTATTTTCAGGGAGGTCTTATTATTTTTGGGGTGCAGGAGGCAGCGAGAGCGTGGTCACTTCATGGCTGCTGCTGTGTTGCAATATTTTCAGGGAGGGCTTATTTTAGTGCATGTGCTCAAAAGCCCGATTGGGCTTATTATCTGGGGTGGTCTTATTTTCGGGGGAATAGGGTATATTAACTGGGAAATACAGTATAGAAAATGTATATTGGATTAATCATGAAATAACTGCAGCTAGAATGGTATTTACACAAAATTGGGAAGCTGAAGAAATCCCTAAAGATGAAAGCGTGATTAAGAAAATATTAGATTGTGTAGAAATGAGTAGATTCACACTAGCAACTAAAGGAAAGGAAGAATCTGATTATTATAATATATGGGGGTTAGTTTATCATTGGCTAGAAAATTAATATGGATAAAAAGTATAAAATTAAATAATTTAGGAAGAGAAATGTTATAACAGGACATATGTTAAGTTGTAATGTAAAAATATGTATAGATGTATATAAAGAATTTAGTGGTAAGCTATAAGTATTATGACACAAAAACAAATTTGCACTCAGACGACACACTGATTAAGGAAGGAAGAAATGTTTGTTTTAAAGGGAAAAAAAAAACGTTTACAAAAAGAAAAAGAAAAAAATGCCCTCCATGCAGTTGGTGAAATCTAATTCCCCCCTCCCACACCGGTTCTGCTGAACTGGGCCGAACTGGGGGGATTTCACCCCTGCCTCCATGGAACCGGTCCCTGGCACCTAAAAGATTGAGGGTTGCTGGACTAGAGAACTAGGTTTTGATTGGAAAAATCCAGCTGGCTGGGAAATTCTGGGAGTTGATGTCCACACATCTTAAAAGATGTCAAGTTTGAAATCTAGAACATTGAGGGCCACATCAGGGCTGTGGTGGACCTCAGGCTGGGCAGGCATGGCTGACTGGGTGGGTATGGCCAAATGGATGGGAATGGCCAGCTTGACGCCACTCCCCAAACTGCTGGCATGTTTCCTCTTTGCATTGGGTAGACCAAGCCGAAGTCACACTTGCCCAATGTTTCCTCTTTGCGTTGGGTAGACCGGGCTGAAGTGATGAGGGTAGACCGGGCCAATGCCAGGTAGGCCTGTTGTTTCCACATGGCGAATTGACCACATTGTTTCCACCTGACCATACGGCGGGCTGAGTCCGACCCATGGGCCTTGAGTTTGACCCCCTTCGCCTAGAAACCTCTGTAATGTGTGTCTGCAAAGCAGTGGTGAGATTCAAATAATTTAACATCTGGTTCTCTTCCCTAATGACCAGCTGGGTAGGCGTGGCTCGATGGTCATGTGACTGGGTGGGCATGACCAACTCAACGTCACTCACATCAATGGGCGCTTCGCCTTAGCTGTCACAATGTAACAAGGGTTAACCGGAGAGGCAGTTTCTGTAAGCAGGGCAATAAAGATGAGGCTAGAAACAACACCAGAATGTTTCCTTCCTGCCTTCCTTATAGGATTAGCCCTGTAAAGTGGGAAAAAAAACAAAAGGAGATTTATTCCCACAACCGGTTCTCCGAACTTCTTAAAAAAGTTAACAACCGGTTCTCCGGAACTGGCTGAATCCCACCACTGTTACAAAGATTCTCAGTCATCCAGATCATGGTTGTCCCAAAGGTGCTTTTTCAAGAGGCAACTGGGACTTTCTTTGCTTTTCCTTGAAGATGTTTCGCTTCTCCTCGAAGAAGCTTCTTCATCTCTTCCTGGATGGCGGGGTGTGGAAGGATAATTCTGTAATATGTTCTTGCTGCAGAAATAATTTTAACTACGTTGCGTGGAATCCTTCATTCATGGAAATGAAATTGTTCACCAAGACGTGTGCATGGAAAAGGGGGCAAAGAGGGCCTGTCAGTAATAATTTTTACCCACAAATGCACGCATGAGTAAAATTCTCTAGTGAATTCTCAGTATCTTTTTAAAAATAATAATTATTACTATCAGTTATGTTCACATTGTGCGGTGGTTTCCTTTTGCATAAAAACTCTTGTGATTCCGGTTTCCTTGCCTGCCTTTATCTTCCGTGATTCAAATCAATCAGATAAATATTTAGATCTGCTTTCAGAGACCGCTGGGCACATTTGTGTCGCTGTCAGATTTCATGTAGATTTCTAAGAAAGTCAAGAAGGCAGCTTGCTGTCATGAGACGAGAGACTTTACGAACCATCGACCAATCCATTTTGAGAGCTTTTACAATACATTCTTAAATGAAAAGGAGACATTTATGAGTTCTACGCTTTTCTAGTTGATATGATAGAGTGCTGTAACTCAGGTAGTCCTCAACTGATGACCACAACTGAGCCCAAAATTTCTGTTGCTAAGTGAGACGTTTGCTGAGTGAGTTTTGCCCTATTTTACAATCGTCCTTGCAGAATCACTGCAATTGTTAATGTTGTTACTAACATGATTGTTAAATGAACCTGCCTTTCCCATGGACTTTGCTTGTCAGAAAGCTGCAGAAAAGGGGATCCCGTAAGCCCAGGACGCTGCAACAGTCATAAATATGAATCAGTTTCCAAGTGCCTGAATTTTAACTGTGTGACCATGGGGATGCTGCAGTAGCTGAAAGGGTGAAAAACAGTCATAAGCAGGGGCGGGATTGGAAAATTTTAGCAACCGGTTCGCTGCACGGTTGCTGGGTGGGTGTGGTTATGGTGGGCATGGCCTACTCAGCCTCCTGTACCATGGTGTGTGTGGGGGGGTATTTTTTGCCCTCCCCAGGCTCTAGAGGCTTTCCTCGGTCTCTCCCGGGCTCTGGAGGTCCAAAACAGGCCCATTTCCAGAACTTCCGGGAGGCCCATTTTTTGCCCTCTCAGAGGCTCCGTGCAGGCCCTGCGCTTACCTGGCATCCAAAATGGGCCACATGGCGACTCCTGGGAGGGGCGGGATGGGGTAGGCGGGGCCTACCAGTCCTTGCAACTACCGTTTCGGCGAACTGGATGTAAAATTAACATCCAGTTGGCCCGGACCGGTCTGAACCAGCTGAATTCCACCTCTGGTTATAAATCACTTTTTTACAATGCCACTGTAACTTCAAACAGTCACTAAATGAATCGTTGTAAGTCGAGGACTACCTGCAATGCATAAGTATTTTGTTTGGGAACCCTTACAGAAAATGTCAGCTAATTAATGGCCAGGGCTGCTGTCACACGCTAACCAAAAGGTGATAATTATTATTTTTTCACCAGCCCAAAAGTTGCTTTTAGGTTTGCATAGGGGGTACATAATTAAACATCATTTTCATGTCCTTTCACAAGAAATCAGATAAATGTCTAGTCTTCATTTCTCCACGTAGGTCTTTTTTCTCTCTATCTTCTACATTTGCCTGGCAGTTCGCAAGATTGAATTCAGAAGCTTTATCAAGGAGATGCGAACATGATGGTCTCATTTTAATTTTGCATTACAGAAGGAGGGAGGGGCAGTGCGGAGAATGAAGGAAGATTGGTTTTAAATAAATGTTGCATTGCTTGAAGATTTTCCAAGTAGGATGTCAAAGTCAGGGAAAAGCAGGAAACATGCCTCAATAATGCCAGAAAAAATTATATCACTTTTGCTTCCTAGCCCTGATTTTTTTTTTCTGGTTTGGCTCATTTCTCCAATCAGGTGTGCTTTAAAGATTAGAATTGGGGAATGAATAATAATGGTTTGCAACTTTATGGGGGAAGTGAGAAAGTTGATTGCAAATGGTCATAGTTTTGGAACAAAAATGAAATATACAGTAGTTGGTCCTCAACTTACAACAAATCATTTAGGAGCTGCTCAAAGTTACAATGGCACTTTAGAATGGAGTAGAATAACGGAGTTGGAAAGGACCTTAAAGGTCTTCTAGTCCAACCCCCAGCTCAGGCAAGAAACCCTATGCCATTTCAAACAAATGGTTGTCCACTCTTCTTAAAAACTTCCAGTGTTGGAGAATTCACAACTTCTGGGGGCAAGTTGTTCCACTAATTAACTGTTCTAACTGTCAGGAAATTTCTCCTTAGTTCTAAGTTGCTTCTCTCCTTGATAAGCTCCACTCTCATTAAGTTTTGGAGCAAGTACTTGAGTTATGTTAATATCCAATAAATAATGAATATTATGTTTGAGAATTAAAAAAATATTGTCATTGCTAAATGCTGCACGAGACAAAGAAGCAGCAAAAAGAAAAAAAATAGCATGGTTCAGGTAGTTCTTGAATTACGACCATAATTGACCCCAACATTTCTGTTGCTAAGCGAGATAGTTGTTCAACGAGTTGTGAACCATTTTACGTTTTTTCCTCCCACATTTGTTATGTGAACCACTGCAAGGGTTGTTAAGTGAATCTTGCTTCCCCATTGAATTTGCTTGTCAGAAGGTCACAAAAGGTGATGACATGACCCTGGGACACTGCAGCTGTCATAAATATGAGTCAGTTGCCAAGCCTCCGAAATGGGATCATGTGGCCACAGGGGTCATAAGTGTGAAAAATGGCCATACCTCATTTTTTCCCAATGCTGTTGTAACTTCAAATGGTTATTAAATACATGGTGGTGAGCCAAGGACTACTAATAAAAGGGCTACATATTTTCTTACATGAAGTTTAGTTCTTAATCATGTTTTATTAGTTCTCCCTGGCAGAATGTGAGGCTACAGCTATTTTAGGAGAGAAATACAAGGGTGTACTTTAAAAGGGATGCTGTGGCTCAGTGGCTAAGATGCTGAGCTTGTCGATCAGAAAAGTCGGCAGTTTGAATCCCTAGTGCCGCGTAACGGAGTGAGCTCCCGTTTCTTGTCCCACCTTCTGCCAATCTAGCAGTCCGAAAGCACATAAAAATGCAAGTAGAAAAACAGGAACCACCTTTGATGGGAAGGTAACAGTGTTCCTTGCACCTTCGGTATTTAGTCATGCCGGCCACATGACCACAGAGACGTCTTTGGCTTTGAAAGGGAGATGAGCACCACCCCTTAGAGTCAGGAATGACTAGCATATATGTGCTAGGGCCGTGATGGCAAACCTATGGCACACGGCGCCATTTGTCAGGACATGTGAGGTGTTGCCCTGTCAGGTGGCCAACTGACATCGCTCTTTTTTTGAGGCCATTTTTCGCCCTCCAGAGGCTTCCTTGAAGCCTCTGGAATGTGAAAAACCGGCCCTATGGTCAAACCGGAAGTTTGGGAACGTACTTCCGATTTTCTCATGGGGCCGGTTTTAGCTGTCCAGAGCCTTCAGGGGCCTTCCGGAGGCTTCCCTGAAGGCTCTGGAGGGAAAAAAATGACCCTACAAACAAACCTGAAGTGACTTCTGGTTTGCTCATAGGGTCTTTTTTTGCACACACACCCCCCGAGCCCTCAGGGAAGCCTCCGGAAGGCCCTGAAGGCTAAACTGGGCTAAAACCAGCCTTACGAGCAAACCGGACGTCCGTTGTCGAAATTCCGGTTTGCCCGTACAGCCGGTTTTTCGTGCTCCGGAGGCTTCAGCGAAGCTCCTGAAGCCTCCAAAGGGCCTCCGGGGGTTGGGGGTGGAGGATGTTTTCACCCTCCTGAGGCTCCTATAAAGCCCCTGGAGCCTGGGGAGGGTGAAAAAAGCATGCCAAAAATGGAGGGGGGAGAGCGCTGGTCATGCGCGCGTGCCCACTGGGGTTGTGCGCATTGCATTATGGGTGTGGCACGCCCACGCATGACTCCCCCCTGCGCTCCCCCCGCTTTTGGCACACGAGCCAAAAAAAGGTTCGCCATCGCTGTGCTAGGGGAACCTTTACCTTTAAAGGAGTGGGGGGGTGGGTTGTATTCAGTTCTATTCTCAGGATTCTTTCTAACTGCCCGTTGTATTTTCATATGCTGAAGGCACTTATATTGGCTGCTTTGGCGACGACTCAAGGAAAAGGACGTTGAAAGGAGCCGTGTTCTATGACTTGAGAAAAATGACAATTTCCCACTGCCAAGAAGCCTGTGCTGAGAGGTAAAAAAAAAAAATAAGAGGAAAAAAATGTATTTTATTTTTTTTCTACATGCTGTTGCTCCTAAAGGCGAAATCAATCTAACATGAATTGGTCCTTCTTTTATATGTATTGACTCAGGTATGTGAGAATGACCTTGGACGACAAAAGGAAGAGCCACAGTCTGGGGAACAGCCAGATAAGAGGCAGCTGAGCGCACAGAAAGAATGGCTAGCATGGCAAATGTCTCAAGAGGGACTCTCCTTAGTTTCTTGGTCTGTAAAGATGAGGGGAGAGAGAGAGATGTGCTTTCATTCTTGCAAAGAGTCTATTAATGTAGCCTTACAATAAAGATGGAGGTAGATATGCTTGTTGTTTAGACTACCTCAGAAGCAGTGGTGGCATTCAATTTTTTTTTACTACCGGTACCGTGAGCGTGGCTTGTTGGGCATGGCAGGGGAAGGATACTGCCAAATCCCCATTCCCTCCCCCCACTCCTGGGGGAAGGTTACTGCAACATCCCCATTCCCACCCCACCCCGCTAACCTGCTTTCCAGCTCCGCTCTCCTGTTCAGGGCAACAAAAGAAGAACAGCTGGGAGGCGGGGAGGCAGCAGGGGCGGGGCCAGCCTATTTGCCGATTCTCTGAACTACTCAAAATTATACCACCGCTGCTGAGGAGGCTGATATCCAAGTTTGAAAGTACATCTCTCTCCCCTCACCTTTACAACTGAAGAAACTGGAGAGGGTTCCTTTCTGAGGCGTTTGCCATACCTCAACTCCTTCTGTGGGCTTAGCAGCTGCTCGTTTGATTTGTCTGCAGACCTTGCTTCTTTCTCCCCAAGGTTATTCCCAAATATACTATATGTCGGGGTTCCAAGTAATATAAACCCATAGCAAGAAAAACTCCAAAGCAGGTAGATCCCTCAAAGAATAGTTTTATTGGGTATATCATATTGACACAGTTCTGCGGAAAACCGACTCTGAAGGTTCCTGCTGTTTTCACCTAATTAAAAGTAAAAGCTTCCCCCACCTTCCACAAACAGTCAGTCACATGGTCCAATCAAGGTGCTATCTGATTGCCTGGTAAAGTCACTCTTCCTCCCTCCCTCCCTCTCTTTCTCTTTCTTCTCTCTCTCTTCCCCTCCCTCCCTCTTTCCCTCCCTTCCTGCCTCTCTCTCTCTCTCTCTCCCTCCCTCCCTCCCTCCCTCCCTCCCTCTCTCTCTCTCTCTCTCTCTCTCTCTCTCTCTCACACACACACACATACACACACACACAATATCTCTCACACACACCAGATGTGAAAATGACCTTGGTTCCCAGGAGAAAACATTTTGATTTTGGCTGCAAAACCCAGCCATCTCTATTCCACCCTCACTTTCCCTCAGTTCCGGTGTGGCAGCACTGAAGCTCCAAGATGGCTTCAGTCAGCTCAGCTTCAGGGTTGACACTATATACTCTACTACTATTATACTATAAATACTATTTTGACTGGACAACTATTTGACTAGGATGGTATCCTTGAGGAGAAGGTTGGACAAAGACCCCCGAGGTCTCGTCCAGCCCTAGGATTCTATGTTCTATATTCTATTACACAACGGCATTGGGTCAACAGCATCAAAATGTGTGATTGAGCCATCAAAGCCCTTCCCCAATGTCTGTTGCAAGTTTGGCCAAGTCTGAAAAACAATGCTGGACAAGAGGGTCCTTGGGCTGATCCAGGAGAGTCAGAATAATAGAATAATAGAGTTGGAAGAGATTTGGGAAGTCTTCTAGTCTAGCCCCCTGCTTAAGCACGAGACACTATCCCATTTCAAACAAGTGGCTTTCCTGACTCTTCTTGAAAGCCTCCAGTGATAGAACACCCATAACCTCTGAAGACAAGTTGTTCCACTGGTTAATTGTTCTCACTGTCCGGAAATTTCTCCTCAGTTCTAAGTTGCTTCTCTCCTTGATTACTTTCCATCCATTGCTTCTCGTCCTGCCCTCAGGTGCTTTGGAGAATAGCTTGACACCCTCTTCTTTGTGGCAGCCGCTGAGATATTGGAACACTGCCATAATGTCGCCCCTAGTCCGTCTTTTCCCTAGACCAGACATACCCAACTCCTGCAACAGAGGTGGATTGCTACTGGTTCAGTCCAGTTCGGCTGAACCGGTAGTGGAATTCAGGCCTGGGTTACAGAACCGGCAGCGACCCAGGCCTGCCATGCCCCTGGACTGGTTCCCTCACTGCCGCTTGGGTGATGCCATTTTGGATTTAAGTGACTGTGTGCACAGAACAATTTACATTGAAGAGCATACACGCACGCACATTGCACATGGGTTGAAAACAGGCAGTAACGCCAGCAGCAACCCACCCCTGTCCTGAAACCATTCATATGTTTTAGTATCCAGGCCCTTAATCATCTTTGTTGCTCTTCTCTGCACTCTTTCCAGAGTCTCAACATCTTTATTACATCGTGGCGAACAAAACTGGATGCAGTATTCCAAGTGTGGCCTTACCAAGGCATTATAAAGAGTCCTTGAAAGCTCTACCTTTCCTTCTTCAACTTCTCACCTTTCAATTTCCCTTTGATTTCCTCCACCACCATTTCCCAGGACCCCACCTCCCTCTGCTTTTGAACGTCACTCAAAATTTGTTTTTTTTGGTATAGGTTGCAAAGATGATATAAGAAGAATTTTCTTTTTGGTTTTACCCAGAACTTACAAATATGCCGGCTTGGAATATGGAGCAGAATGCTATTGTGGAAACCAGCTGCCAGTGAATATTGCAAAGCAGGAAGAGTGCAACAATGAGTGTAAAGGGGAGAAAGGGACCATCTGTGGAGGCATCAACAGGCTCTCTGTTTACCAGGTGGAGGAATCAGGGGCAGGGCCTAAACGACGTAAGTGATGTAAGCTTCTTAAGTGAGTACTTTATTCCCAATAGGGATGGGGGAACCGAATGCATGTATTGTTTTCCGTTTGACTGTTTGTCTGGTGTTAATGGATAAGCAGGGATAAGCAGTAAGTAAGTAGATAAGCAGGGATTAATACCAGACAAACAATCAAGCAGAAGGCTTTAATGGGTGGGACCCAAAAATACTTCTAAATCTCTATGATGGGTACAGGACAGTGGTGGGTTTCTATTTATCTTACTACTGGTTCGCTCATGTGTGCGAGTGCTCACACACTCATGTGATGCTTCTGCGCATGCGCAGAAGCGTCCAGCTGGATGGGCGGAGCCTCCCACCACCACCACTACCTGTTCACCCGATACAGGGAAAACTGACAAAAGCCCACCTCTGGTACAGGAGATGGGTTCAGGAGATGGAACTGGGAAATTGATGGGATTGTATTTTGAACTCTATATTTGCCTCATTAGTACAATTCTAGGTTGCATCTTTGCTGATGTTCACATCAACTCACTTTGATATGGAAGGACCCTAGAGACATATAGATCAGGACTTTCCACAACTAACTCTGTTGAGGGATTCTTAGCTCCTGTCCTAGCTGTAAGGTAAAGGTAAAGATTCCCCTCGCACATATGTGCTAGTTGTTTCCCACTCTAGGGGGTGGTGCTCATCTCCATTTTAAAGCCAAAGAGCCAGCACTGTCCGAAGACGTCTCCATGGTCATGTGGCTGGCAGGACTAAACATCGGAAGCACGGAACGCTGTTACCTTCCCACCAAAGGTGGTTCCTATTTTTCTACTTGCATTTTTACATGCTTTCGAACGGCTAGGTTGGCAGAAGCTGGGACAAGTAACAGGAGCTTACTCCGTCACTCCGCTCAATCCTCTCTAGGGATTCGAACCGCTGAACTGCAGTTCTGATCGACAAGCTCAGTATCTTAGCCATTGAGCCACCACATCCCTGCTAGCTGTAGTCCAGCATTAAGGGACCAAACAAGAGGGGAAAAATGGAAGATTCTAAAAAAAAACAAAAAACTGAAAAGAGTAAGAGTTGATTTTGCAATGAAAATAAAATTCAGGGTAAACTTTGTTTATCCTTTTTAGTTTTAAAGGAAAAACAACATTTCCTTTTTTTTCATCCTTTTCTAGTTATCCTGTTACGAGTGGGAAATAAAATATTTTAAACCGCCGATTCATTCTTATTTTTCTCAAAGGCATAGTTCCCTATGAATGCCATTTGTGAAGAAGGGACACTAACCTTGTTCCCTCTGCTAATAAAAAGGACTTTTAACCTGCAGAGTTTAACCTTCTTCTTGGCGCGTTTCCCAAATTTACATCAGTGTTAACACTTCTTCAAGTACAAATGTTTATTGATTGCTTTAATTATTTGTTCCCAGAATTCGGAATGTTTGACTGGAAAGAGGGAATACAGGTAGTCCATTCAGTTAGTGAACATTTGACTGAAATATGTGGCTTATAACCATTTTTCACGTTTACGATAATTTCAGCATCCCCACGGTTACGTGATCAAAATTTGAATGCTTGGCAACTGACTCCTATTTATGACGGTTGCAGTGTCCTGGGGGGGAGGGGGGTGTCACATGATCTTGTTTTGCGACCTTCTGACAAGCAAAGTCAAAAGGGAAGCCAGATTCACTTAACAACTGTGTGACTAACTTAACAACTGCAGTGATTCACTTAACGTCTGTGCCAAGAAAAGTCATAAAATGGGGCAACATTCACTTAACATTTGTTTCACTTAACACTATACGTTTTTGGCTCGATTGTGGTCATAAGTTGGGGATTAATACCTGAAGCTTTCAAAATTCTGATTGATACCAATTCGGCTCTGAGAAATGCCTGAATAAAAAAAAAGCATTATTATTGATGAAAATAGCCGGAACAATTAATTGATTAATTGGAGGGAAGATTAAATGATTGGCATTTACTATCTCATTCTTCTTGACTTAGAAATAAAGTCTGCAATGTAACGTAATCCAAAAATTTCTGGCTGAAGAATTGCAGCCTCTGCATTTTTCTCAAAGTATGCCCCTATTAATTAATTTTTTCTCTTTTTTTGTAAACTGTTCTTAATCGGGATTCTTACAGATTCTGCAAAGTATATCACCCAAAAAGGTACTTTCACATTCTGGCTGACTCTCCCGTCCTGATGTGGCAGAGAATGCATTTTTGTCATCTTTCATATGCAGATTTAATCAAGATTAATTGATTCATCACATAAAATCAGTTGCTTAAGAGTTTTCTAATAAGGGAGCCCGCTTCCTCTTTAATGAAGTCAGGACTTTTTTGAACATTTCATTTAAAAGACTAATGATCAAGAAGAATTTAACCTCTTTGTAGCTTTCCTTTTGTTTTGGGTTGAAAATGCAGAAGCTCCGGTCCTTAGATGTTCCCCTTTTAAAGGACAAAAGTCTGAATGAAATGCAGATACTCCTTGATTTAAAACTATTCCTTTAGTGACTGTCCAAGTTGCAACAGCACTGGAAAAATGACTTATCATCGGTTTTCACACTTAGGACCACTGCAGCATCCCTGTGGTCACATGATCAAAATTCACATGCTTAGCGACTGGCACATATTCAGGGGTGGTATGCTATGGGTTCGCCCAGGTTTGGGAGAACCCATAGCTAACGTTACAGCCGGTTCGGAGAACCTCCAAATCCCATCTCTGGCTGGCCCTGCCCATCATGGGAGGAGTCTCCATGCGGCCCGTTTTGGATGTGAGATATGTGCAGGGCCCACACGGAGGCTTGGGGAGGGGGAAAAAATGGGCCTCCTGGAAGTTCCAGAAGGCCAGAAAGGGGCCTGTTTCCAGCTTCCGGAGGGCCTCCAGAGCCTGGGGGAGGCAGTTTTCACCCTCCCAGAGGCTCGAGGAAGGCCTCCAGAACCTGGGGAAGGTGAAAACGTCCCCCCTCCCCGCTGTGGTGCAGGAGGTCAACTAAGCCATGCCCACTTTGGCCACGCCCACCCAGCAACCCAGCAGAGAACCCGTTGCTGAAATTTTTGAAGCCCACCCCTGCATGTATTGACCTTCTCAGAAGCCAAGTCAATGAGGAAGTCAGATTCACTTAACAACCGTGTGGCTAACAAAACAACTGCAGTGATTCACTTGATGACAGTGGCCAGAAAGGTTGCAAAAATGGGCCAAAAATCACTTAACAACTGTCTAACGTAGCGACATAAATTTTGGGGTCAATTTTGGCTGCAAATCAGGACTATCTGTATATAACATTACCTCTACGTACAATCCATGGCTTCCTCCTTCATTAAAGTCCCCTAGCTTTCAAGGATCTTTGGCAAATCTTCATAGGAACATTTTTTTTAATAACTTCATCTCATTCAAACTTTTGGAAAGTTTTGGGTCCCCCTGGACTTAGCTGTTTTTATTTCTGACCATCACAGTACCCCAAAGAGTGTTGCAGTGGCCTAGAGGTGGAGCTTTCACCTCACAATCAGGAAGCTGTGAGTTCGATCCTAGGTAGAGGCAGATATTTCTCTCTCTCTCTCTGGGCACATTGAGATTCTATCTGTTGAATATAACTCCGCATTGGCGACAGGAAGGGCATCTGGCCAGTAAACACTCAGCTGCATTCAGTTGCTCAGATTCCACCCCGTATGGGATTATGGGTTCATTAAAAGACGATGATGCAGGACAGCGACCCAGGCCTGCCACGCCCCCAAACTGGTTCTCCGGGCAGCGCCATAGGCACCGCCATCTTGTTTTTTGCTTCTGCATATGCACATCAAGCATGCGTGCATGCCCAAGAGTGAATCAGCAGTAGTGCCTCCTGGAACCCATTCCTACGACAATGATAATGATCACAGTATCGCAAAGTGCTTTTTTTGAAAAGGCAACTGTACTTTCTTTGTTTGTCCTTGAATATATGTTGCCTCTCATCCAACAAACTTCTTCTAACAGAACTGCTTCTTAGATGAGAAGCGAAACATCTTCAAGGAAAAAACAAAGAAAGTCCAGTTGCTTCTTGGAAAAAAAATCATCTTTGCAACAACCATGACCTGGATGAACTGAGAATCTCCAGGGACAGATCACCACAGTAGAAATCTGTTTAGCATTTGAACATTGAAATAACCTTCCTGCCTATGAAAAGGAATCAAGATGAAGAAATGTGTTTGGTATAAAAAAAAAATCCCCTTTCCCCTCCTGACACAAGTACACAGGAGGCTTCCTGAAGCTGTTTTTGCAAATCATTGAAATTTGAGATCTTTCCTGAAAAAGGAAATTTTTTGGATATATATATCTATATCCATATCTATATCCATATCCATATCCACACACACACACACACACTAATCTAGAGCTTGTCAATCAGAAAAGTCGGCAGTTCAGCTGTTCGAATCCCTAGCACCGCATAACGGAGTGAGCTTCCGTTACTTGTCCCAGCTTCTGCCAACCTAGCAGTTTGAAAGCATGTACAAAATGCAAGTAGAAAAATAGGAACCACCTTTTGGTGGGAAGGTAACAGCGTTCCGTGCATCTTCGGCATTTAGTCATGCCGGCCACATGACCATGGAGACGTCTTCGGACAGTTTTTGGCTTTGAAATGGAGATGAGCACCACCCCCTAGAGTGAGGAACGACTAGCAAATATGTGTGAGGGAAACTTTACCTTTACCTTAGGGCCAAGCTGGAAATCAGGAATTGTGACTAGGCTTAATAGAAACCAGATGGTATTTCTCTCCTTCCCTCCCTCCCTCCCTCCCTCTCTCTCTTTCTCCCTCCCTCCCCCCCCCCACTCTCTATCTCCCCCTCCCTCCCTCTGAGTATAGTGTGTGTGTTTGGTTATATTCCTTGTGTTGATTGGAAGTTTTCCTGGTTGCTATTACCTAAGAACAAACTTCTTGTCTTTCTTTGCAGGGCAAAATATTATCTATCGAGGATGTTTTAAAGTACCAGAAAATTTAACAAACATCTTGCCAGCCTCATTAATACATTCCAATTTGACAGTGGAGATGTGCTCTGAATTTTGCTCCCAAAAGGTAAGAATTCCTTTTCCTTATTGTTCCTCCCTCCCTTCCTTCCTTCTTTCCTCCCTCCCTCCCTCCCTTCTTCAATATATTATTATGGTTGGTCCCATAGTTGAATGTTGTTTAATAAGATATTGCTGCAGGATTTAAGCTGTTCCAAGTACATGAAATCTTTGACTTAACAACAGTTAAGTCAAACAATTAACATTAAACATTAAGTTTAATGACCATTCAAAGTTAGTACAGTATTGAAAAAAGTGTCTTATGACTGTTTTTCACACCTGTGACGTTTTTCACACTTATGACCATTGCAGCATCCCCATGGCCACATGATCAAAATTCAGATGCTTGGCAACAGACTCATATTTTTGACGGTCGCAGTGTCCCGGGGTCATGCGATCCCCTTTTGCGACCTTCTGGCAAGCCAAGTCAATGGGGAAACCAGATTCACTTAACAGCCGACTTATTAACTTACCAACTGCAGAGATTCATTTAACAACTGTGGCGAGAAAAGTCTCTCTCTCTCTCTCTCTCTCTCTCTCTCTCTCTCTCTCTCTCTCTCTCTCTTCTTCATTTCGTATTACTTCATCTTATTTGTGATCCCATCAATTCTTGCTTTCCTGGAGATTTCCTGTGCATCATTGTTGCTACTTTGTCATGTCATTGTTTGTAGTCGCCCTGTGTGATCTTCTGTTTCCTCAGCTTCTTTACAGAGACAGCATTTCCTGTCTGTTGTGCCCTTCTCAATTCTGGCTTTGTATACTTAAGATTTGATCTTATGCAGCCAGAATTAGCTCCTCTGTTTCTTTCTTCCGCTTTCCTGCTCTTACCCATCCATCACTAGGCCTTTTTGTTACATGCTTTGCCTGATAGGTTTTTTTCTTTTAATGTACTGGCTGTTATGTATTAAATATATATAGTTGTGTTAAGCTCTGCTAAAGTGAAACTAACCTTTAGATGACCCTAACGGTTAACTGTAACTGTTTTGAAGGGAAACTTAGAACATTCATATTTGGGCGGGCTTTTTCAAGTATTTTTTTTTCAAACAAAGTTTTTTATTTTTTTGTTTTGTTACATATTTTAACTTCTTTTATGAACAAAATGTTGTCCTGGTTTCCCCTGCCCCCCTTTTCATCTTCTATTATGTATATTACATTTTACATCGCGTTTCCATTTTGAATTTCAGTCATCTTGTTTTTATTTCATATTCTCCCCCTTAGTTTGAATTTTTTCTTAATATATAAACAGTATCCTTTTGCCTCTCAAAGTTAATCAAATTTAACATATCATTTCCATCTATTATTCTTTTTTACTGTTAATAATACATATCCTCAGGTTTAATTTTATATAGTAACCATTTCTTTTAATTGGTTATCCATAAGTAGTCATTTTAATCTATATCCTACACATTTTATTGAATATATACCGTTGGCTATATTTACTAAGTTTCATTCTATTCTACTAGTAAATCCTTTTCTTATTATTATTACAGAACATTTCAATTTCCTATATTCTCTGCTAAAAAATTACAGCAACCTATGCCACTATCCCTTAACAAATGAGGTCAAAGGGCCTTGGGATATATCTATGAAAAAAGTTTGTAAGTTCTAGGTCTTTAGATTCCTAACTTCTCCTCAAAGCTAGGAGCTTCTGATATAGAAAACATATCTGGAATTGATGTTAAGATGATTATAAATACGATTAAGGGACTGGAGCTAAAACATATGAAGAACAGTTGTGGGAATTGAGTTTGTCTAGTTTAATGGGGGGGAACTAATCACTAGGGTGGTAATACAATACACTAGCAGAGTTGGAAGGGACATTGGAGGTCTTCTAGTCCAACCCCCTGCCTAGGCAGGAAACCCTATACCGTTTCAGACAAATGGCTATCCAACATCTTCTTAAAGACTTCCAGTGTTGGGGCATTCACAACTTCTGGAGGCAAGCTGATATGATAGCAATGTTCCAATATTTGAGGGGCTGCCACAAAGAAGAGGGAGTCATCCTGTTCTCCAAAGCACCTGAGGGCAGGACAAGGAACAATGGATGGAAACTAATCAAAGAGAGAACCAACCCAGAACTAAGAAGAAATTTCCTAACAGTTGGAATAATTAATCAGTGGAAGGGCTTGCCTTCAGAAGTTTTGGGTACTCCAAACACTGGAACTTTTTAAGAAGAGACTGGACAACCATTTGCCTGAAATGGTATAGGGTCTCCTGCTTGAGCCAAGGGGTTGGACCAAGAGGTCCTTTCCAACTCGTTATTCTGAAGAAGACATCCAGCCCCCTTTTTACACTTATAGGCCCATCCAATTCATTCTTATATTTATAATTGTTTCTATATTTCTGTTCCTGTTACTTTGTAAGTCACCCTGAGTCACCTTTGCACAGTGAGATGGGTGATGTAATTAATAGATAGATAGATAGATAGATAGATAGATAGATAGATAGATAGATAGATAGATGATAGATAGATAGATAGAGATAGATAGATAGATAGATGATAGATAGATAGATAGATAGATAGATAGATAGATAGATAGATAGATAGATGATTGATTGATAGATAGATAGATAGATGATAGATAGATGATAGATAGATAGATAGATAGATAGATAGATAGATAGATAGATAGATAATAGATAGATAGATAGATAGATAGATAGATAGATAGATAGATAGATAGATAGATAGATAGATAGAAATTCCTAGCGGCCCAGGTCTCTGGAGTTCACTTCACCTTCAATACTGTTTCCATGATAACATACATTCTTAACATTCTTCTGTTCATTGTTTCCATGAAAGCAAAAAGTGAGTTTGTTCCTGCCGTGATTCATGTTGAATGTGTTTAATGTCAGATCATGGCTTTGTTTGATAAAACGATGCTGTATTTCAAATTTGAGAACAAAAGGCAACACAAAGCGTTTGGAATAACACACCTCTGCTTTGCCTGTGGCTGAATAGGGTGACAGTCCCAAAGAAGCCATCATCACGTCCATCAAAATGTCAAGGCAGGTCATTGTAACCAGTTCTGTTTTTAACCCCAATCCCTGCCTTGCGGGGAGTCCTTCTGGGCGCAGTCAAAATATCAAGATGGCAATTGCTCTAAAAACAAAAAAATATTTTTTTATGCAACACACCCACAAACAAACACACAGACACACAAAAGTAGGCAGGATTTTAATGGTGTGGGTTTTGATCACCATCTTTTTTGACCCTTCCTCCAGAGACCACTGAGCAGATACGAATCTCTGCAAAGAGGATTACATAACAAAAGGATTAATAAAACTTGAGTTCCAATTTTATGCGGTTCCAGGAATTTTTAATAAGGTTAAGGTTAAGAAGATCAGAGCCCTGTTGGGAGAGATCAAGGGAGGGGAGTGTACAGGCAGGCCTCAACTTATGACTATTCATTCAACAACCTAGAGCTTCCCCCACCCCCTTGAAGCACCCCATGGTCAGCATAATGATTGCAAGGGAAGAGCGGGAATTGAAGTGGTGCCTTTCTTAATGGCAACAACAATTTAATTGGCTCCATGGTGATCCTAAATCAAGGGCTACCTATAGGAATTTCGCATTCAAAACATTTTGGGCTCGAAACATCTCTTTTGAGGAGGAAACAATTGTTGTGGCCTGCTAGTGGCCAGAGGAGCTGGCAGCAGATTCGGGCAGTGAGCAGGTTGGGGAGGAACATGCGCCAGTCCTGGAGTTGGGGAAGGCTCTGATGAGGGCTCTGTGTCGGAGGAAGAGAGGGGGCCAGGGCCATCTGACAGTTATCAGCTGCCTTCGGAATCAGACATCAGTGAGGCAGACAAACAGCTGGAGCCTGTTCCCAGTGGGCGCATGGGCAGAGTTGCCAGACGAAGGGAACAGCTAAAGAACAGGGGTCGACTTGGGAGTAAAGCCACAGGTGCATGATGAATGGCCCCTCACAGAGGGAATAAAAGAGGAGCGAAAGGGGAGTGGAGTTTGCAGGAGACAATTAGTTTGTTCCTGCATTCTTTCCAAGTATTGCGGCATCTGAAAGATATCAGCCTGGCCACTCCAAGCCTGATAAAGGTCGGTAATTGTGAACTATCTTGAAAGACTGTGGGAGAGGAAAGACTTTGCTGGAGAGAAATTGACTGTAAATTAAATAGAAGGGGTTTATCGGGATGAGGACTCGGCTTCGTGCTGCTGGGGAAGCTTAGGTCAGAAGAACAATTTAAGCAGGTTGTTCTGTTTCAATATTTCCTGACAGAAATATTTTCATAGCGAGCATAGGAAATTTCCAGTTAATCTATTTTGTATTGGAAGTGGGGCTGTTCCACTGGGGAACAGTGCGGCTGTTGGAGTTCAGAACACTTCCAGCATGTCCTGATTAGTATCAGAAGCCCACTGAGATGTCCAAATAATCCATTCAGATCTGAAAATCAGTACTATCAATTTTTTGATGCCTTGCAACACTCTTGAAAGGCACTAATTTTGAGCAAAGATAATGATAGAGCCATGGTGGCACAGTGGTTAGAATGCAGCATTGCAAGCTATCTTTGCCCCCTTCCACTTTGCCAGGAGTTCGATCCTGACCGGATCAAGGTTGACTCAGCCTTCCATCCTTCTGAGGTGGTAAAATGAGGACCCAGATTGTTGGGGGCCATGGGTATGACATTATAAACCACCCAGAGAGTGCAGTAAAGCACCGTGGAGCAGTATATAAGTCTTAAGTGCTATTGCTATAGAAAGAAAAGGTATCGTATGGGAAAAGATCCAATCGGTTTTCTATCTTTGCTGAATGCAGAACACAAAATAATGTCTTTAAGTTACAAGGAGGCAGAGTCGAAATGAACATTAGGAAACACATCCCAGTGTTAAGAACAACTGTACCACCAATATTGGAGGTGAATTCCCCATTGATGTGTGTGTTTTTTCTGTAGGAGATGCTTTAGAGTCTGTGCTCAGTAAAAAGTTGAACTGCAATGACCTAATTACAGGTAGTCCTCAATTCCTGACCAAAATTGAGCCCAGAATGTCTGTTACTAAGCAAGGCAGTTCTTAAGTGAGTTTTGCCCCTTTTACGATCTTTCTTGCCGCATTTGTTAAATGAATCACTGCAGCTGTTAAGTTAGCAATATGACTGTTAAATGAATCTGGCTTCCTCACTGACTTTTTCAGAAGATTGCAAAAGGTGATCACATGACCCTGGGACATTGCAACCATCATGAATGCATGCTAGTTGCCAAACATCCCCCATGGGGATGTTGCAACGGTCGTAAGTGTGAAAAACAATCGTAACTCACTTTTTGCAGTGCTCTCGTAACTTTGAGCTGTCACTAAATGAACTGTTGGAAGTTAAGCAGTAGCCAGTGGCGTAGCGTGGGTTGTCAGCACCCGGGGCAAGGCAAGTAATTTGCGCCCCCTAAAGCGAGGGCGGCCCAACTGCAGCTGCCCCTGGGTCGGCATCAGTCAAGTGAGGCTCTCCATGCTGGCCTCCTGCCTTCCTCCCGAGGAGGAGCTCGAAGGGCAGCGGGAAAAGGCTTGACTGAAGGGAAGCAGGTGCCGCGGGGGTGGGAGGCGCACCGGGGGCTTCGGGAAGGCGCCGGCTTCCCGGGGCGCTCCAGGCGGAGCGGGAGGACGCGGTGGCGTTGCAGCGGCGGGCAGACGGAGCGCAGCGCCGCTCTCCTTCGGCTTCCGCGGGGGCGGGGCGGCGGGTCCGCTGGGAGGTAGGCGGTGCCCAGGAGGGGCCTGGGCGGGCCAGGGCCGGGGAGCTTAGTTCGCGGGCCGAGCCGGGCGTGGAAAGAGACGGCCACAGTCCGGCAAACGGCGGCGCAGGGCGAGTCAGGGCGCCCCCCCAGATGTTGCGCCCGGTGCAGCCGGCCCCCCCTGCACCCCCCACCCTACGCCACTGGCAGTAGCACTTAGACTTATATACCACTTTATAGTGCTTTGCAACCCTCTCTAAGTGGTTTAAAGACTCAACTTATTGCCCCCAACAATCTGGGTCCTCATTTTACCCACCTCGGGAGGATAGAAGGCTGACTCCACCTTGAGCCTGGTGAGATTTGAACTGCCAAATTGCAGGCAGCTGGCAGTCAGAAGAAGGAGCCTGCAGTACTGCACTCTCACCACTGCGCCGCCGTGGCTCCTAAGGACTACCTGTAATCTCTTCCAATTCAATGGTGTTGTGCAAACATTATTGTTAACCTCATTTCTAAAGTAATCTGTTTTCTGGATTTGTGCTACACGCTGGACCATAATCCAGTCAATAAGTAAGATAATACGCTAAGCCACAGAAAACTCAATTTTGGTTTTATACTAACCAAACCTAGCCTATTATGCAAAGGCAGCTACAAGCTTTTCTACTGAGATTAGTTGTGTTGTGTATCCAGAAGATACAATTTAGCAGTCCAAATCACAGCTCTGTCCTGCTTAGATAAAACTCACTGTTTTCCAAGACTTCATCTCTACGAAGGAAGAGGGAAAATCTGCTAATGCCTTTCTCTTAGAAAATGGTTTTTTTTTTTTTACATGTAATCAAACTGAATTTATTTCTATCCTGTTAAAATGGACTAATGAGAGCCACAGTTTTTCTCCCCCCGCCATGATTTTAACCTAAAGGGAAAGTCAGAAGGGGACAGTTTGAACCCAATTATGTTGACGACTATTTAATGCCTTGTCATGCTGATGGAACATTAGAAAAAAAGCCTTAGGGACTCTCCATAAATTACCTCATTAGAAGGGGATCATTACTGAGAAAGTTCTCTTTAGGAGAATAGCATTGGATCCTTTTCATCAGACACATTTAGGGTAGTTGATAGCTGCTGCCTACTTTGAAGTAGCCTTCTGTTTTGCATAGAATAGAATGGAATGGGATGGGATGGAATGGAACAATAAAATACAGAATGGAATGGAATGGAATGGAATGGAATGGAATAGAATAGAATAGAATAGAATAGAATAGAATAGAATTCTTTATTGGCCAAGTGTGATTGGACACACAAGGAATTTGTCTTTGGTGCATATGCTCTCAGTGTACATAAAAAGGCAAGATACATTTGTCAAGAATCATAAGGTACAACACTTAACGATAGTCATGGGGTACAAATAAACAACCAGGAAACAATCAATATCAATATAAATCGTGAGGATACAAACAACAAAGTTACAGTCATGCAGTCATAAGTGGGAAGAGAAGGGTGATAGAAACGATGAGAAGACTAATAGCAATAGTAATGCAGCCTTAGTGAATAGTTTGACATTGTTGAGGGAATTATTTGTTTAGCAGAGTGATGGCATTCAGGGAAAAACTGTTCTTGTGTCTAGTTGTCTTGGTGTGCAGTGTGTCGTTTTGAGGTAGGAGTTGAAACAATTTATGTCCAGGATGTGAGACATTTGTAGATATTTTCACAGCCCTCTTTTTGACTCATGCAGTGTACAGGTCCTCAATGGAAGGCAGGTTGGTAGCAATTGTTTTTTCTGCAGTTCTGATTATCCTGTGAAGTCTTTGTCTGTCTTATTGGGTTGCAGAGCCAAACCAGACAGTTATAGAGGTGTAGATGACAGACTCAATAATTCCTCTGTAGAACTGTATCATCAGCTCCTTGGGCAGTTTGAGCTTCTTGAATTGGCACAGAAATAGGAATTGGTGCAGAAATAGATAGGAGAAAGAATAGACTTATTTATTCCTGATGCCCTGGATCCTAGACACACCTTCTCAGTCATAATACCCACTGCATCATGGGGCTTCCTTTCAAGTCCACATACATTTTCTTTATTTAATTTGTATCTCACCTTTGAGTGGTGTGGTGGCCTTGAGGTGGAGTTCTTGCTTCACAGCCAGAAAGCTGTGAGTTCGATCGTATATATTGGCAGATATTTCTCTCTCTGGGCTCAATGAGTAATTGTCTGCTCTGAACTCTGCATAGGTGTCAGGGAGGTCATCCGGCCAGTAAATACTCAGCTCCATTCAGTCACTCAACTCCACCCTGATGTAAAGGATGACAGGGGGTGGGGATGTATCCCACCTGTATTATTTTTACAAATATTTCAAGGTGGCAAATGTATTCAACACATCTTAGCTTCCTCCTTTTATTTGCCTCACAATAACAACTGTGTGAAGTGGATTGGGCTGAGAGGGGGAGGGACTGGCCCAAAGTCACTCAACTAGCTTTTATGGCCAAGTTTCCAGTTTTCAGCTGGGATGGCCTCCTGCAACCCTCTGCCAGTGAAAATGGAGCTCGGAAGCCCATTTTCGCTGGCAGAGTACTTGGGCAATGACAGGTGCCCCCCAACAGGAGAGACGACAAGCTGGCCACACCATTTTCACTTGCAGGGGCACCACAGGCCAGTTCTTCACTGTTTCCAGGGGAGCCCCAAGGGCCAGATCTAAGCACCCCATGGCTGGATCCAGCCTGCAAGCCTTGAGTTTGACACCCCTGCATTAGGGCTTATTTTCAGGGAAATGTGATAAATGCATCTGTCTGGCTGACAATCTTAGCTGGGCCTTATTTTGCGGCTTATCTTACGATCATCCTAAAACAATCATGCTGTCAGGCCTGCAGCCATATTCCTTTTGGATCTTTGGCCTGCCACACTTTCTATTATTCTACTATGCCTTTTCTATTGTGGGAAAATGAGAGGGGGGAACTGTACAGAGTTAGATGCTGTGTAGCCAAAACAAAATTCCTTTCTAGAAAGCCAAGGTCATCCTTTGTCTCTGCACCTCTGCACCTGACCGGAACTGGATGGGTGGAACTGCCAGCATGGCAGTGGGAGATTGGACCATGTGATGGACTTGTGGGTGTTGGGGCAAGATCTTGAACTTTCAACAGGGTGGGGGAAACCGGATGTTTTCAGATTCGGGTTTTCCCAGATCTGCTAAGATGGCTCTTTTAATAAATTGGAACTTTGAGCAATACTTTGCCTTGGACTCTGATGTAATTTTGGATGCTATTTGGAATCCTGACACTTGCTAGGGCTTATTTTCCGGTTAGGTCTTATTTTTGAGGAAACACGGTAGCAGCCATCTTTTAGCATCTCTCTCTATTGCTTTCAGTTTTTATCAAGATCTTTTCCAATAACTCTTTTCCTTCACAATATGGGCCCAAAGAATTTAAACTTTAGCTTTATTACTACTGCCATCCGATTTTACTTGGTCTGGCACTGAATGATTTGTTTTTCTTGGTGTCCAAGGATAGCACCACAATTCAAAGACATCCATCACTGTCTCTGTTCACTCTTTCTAATAATGTAACTCTTACACCTCTATGCCACAATTGGGAGAATCATGGCCTTGACAATATGTACAGGTAGTCCTTGACTTATGACCACACTTAAGCCCAGCATTTCTTTCAGAAAGCAAGACCGTTATTAAATGATTTTTTTGCCCCATTTTATGAAGTTTCCAGCCATACTTGTTAAGTGAATCACTTGTTGTTAAATTAATAACCAAGTTGCTAAGTGAATCTGGCTTCCCCATTGACTTTGTTTGTCAGAAGGCTGCAAAAGTGACCACATGACCTCGGGAAACTGCAACCATCATAAATATGTGCCAATTGCCAAACACCTGAATTTTTGATCACGTGAGCATGAGGATGCTGCAATAGTTGTGAGTGTGAAAACCAGCCATAAATCATTGTTTTCAGTGCGGTTATACCAGGGGTGTCCAAACTTGGGAACTTTAAGACTTGTGGACTTCAACTCCCAGAATTCCCCAGCCAGCATGGCTGGCTGGGGAATTCTGGGAGTTGAAGTCCACAAGTCTTAAAGTTCCCAAGTTTGGACACCCCTGGGTTATACCTTCAAACAGTCACTAAAAGAATGGTTATAGGTCGAGGACTATCTGTAATCTGAAACCTTAGCCCCATTCTTTAGTTTGAGGACATTTCTCCCAGCAATTTTCATGCCAGTTTCTAGTTTGTCGTTTTTCATGATATGTTGTCAACCATATCCTCTTTAAGATGGGTGGACTTCAACTCCCAGAATTCCCCAGCCGGCAATCAATTCTGGGACTTGAAGTGCACTCATCTTAAAGGGGACGAGGTTAAGAAACACTGTTCTATATAGATATTACAGAAGGAAAATGAATGTAGGCAATCTTGACACATTCCTTTTCCATTTAAAATCATCTGATTATTAAGGGCCATGAAATCATTGTTGACTCCTAGTGACCATATAGGTCAGGTGTTGGCCACATGCGGCTCCTGAGCCACATGTGGCTCTTTCATGCCCCTAACTATGGCTCCCTGTCAGCTGGCTGGCCCTGCTCCTTGCCCTCCCCTCCCAGTCACTCCTCATGTGGCCTGAGAAGGTAAGGGCGATGGCAGGGATGTAGACTCGCTCCATATTCCAGAGCGGGAGAGAAGTGCCCCTGTACTTGCCTCTTATCTCGCAGGTGCTTCATCTGGCACTACTTGGTGTTGTGCGTAACTTGGTTGCTTGGGGAGATGCAGCCGATGCTCCACATCATAGTGGGCTCCAGGAGGAGGAGGGGACGCCGTCTCCCCCATTGTGAAGTGCGCTACATTTAAGTGTGCTGTGCAAGGCGCTGCAAAAGCACTGAGCAGATCATGGAGGTGGTGAAAGCAGCATCAATGAAAGAGCTTCATTTATCTGAGAACCTGAAATGACTCTTTATTTAAGTCATATGGTAAAAAGCACCTAAAAAGAAGAAAGAAGATCACCAACCCCCCCCCCCCCCCAACAATCAACCCTTGCCTCTTTTTGGAAACAGTTCAAGAGGGAACTCACACACACACACACACACACACACACACAGGGGTGGGTTCCTGCCAGTTCTAACCTCTTCTATAGAAGAGGTTCCACAAATCTACAGTGCCGTTTAGAACCGGTTCCAGCTCCCTCCCCCCGCCCGTCCGCACATCATCAAGATGAAGAACGAGAGGAGGAATTCTGGGAACTGAAGTCCACAAGTCTTAAAGCTGTCAAGTTTGAACATCCCTGGGTTTTTTTTTCTAAAGGGTTAGGAGTGCAAGGGTCTTGTAACTTGACAGCTTTAAGACTTGCACACTTCAATGCCAGAGTTCCTGAGCCAACATGACTGGAGGAGGAATTCTGGGAGTTGAAGTCCACAAGTCTTAAAGCTGTCAAGTTTGAACACCCCTAGGGTCTTTTTCTCTAAAGGGTTAGGGATGCAAGGGTCTTGTAACTTGACAGCTTTAAGACTTTCGTGCTTCAAATGCCAGAGTTTCTGAGCCAACATTTTGGTTGCTAAGCAAGAGTGTTATTAAGTGAGTTTTGTTGAATAAGCACGAAAGGCGAGCGGAGTCGTGAGGAGAATCCACGGTCTTAATTGAACAGAACAGTCTTGACAAAATACAGGAGAGAATTCAATGCAGGGTTCGTCTGACAGCTATTTATACGAAGCTGTCAGACGAACCAGCCAATCCCCAAGCCAGAGTTTCCCCGCTCTCAGCCAGGTCGCGTCTTAGCCAATCAGACGCGACCTGGCTGTTGCTAGTGCAGAAGCCGGCTGTCAGGGGAAATTCCCTGACGTCATCTGCCTGGACACAATACTCCTTCCCCCCCAGTGACTGCGCATGTGCAGACGACGCACAAACGTAGTCACGCAAATAGACTGGGCGGCGCCGGACCCGCCCAGAACGCCTTAGTTCGAGAGGAGGCGCCGGAGAGGAAGGTGGTGTCCGTTGAAGCTCCTCCCGCAAGGGAGTGGAGCTCCGGCCGCCATCTTGGAGGCCCACCCCTGACGGAGAATGACCAGGCTCAGGTAGGCAGGGCCGAGGGGGCGCGGCCGAAGGCGGGCTTGAACTGGGAATTTCATGGTAGGCCTGGCCTGACTCGGGGAAGGCCACTTGGAAACCGGGAGGCAGACGCCTAACGGGCGACGCACCCCCAACAATGGACGGCCGTGAGGCGGCGTCCGAGAACGGAAAGGCCCTGGGCAGCTGGGCCGGGTGATCAGTGACTGGTGGAAGGGCACCAGGAAACGAAACGTTGGAGGGCTCAGGCGCAGCGACGTCGATGGTCGACCTGGCGGGGATGTTGTCGCTGTTGCAGGGCAGGCGGCGCCTCAATTGATCCAGGTGCCGCCGCCATTCGGTCCCATCAGGTAGCTGGACCCTGTAAGAACAGGGGCCGGTTATGGCGGTGATGGTGGCAGGCACCCACCGAACCGCCCCTGAGAAAGCCTGAGCCCAAACAGAATCGTCCAGAAGGAAGGAACGGGAAGGGGGCCCCAGGTTGCCAGGCTGTTCACTTGAATAGAGTGGGTGCAACCTATCCAAGGTGGTCCGCAGGCGCCGGCCCATCAGCAGCTCAGCTGGAGACTTCCCGGTCAGGGGGCAAGGAGTGGCATGCTGTACCAAGAGGTAAGCAGCCACCCTTGATGGCCAGTCTGCCCCATCCATCCTGCCTAACGCCTCCTTGGCCGAGTGGACCGCCCGTTCCGCCCGGCCATTACTAGCCGGATGGTATGGGGCGACTGGGGCATGGCGGATACCCTGAGAAGCCAGGAACAGCTGGAACGTGGTGGATGCAAATTGAGGCCCGTTATCAGAGACAATGACGTCCGGCAAGCCATGGGTGGCGAAAAGCCTAGTCAGTTCCCTGATCGTGGCCTCGGCTGTGGTGGACCTCATGAGGATGAGCTCCACCCAGCGCGAATATGCATCCACCACCACCATGAAGACCTGGCCTCTGAAGGGACCCGCGAAATCCACGTGGAGGCGGGACCAAGGCCCACGGGGCAATTCCCATTCCCTTGGAGCGGCTGCCGGTGGCGCCGATCGGGAATGTTGGCAGGGGGGGCAGCCGGCCACCCAGGCGGCTATCTCGTCATCAATGTGGGGCCACCAGACATAGCTGCGCGCCAGGCATTTCATGCGCACTATGCCCGGGTGGCCCTCATGAAGGCGAGATAGCACCCGATGGGGCAGGCTGGGTGGGATGACCACCCTGTCACCCCACAGGAGGCACCCACTGTGAAGTGACAGCTCCAACTGCCTGGCCTTGAAGGGACGAAGGTGCTCTGGCACCGGTCCCTCAGGCCAGCCCCTTTGGACCCATCTCATGACCTGGGACAGGTCAGGGTCAGCCCTAGATTTTGAGGCCACCTCTCCAGAAGAGAGTGGCAGAGCCAAATCCGCTATGGCCAAAACCGACAGGCACGGCACTGTCGGGGGGTCTGCAACGGGCAGGGGGCAGCGGCTGAGGGCATCAGCGTGCCCTATGTGCTTGCCCGGCCGGTAGAGCAGAGCGTAGCTGTATGCAGCCAGGAACTCTGTCCACCTTGTCATGCGCGGTGAAAGAATGGGAGGGGTCGGCTTGTTACCTGCCAAAAGCCCAAGGAGTGGCTTATGGTCGGTGAACAAAGTAAAGTGCCGACCATAGAGGTAATCATGGAACCTCTTAATCCCTGACACTGCAGCCAGAGCCTCCTTGTCAATCTGGCTGTAGTTGCGTTCTGCAGAAGTCAGTGTCCGGGAATAAAAGGCTATGGGGGCCTCCGAGCCATTGGGCAGCACATGGCTCAGGACCGCCCCCAAACCCACAGGGGAGGCGTCACAAGCAAGAGTCAAAGGCAGCTTGTCCGAATATTGAACGAGGACTGCCTCTGACGTCAGCAAGTCTTTGACAGCCGCAAACGCATGCGCTTCGCGGCTGCCCCAGCGCCAGGCTGCCGATCGGTCGAGCAACCGATGCAGCGGCTCGGCTAGTGATGCCTTATGCGGCAGAAATGGCGCGTAGAAGTTAAGCAAGCCAAGGAACGCCTGCAGCTCCGTCTTGGAGGCAGGCGTGGGGGCGTTCCTGATGGCTGCTACCTTGGAAGGGGTGGGGTGAATTCCTTGGGCATCAATTGTGAAGCCCAGGAAATCAACCCGGGGCACAGCAAATGAGCATTTGCTGCGCTTTAATTTTAAGCCCGCGCCCCTGAAACGCTTGAGGACCTTCACTAGTACTTCGATGAGCCCGATCGGCTGCTGGCGGCGATCAGGACGTCATCGAAATACGGAACCACGCCAGGGAGCCCATGGAGCAACCGCTCCATAAGGCTCTGGAAGATCCCCGGGGCTACGGAAACGCCGAATTGTAAGCGGCGGCAACGGAAAGCTCCACGGTGAGTGACGATGGTCTGCGCAGCCGCCGCCTCATCATCCACCGGGAGCTGCTGGTAGGCCTGCGCCATATCCAGCTTCGCAAAGATGCAGCCCTGCCCCAAAGAGTGGAGCAAGTGTTTCACTACCGGAACTGGATAGGGGTTCGCCTGGAGGGCAAGGTTGATGGTGGATTTAAAGTCGGCGCAGAGGCGAATGGACCCATCCGCCTTTACTGGGATGACCAAAGGGGTCTCCCACTTGGAGTAATCCACCGGCTCCAAGACTCCCTGCGCGACGAGCTTGTCTAGCTCCGCATCAACCTTTGCCCTCAAGGCGAAAGGCACCCTACGGGCCTTCAGCCTAATGGGGGCAACCTGGGGGTCTAGGTTCAAGGAGATGGGCGTTCCCTTATACGCCCCCAGCTGCCCATCAAACACATCAGAAAATCTGGCAAGGACGTCGGCCACGTCAGGAGGCGTGGCCACCACTTGCCTTACCCCGTGCACTGATAGGCCAAGTGCCGGGAACCAGTCAAGGCCCAGAAGGGCCGGCAAAGGCTTTTCCACCACTAGGAGGGGAAGGCACCCCGAAAAGTCCCCGTATTCCACCCGCACCAGGTGACAACCCAAGGGTAGGAATTAGAGTCCCCTGGTAGTCCCGTAGGGTTGCGTCTGGGGAGGAGAGCTGGGTCTTCGATATGCCTGGACAGAGGCGGGAGAACTCTGCCCACGACAGAAGGGATCGGGACGACCCCGAGTCCACCTCCATGGTGCAGGGGGAGCCCTCAATGAGGAGAAACGCCTTGATGTGCTCCGCACCTGCACCCGTATGGTAGGCCAACTCTGCAGGGTTGGCGTGGAAGTCAGCGTCTACGGCGTAGCAGCCTCCGCGCGAAGGCTGCTGCTGCTGCTGCTGCTGCTGTCGTCCAGCCCGGCTTCCAGGTCGCTGTTTGACGGCGGCTGTGGTCGGGACGTCATCTGGACGCTGTGGCAAAGGGAACTGCGCTCGGCAGACCTGGGCCAAATGCCCTTTCTTAAGGCAGCGGTGGCAAACCGCGGCCTTAAAGGGGCAACCCGAACGGTCGTGGTTGCCTCCACAGCCAAGGCAAGCGGTCACAGCTTCCCGGGCTCGCTGAGGGACTCGTCTTCTAGGAGACTGGCCAATGCGCGCCACCGCTCCCTCCTCAGGATAGTCATTTGGCAAAGGAACTAGTTCGTCCACCAGGCAACTGCGGCCTGGCGGAGGCGGCAGGTTGAACATCTCCACCATTGATTCGTCGGAGAGTTCAGCCGCCCTTGCCTGCTCGATGGCCCCAGTCAGCGTGATGTCAGCTTGTGACAGGAGCCGCCGGCGAAGGCGCAGATCTTTTACGCCGCTGACGAACTGCTCCGTGAGGTTGCGATCGAGGTCGGCAAACTCGCACCTCATCGCCGCGGTGCGAAGCGACTGGAGGAACTGGCTCACCGACTCCTCCGGCTTCTGGACACAGCGCCTGAACGCGTAGTGCCTCGCCACCCAGGATGGCGTGCGGGCGTAGTGGCGCTGAAGGCGCTCCGTTAATGTGGCCCAGTCCAGAGAATGGACTGGCTGAGGGGCGGCTATTGAGCGAGCGGCGCTAAACATTGGCGTGCCGCAACAGCTCAAGAAGAAGCTGCACTTTTCATCATCTGGTACATCGCGACGGCCGTTGGCTATCAGGTAGCACTCGAAGCGCTCCATGAACGCTTCCCAAGTCTCGCCATCGCAGCCAAATGGAACGAATGTGGGCATTGCCGACATGGTCTCCTCAGAATTGGAGCTAGGCTGGCAGGAACGGGTCGCCGGTACGATCGTGCCAAGACGGGGTGACGAAGACGGAACGCTCGGTGGGTTAGCAGCTGGATCCCACCTTCGTCGCCAGTGTTGAATAAGCACGAAAGGCGAGCCGAGTCGTGAGGAGAATCCACAGTCTTAATTGAACAGAACAGTCTTGACAAAATACAGGAGAGAATTCAATGCAGGGTTCGTCTGGCAGCTATTTATACGAAGCTGTCAGACGAACCAGCCAATCCCCAAGCCAGAGTTTCCCCGCTCTCAGCCAGGTCGCGTCTTAGCCAATCAGACGCGACCTGGCTGTTGCTAGTGCAGAAGCCGGCTGTCAGGGGAAATTCCCTGACGTCATCTGCCTGGACACAATAAGTTTCACCACATTTTACAAGTTGGCCATGCCCACCCAGTCAGTCACATGACTGCCAAGCCACTCCCACCCGGTCACATGCCCGGCAAGCCACTCCCAACCAGTCACATGCCCGGCAAGCCACTCCCACAAGCAGGCCACAGCTACAGAAGAGGTTCTAAAAATATTTAAAACCCACCACTGCACACACATGAGATAGAGGGAGGGGAGAGAGAGGGGGAAAGAGAGAGAAGGGGGGGGGAAGAAAGATAGAATTGAGAGATAGAAAAGGGGAGAAAAGGAGAGAGAGAAATGAGAAAATAATGGAGGGAGAGAATGAGAGAGGAAAAAAGAGAAACAAATGAGAGAGAGAGAGAAGGGGGGAGAGAGAAGGAGAGAGACACAGAAATGAGAGAGCTGGTGAGAGAGAATGTGAGGGAAAAGAGTGAAAAGAGAGAGAGAGAAGGGGAGAAAAAGAAAGAAAAGAAAGAAATGGAAGGAGCAAGAGGGAGAGAAAAAAGGGAAAAAACAAAAGGGAGCGGGGGGGGAGAGATCCATTTTCCACAGAAAATACTGGGAGCCATAAACCCTGGGTAGGCGTGGCTGTGGGTGGTGGCCATGTAACTGGATGAGAGTGACGTTGAGTTGGCCACGCCCACCCAGGTTTTGTAGCTCCCAGTGTTTTCCGTGGGGAACGGGTTCAAATGGCTCTTTGAGAGTTTAAGGTTGCAGACCCCTGACATAGGTAGACTTTCCCCCAAATGATCTGTTCTAACCTGATTTTCCAGGTCTTCCAATGGTACACTCATTGCCCCTTTTATATTCTAACTATAGGTCAAATTAATTACTATGATTCACGATTCATTTCCTGCTCATCATCCAAATTGTATAATAAGCTGTTGAACTGGTTTGTTATATCCATGTTTTTAAACACCAGGCATAATTAGTTGTAATCTATCCAATAATCAATCAAAAGTAGGCATATTTTTGAATTTCCCTTGCTCGTTCTATTATCCATCAGATGCTAAGCAATATGATCCTTTCCTTTTCTGAATTCAGCTTTTATCCCTGACAGTTTTTATTCCGTGAAGTCTGTTTTGTAAAACCCTGAGGATTATTTTATAAGGATTTGCAAGGTGTGCAATTGTTTGATATTGCCTTGCCTATCATTAAATGCAGATCAGTAAAAAATCTTCTTATCTCTAGCACAAGTATTTATTTAAATACCCTTAACAGTATGCCCAGGTACAGTATATGTGGTACCTTGCTCTATAGAAGTAACTGTGAGAGGGATCTTGGAGTCCTAGTGGACAACCATTTAAATAGGAGCCAGCCGTGTACAGCAGCTGCCAAAAAATCCAACACAGCCCTAGGCTACATAAACAGAGGGATAGAATCAAGATCACGTGAAGTTTTAATACCAGTTTATAAGGCCTTGGTAAGGCCACACTTGGAATACGGCATTCATTTTTGGTTGCCACAATGTAAAAAAGATGTGGAGACTCTAGAAAGAGTGCAGAGAAGAGCAACAAAGATGATTAGGGGACTGGAGGCCAAAATATATGAAGAAAGTTTGCAGGAACTGGGTATGTCTAGTTTAATGAAAAGAAGGACTAGGGGAGATATGATAGCATTGTTCCAATATCTCAGGGGCTGCCACAAAGAAGAGGGAATCAAACTATTCTCCAAAGCACCCAAGGGTAGAGCAAGAAGCAATGGGTGGAAACTAATCAAGGAGAGAAGCAACCTAGAACTAAGGAGGAATTTCCTGACAGAACAATTAATCAGTGGAACAGAAATTGCCTCCAGAAGTTGTGAATGCTCCAACACTGGAAGTCTTTAAGAAGATGTTGGATAGCCATTTGTCTGAAACGGTATAGGTTTTCCTGCCTAAGCAAGGGGGTTGGAGTGGAACAGTGATGGCTAACCTTTTTTGGGTCATGTGCCAAAAGCGGGGGGAGCACACAGGAGTCGTGCACGGGTGTGCCACACCCATAATGCTATGCACATGAAACCCAGCGTGCATGCGCACGCTCCCCCCTTCTTTGGCACACTTCCCCCACCTCCCCAGCTACCAGAGGCTTTCTAGGAGCCTGGGGAGGGCAAAAACAGCCTCACCTGCCCCACCCCCACCCCCAGGCGCGCTCCGGAGGCTTCAGGAGCTTCCTTGAAGCCTCTGGAGCACGAAAAACTGGCCCTATAGGCAAACTGTGTTACTAACATGAGTGGTACGGTGGCCTAGAGGTGGAGCTCTCGCCTCACAATCAGGAGGCTATCAATGCTAAGTAGAGGGAGATATTTCTCTTTCTGGGCACAATGCATTCTGCATTGGCGATAGGAAGGGCATCTGGCCAGTAAACACCAGCAAACATCAGGTCCATTCAGTTGCCCCGACTCCACCCCGATGCAAGAATCCCTTGTAATCCACGGGGTCAACTGCAGTAGTTCACTTAACAACTGTGGCAAAAAAAAATTGTAAAATGGGGAAAAACTCACTTAACAAATGTCTCACTCAGCAACATAAATTTTGGCCTCAATAGTGGTATATAGGACTACATATATACCAGGGGTGTCCAAACGTGGGAACTTTAAGACTTGTGGACTTCAACTCCCAGAATTCCCCAGCCAGCATGGCTGGCTGGGGAATTCTGGGAGTTGAAGTCCACAAGTCTTAAAGTTCCCAAGTTTGGACACCCCTGATATATACCAAACACACAGAAAATAAGGGGGGAAAGAAAAACTCCCTCTTTACACCCACATCAAACAATCATAGCGTAGGTTGCTACAGTCAGCGTTCCCTAATTAATCAACTACAACTGTGTGTTCTGGCCTCCTATACACTTTAATGTTCCAGCTACTAAATTCTTAACAGACAGTCTCATTAATCCTCTTCATCTGACACAATCTATCTCAAAGGGCCTCCAATGTATTGAAAATGAAGTTGAAAAGAGTGGAGAACTTAATTTCATTCATTAGGATAGCTTCATCCTTGCTAATGTTCGGAAGGTCCCTCAGGATCTGGGTTATGCTGGAAGGACGTATCGATTCCCACCATGGACAAATGGCTGTCAAAGTTGACGGAGTTAACAGAGGTGGCTAAACCGACTGTTTTGATTGAATAAAAGAATATAAGTACTATTGTTTCTACCGTGTTTCCCCGAAAATAAGACAGGATCTTATTTTCTTTTGAAACCCCCCCCCCCCAAATAAGTACTTGGCCTTATTTTTGAGGTGCAGGAGGTAGCGAGCATGGTCACCTCACGGCTGCTGCTATGTTGCAGTAGCTTTAGGGTGGGCTTATTTTGGGGAGTGGGGAGGGTATGGAGATTTTGCAGTATCCTTCCCCTGGAGTGGGGAGGGAATGGGGATTTTGCAGTATCCTTCCCCTGGAGTGGAGTGGGAATAGAGATTTTGCAGTATCCTTCCCCTGGAGTGGAGTGGGAATAGAGATTTTGCAGTATCCTTCCCCTGGAGTGGGGAGGGAATGGGGATTTTGCAGTATCCTTCCTCTGGAATGGGTTGGGAATGGAGATTTTGCAGTATCCTTCCTCTGAAGTGGAGTGGGAATGGAAATTTTGCAGTATCCTTCCCCCTGGAGAGAGGAGGGATGGAGATTTTGCAGTATCCTTCCCCTGGAGTGGGGTGGGAATAGGGATTTTGCAGTATCCTTCCTCTGGAATGGGTTGGGAATGGAGATTTTGCAGTATCCTTCCTCTGAAGTGGAGTGGGAATGGAAATATTGCAGTATCCTTCCCCCTGGAGAGGGGAGGGAAGGAGATTTTGCAGTATCCTTCCCCTGGAGTGGAGTGGGAATAGAGATTTTGCAGTATCCTTCCCCTGGAGTGGAGTGGGAATAGAGATTTTGCAGTATCCTTCCCCTGGAGTGGAGTGGGAATAGAGATTTTGCAGTATCCTTCCCCTGGAGTGGAATGGGAATAGAGATTTTGCAGTATCCTTCCCCTGGAGTAGAGTGGGAATAGAGATTTTGCAGTATCCTTCCTCTAGAGTGGGGTAGGAATGGAGATTTTGCAGTATCCTTTCTCTGGAGTGGAGTGGGAATAGAGATTTTGCAGTATCCTTCCTCTGGAGTGGGGTAGGAATGGAGATTTTGCAGTATCCTTTCTCTGGAATGGGGTGGGAATGGAGATTTTGCAGTATCATTCCCCTGGAGTGGAGTGGGAATAGAGATTTTGCAGTATCCTTCCCCTGGAATGGGTAGGAATAGAGATTTTGCAGTATCCTTCTCCTGGAGTGGAGTGGGAATAGAGATTTTGCAGTATCCTTCTCCTGGAGTGGAGTGGGAATAGAGATTTTGCAGTATCCTTCCCCTGGAGTGGAGTGGGAATAGAGATTTTGCAGTATCCTTCCCCTGGAGTAGAGTGGGAATAGAGATTTTGCAGTATCCTTCCTCTGGGGTGGGGTGTGTCACGATGTTAAAAGGTTTGCTAGGCCTGAACTGCCTAAACTGACATTCAAGAGTTAAACTAAGAAAGCTTTATTGCGCAGGTCATAAAACAAAATGTTATCTGAAAGTGATTTATTGCGCACACGTTACACATTCCAAAAATTCCTTTCTTCTTTGTTTGGCTGCCAGCTTGGCAGACGTAGCTTTCATTATCAAAATGTAACCATTAGTTATTTCTGTTTCATTTACTTTTTATTTTATTATTAAAGTTTGTTTATTAATTAGAATACTTTTGAAGACTTTTATTTTTCTCAATATCTCAAAAGATATGCGGAAGGGAATCAGCCACGGTCCATTGATCTCAGATTTCCCCAGGGCATTTTTTTTTTCCCTGACAGGGTGGGAATGGAGATTTTGCAGTATCCTTCTCCTGGAGTGGAGTGGGAATAGAGATTTTGCAGTATCCTTCCCCTGGAGTGGAGTGGGAATAGAGATTTTGCAGTATCCTTCCCCTGGAGTAGAGTGGGAATAGAGATTTTGCAGTATCCTTCCTCTGGGGTGGGGTGGGAATGGAGATTTTGCAGTATCCTTCCGCTGGAGTAGAGTGGGAATAGAGATTTTGCAGTATCCTTTCTCTGGAGTGGGGTGGGAATAGAGATTTTGCAGTATCCTTCCCCTGGAGTGGGGTGGGAATAGAGATTTTGCAGTATCCTTCCCCTGGAGTGGAGTGGGAATAGAGATTTTGCAGTATCCTTCCCCTGGAGTAGAGTGGGAATAGAGATTTTGCAGTATCCTTCCTCTGGGGTGGGGTGGGAATGGAGATTTTGCAGTATCCTTCCGCTGGAGTAGAGTGGGAATAGAGATTTTGCAGTATCCTTTCTCTGGAGTGGGGTGGGAATAGAGATTTTGCAGTATCCTTCCCCTGGAGTGGGGTGGGAATAGAGATTTTGCAGTATCCTTTCTCTGGAGTGGGGTGGGAATAGAGATTTTGCAGTATCCTTCCCCTGGAGTGGGGTGGTAATGGAGATTTTGCAGTATCCTTCCCCTGCCATGCCCACCAAGCCACACCACACCCACCAATCCACACCCACAGAACCGGTAGTAAAAAAAATGCATTTCACCACTGAATATGTGGTAACTGTAATTCTTTGTTTATGGTTTGCCTACTCAATTTTTAAAATGATTTTAATGATTATTGTCTATATTTTTATAATGATTGTTTTTATTTTGTGGTTTTACTTGATGATTGAATGCTGCTCAGAGTGGCATAATGGTGACATAGGTGGCTATATACATTGGATAAATACATTTTTTTAAAAGTAGATAATATTTACTGATGTTTACCACTATGGATGACAGCCTGATTTTTTTCACTTTCTTCCTGATTAGGAATTCCCTTTGGCGGTTATTAGAAGGCCTCAATGCCATTGTGGCTTTGCAACAATTAATTTCCCACTGCATAATGGTTCTGACAGATCATTTTGCAGCAGGCTTGAAAATGTCAACACTACAGCTGAAGTTTTAAATGCAGGAGACCATCGCTTTGTTTATCAGACTCCAGTCCAAGGTAGGAGAGAGTCCATTGAGACCTACATTGCTCGTACTCATATCATCTGTCATCATATTAATATTTATATAGTAAATACACATTCAGACAAACACACAGGGATTGAGGAAGGAAGACAGAATTTTGCTTTGTTTTGAAAACATGCTAGAACAATGTTTCTCAACCATAACCATTTTAAGATGTATCAGTCAGCATTGTTGAAGTGTGTCCATTAAATAAGAAATGTGTCGTTAAATAAGAGCTGTGGTGGCACAGTGGTTAGAATGCAGTACTGCAGGCTAACTTTGCCCTCTGCCAGGAGTTTGATCCTGACCGGATCAAGGTAGACTCACCCTTCCGAGGTGGTAAAATGAGGACCCAGATCATTGGGGGCAATATACTAACATTATAAACCACCCAGAGAATGCAGTAAAGCACTGTGGAGCAGTATATAAAACTAAGTGCTATTGCTATTGTCATTTTGGGATTTGAAGTCCACACATCTTAAAATGGCTATGGTTGGGAAGCATTGATCCGGACCAACACTTCCATATTTCAACTTCTAGAATTGTCACCAATGGTCATCCTAGCTGGATAATTCCATGAAATAAGGTTCTGGAGATTGCCTGTGTTTTTCATTTCCCCTTATTGCCACTCTTGCAGACACCCACGGGTAGATGATAGATAGATAGATGATAGATAGATAGATAGATAGATAGATAGATAGATAGATAGATAGATAGATAGATAGATAGATAGATAGATAGATAGATAGATGATAGATAGATAGATGATAGATAGATAGATGATAGATAGATAGATAGATAGATAGATAGATAGATAGATAGATAGATAGATGATAGATAGATAGATAGATAGATAGATAGATAGATAGATAGATAGATAGATAGATAGATAGATATTTGATGATGGATGAGAGAGATAGAGAGATAGATTAGATGATATAGATAGATAGATAGATAGATAGATAGATAGATAGATAGATAGATAGATAGATAGATAGATGATAGATAGATGATAGAGATTTGATGATGGATGATAAATAGAGAGATAGATTAGATGATATAAATAGATAGATGATAGATGATAGATAGATAGATAGATAGATAGATAGATAGATAGATAGATAGATAGATAGATAGATGATAGATAGATATACTGTAGATAAATATAGATAGATTAGATGATAGGTAGTAGTCTTCTTTTGTTGGGGTTGTTACTTGGAACCTAGGTAGGTAGGTAGGTAGGTAGGAAGGTAGATGATAGATAGATAGATAGATAGATAGATAGATAGATAGATAGATAGATAGATAGATAGATATGCAACACAAATAGAAAAAGGTGGACCTTACATTGTGGACATCACCCCTCATTTAATCATGTTCACCTCCTTATGGTTAGGAATGGTTTGTTTCTAGGGATCCTACCCTTTTTGGGGGGTACAATTTAACATACCACTATAAAAGTATCCAAGGGCCTATGTGGTAAGGTAGAGTGAGGCAGAATTCAAATTGCTCTGTTGTAGCAGTTACTACGCTGAAAGGGACCAGAGGACCCAGTTTCAAATCTGACATGTGATTGAGAAATGTCAAATTGGATGGCATTGGGACAGTCTCTCCCTCTCTTAGCGCAACCATCTTTGTGAAGTCGTGGTGGCATTGGGGAGAGGTGGAAAATGAAACAGTTGACTCCCTTGTGGGGAGGAAGAGGCTGAAGGGAGATCCTCCCTAAAACTTTGCAGTATTTATCTAGTAGTTATGCAGTGTGTGCTTTAGTCTGGCAAGATTCCTGTCTGTAGGCGAGCAACAATAAATATTTCACTCCAATCCATTCATTGTGTCATGTTTGGTTCTTTATGCCTGACAATTAAGGGCTTAACATTGAAGAAAAAAAGTTTTTGTTTTTTCCCATGATAAACTTCTGGAGGAAAGGCAGAATCTAAATCTAATAAGTAAATAATCTCTCATCCTATACTCCATCCTGTTCTCCTGTGCTTTTAATGCTGTTTTCAGAAGGTTTACAGGTTTTTTTAACTGTTTTTTTTTTCTGGTTGAGCTGCATTCATTTCATGGTTTCAGAACTTCTGAGCATTTCCCTTTGAAACTGTGTCTTATCAATGTTCACCTTCTTTGTTGCCTGGAAGCCATTTGCAGGGAAAGATAAACCAGAGCCTGTAGGTCTGTGACCCTGAGTGTCCAAGTGTGAACACATTTATCTGCAAAAAGATCTCCAACTGCTTTTGCTAAAAAGAAAAAGATCCAAGATTTTTAAATTCCAGTTTTCCCTTTGTTATGTCAACCGTCCACCCTTTTGACCAGTAGCTGCGGAAACAAAATGATGTATTTATTTATGAGATTTATAGGCCACCCATCTTGCTGTCATGTGACTCTGGGTGGCTCAAGTAGAATAAAAATCATGGAGAGAGAGACAGAGAGACAGAAAGAGAGGGTGAGAGAAAGAGAGAGCGAGAGAGAAAGAGAGAGAGGGAAACAGAGAGAAAGAAAGAGAGAGAGACAGAGAGAGGGAGAGAGACAGAAAGAGAGAGAGACAGAGAGAGGGAGAGAGACAGAAAGAGAGAGAGACAGAGAGAGGGAGAGAGACAGAAAGAGAGAGAGACAGAAAGACACAGAGAGAGAGACAAAGAGAGGGAGAGAGAAAGAAAGAGAGAAAAACAGAGAGACAGAGAAAGAAAGAGAGAGACAGACAGACACACAGAGAGAAACAGAGAAAGAGAGGGAGAGAGAAAGACAACAGACAGAGAGACAGAGAAAGAGAGAGAGAGAAAAAGAGAGAGACAGAGAGAGAAAGAAAGAGAGAGAGACAGAGAGAGAAAGAAAGAGAGAGAGAGACAGAGAGAAAGAAAGAGAGAAAGAAAGAAACAGAAAGAGAGAGAGAGAAAGAAAGAAAGAAAGAAAGAAAGAAAGAAAGAAAGAAAGAAAGAAAGAAAGAAAGCCAATTCCCCTGAAGAAAGATAGGCTATAAATTTACTAAATAGTAAATAGATATAAATAAATGTCAACATTTTTAAAATAAGCAATACTTCCTATAGAGTCCAACTGGGTTCACGCAATACATTTAACCTGGCTTTATACCACATAACTGCTATCTTTACATAGCATGCTACACACACACACACACACACACACACACACACACACACACACAATCACATCTTAACATATTGGCTTGGTTCATCCAGCATCTCAAGACAGCAATTGGTCCCCACAACCCCAAATACACAAGTATAGAATAGGTGGCACCGGGCTCAACAGTAGGGACCTTGAAGTCGTAGTGGATAACCACTTAGATATTACTCAACAGTGTGCTGCAGATGCCAAAAAAGCCAATGCAGTCATAGGTTGCAATCAGAGAGAGACAGAATCAAAATCACGTGAAGTGTTAATACCACTTTATAATGCCGGACAGTGAGAACAATAAACCTGTGGAAAGGCTTGCTTTCAGAAGTTGTGGGTGCACCAGCCCTGGAGATTTTTAAAACAGAGATTGGATAACCATTGGTCTGAAATGATATAGTTGTTTCCTGCTTGTGTAGAGGGTTGGACTAGACGACCTCCATAATTCCTTCCAGCTCTGTCATTCTGTTATTCAATGACATTTTTGTCTGGAACCTGCACTGTATATCGGACATTAATACAATTGAGCGAGTCCGGAGATATTTCACGAGAAGAGTCCTCCGCTCCTCTGCTCGCAACAGAATACCTTATGCCACCAGGATTGAAATTTTGGGCTTAGACATCTTAGAAGTATGCTGCCTTCAGTCTGACCTAAGCGTAGTACATAAAATAACTTCCACAATGTCCTATCTGTCAATGACTACGTCAACTTCAGCTATAGCAATACACAAGGACACAATAGATACAACTCAAGGCTCCAAACTCAATTGCAGAAAATACGACTTCAGCAGCAGAGTGGCCAATGCCTGGAATGCTCTACCTGACACTGTGGTTTCTTCCCCAAACCCCCAAAACGTTACTCTTAAACTGTCTACTGTCAACCTCACCCCTTTCCTAAGAGGTCTGTAAGGGGCGTGCATAAGCACATCAGTGTGCCTACTGTCCCTGTCCTAATGTTCCCTTTTATTCATATCAATTTCATGTATTCATAATCATGTTTATATCTGTTATCTAATACTACATACTTGACAAAATAAATAAATAAATAAAAATAAAGTATTAGGGGGAAAAGTAACTGTTTCCCTGAAAATAAGACCTCCCCGGATAATAAGCCCAATCGGGCTTTTGAGCATATGCTCCAAAATAAGCCCTCCCCAAAAAATAAACCCTCCCTGAAAATATTGCAATCCAGCAGCAGCCATGAAGTGATCATGCTCGCCGCCTCCTGCACCTCAAAAATAATAAGACCTCCCTGAAAATAAGGCCAGGTGTTTATTTCAGGGGTCAAAAGAAAATAAGACCCTGTCGATAAGAACGATAAGAAATGGGAGGGGCAGTTTTGCTTTGACTGTGGTCAAATATGTCATCTATGTTTGCTTGCAGATACCCGTTGTATTGACCGGAATTTTCTCCCCACCAAATCAAAAGCCCTTGTTGCTTTGTCGAGCTTCCCAGGAGCGGGAAATACGTGGGTTCGCCATTTGATAGAGCATGCCACAGGAGTCTACACAGGGAGCTATTACTTCGATGGAACTCTGTATAATAAAGGTATGTGTTGACGCTTCGCTAGACTGAAGCTGTGTATTAAAAGCAGGCAATCTTTTGGAAGTCAACGGTGCCACGTGGTAGGTGAAAGTCTATAGAGATTCTCAGCCATCCAGGTCATGGTTGTCCCAAAGGTGCTTTTTTCAGGAGGCAAACTGGACTTTTCTTGTTTTTTCTTTGGAAGACGTTTTGCTTCTCATCCAAGAAGCTTCTTCAGCTCTGAGAGGACAAGTGGGGAATGGAAGGATTTCTATTCCTTGCAGACAGCTGGTCATTTGCATCCTTTTAGAGGGTCCTTGAAGCACTTGGAGGTTTAACTGTGTCCTCAGAGTCACCTGAGTAGTGACCCTGGTTCCTGTAGTCTGCAATTTTTCTCTGGAAAATCCCACACCATTCCAAGAGTGCTCATCCCAAATTGTATAGCTAAACGTCTGTAGAGATTCTCAGCCATCCAGGTTCTGGCTGTCCCAAAGGTGCTTTTTCAGGAGGCAAACTGGGCTTTCTTGTTTTTTCTTTCTTTTGAAGATGTTTCGCTTCTCATCCGAGAAGCTTCTTCATATATAAATTCTTCCATTCCCCGCTGTCCTGTCAGAGCTGAAGAAGCTTCTTGGATGAGAAGTGAAACGTGTTCAAAGAGAAAATAAGAAAGTCCAGTTGCCTCCTGAAAAAAAGCCCGTTTGGGACATGAGGTAGGTGGTTTTCCAAAATGGCTGCCACAATTGTTGCCCATCTCCTAAAATCTGTGAAGGGATAAAGCCACTCGACATTAACTCCTCTACATTTGCAGCATGGTCTCTATAACCTTGGCTTACTTTTGGTTTGCAAGCTAGACAATTGCTACTATCTTCTAGAATCTTTTGAGACTCCAGCTACCGGAATTCCAGGGGAAATAGTTACAATAACCATGTGCCCAATTATATTAGCTAAGGTGTTCTAAATTCCTGTTATCTATCTATTATGGATGTATATGCTTTGAAAATTATCTGAAAGATATGCTTCTGAATGCAAAAGTTTCTGTTTGAAACAGTCCCTTCTTTTCAGACTTCTGCATGACCCTGAAAAATGTCAAATGCTAAATATTGCTACAGCTAGCTCATAAAAGACATAGCTATTATGATTTTGACATTAAAATGGCTATATCTTTTATCTGAGCCTGGAGTAAGAATGGCTGCATTAATGAATCATATTAAAGACAAGGTTTCTTTTATCTGGCCGGTAGTGAGGTCAAGGTCAAGGTTCCCCTCACACATATGTGCTAGTCGTCCCCAATTCTAGGGGGCGGTGCTTTCAAATTTCAAAGCCAAAGAGCCAGCATTGTCCAAAGACGTCCCTGTGGTCATGTGGCCGGCATGACTAAACACCGAAGGTGCACGGAACGCTGTTACCTTCCCACCAAAGGTGGTTCCTATTTTTCTACTTGCATTTTTTACGTGCTTTTGAACTGCTAGGTTGGCAGAAGCTGGGACAAGGAATGGGAGCTCACTCCGTTACATGGCACTAGGGATTCGAACCGCCAAACTTCCGACCTTTCTGATCGACAAGCTCAGCGTCTTAGCCACTGAGCCACCGTGTCCCTGTGGCAATAAAAAAAATAAAATAAAATAAAATAAAAAATAATAAAATAAATAAAAATAATAAAATAAAATAAATAAAATAATAAAATGATCAA
Source organism: Natrix helvetica (assembly GCF_964273705.1). NCBI lineage: Eukaryota > Metazoa > Chordata > Lepidosauria > Squamata > Natricidae > Natrix > Natrix helvetica. The sequence continues at coordinate 284,667,536 of NC_138552.1, read as the reverse complement.
ATAATCAAATAAATAAAAATAAAATAGAATAAAATAATAACTAAATAAAATAAAATAATAACATAAAGATGGGGTTGCTTTTATGCATTGACTAATTAAAGTAGTGAGGTTTCCAGCTTGAAGAGATGTATCCTTGTGCTCTGCTCATTCTGAAAAGCCTCTTTCAAACCCTCTTTCGATCAAACCCAAGATTGTGTGTGTTCTCAATGTGATCAGCCTTCTCTTTAGTTCCAATTTTGGAGGTCTACATTTATTTAATTCCTCATTTGCCATCACATGCTTACATTGCTAAACAGTGCTCACCAATTATACTATGCAAGCATATAATTAGATTCTCTGAAGATATTTAAATATCGATTCTGGGTGCAATTCAAGGTGTTGATTATTACCTTTAAAGCCCTGCATGGCATGGCTCCAAGTTATATGAGGAACTGTCTCACCCTGATGGGATTGGCTTGCCCTACTCGCACTGGCAGAGGGGCTATACTGCAAATCCCGTCAGCCAAGGAATTTTGGCTGTGTGGGATCCAGGAAGGGAGCCTTCTCTGCCATGGCTCCTGCCCTTTGGAATATCTTATATGATGTATCAAATAAATATGTTCTTTGAGGACTTTACCTACCTTGGAGCTCTGCTTTCAATGGGTGCATTACTCAGAATGCTGACATTCCCATCTTGTAACTATGATTTGACTTTGATAATGTTTTCATTTTATTGTATCAGGAATATTTATTTTTGGTGATTTAAATTTTTTTATGCTGTAGCCCAGCCACACGATAGGCAGCAAATACATTTAATCTATATATATAAAAGCCAAGAACCACTCACTCAGCACAAAATCTCCAGAACCGTAAAGCCTACAAAGTTGAAATTTGGCATGTATGTTCCTCTTGGCTCTAGGTGCTCGCTAAGAAAGGATTTTTTGAAATGACCATCAGATCATTAGTATTTCTTATACAGTAATTAATACCCTCTGATGCTAAGGAGTTCTACTCCCCCTCCCCACCTGAAAAGAACTCTGTTCCAACTGCCAGTTGCCTCACATTCCGTTACCTCAGTTCAAACTGGCAGACGTTCCACTCCTTCACTCAGGAGCGGCCTGGGGCTCCTTACAGTACTAAACGTTGGTACCTCACCAAAATGTCTACGCCTTCCACCTATGGAACTGCTTCCGGACTCAAGTTGGTGGGAGCGATATTCCCTGATGTGTTTCAATCACCAACCACCCCTGAGCCAACAGATTGCGAACTGAATTTCTCCTGAATAGCCAGATCATATAGTTTCATGGCAAAGCACGGGTATCCAGCTAGTAAATAAATAAATTCAGAGTGAAAATGAATTTAAGTCATAGACAATTAAGCACCCACCATTTTTAATAACCAAGCTTTTTATGGTTATTTTTAATGTCAACAAGAACTTCACTTTGCTCTGTAAATGGAAACTCGGATAACTACAGAAAAGATTTGACCTGGGTCATCACCTGATGACAATGATGTCATTTATAGGCGAATTTCTTCAGATGATTTCATTAAATGGGGAGGAATTATAGAGACGAGTCTATTTTCTCACGTAAAATACATCCAAGACTTTTTAAGTAAATAGTAACCCCAGTCTTTACATCCTGCCCAGGTTTCAAAGGAGAAAAGGATCACTGGAGAAGCAGAAGAACTCTCTGTGTCAAAACACATGAGAGTGGCAGAAAGGAAATTGAAATGTTTGATGCGGCCATCTTACTGATACGCAACCCGTACAAATCGCTGGTGGCAGAATTCAACCGGAAATGCGCTGGCCATCTTGGATATGCCACAGACCAAAACTGGAAAAGTAAAGGTAACTAGGATAGCCAGCTCTCTTGTGATCATTTTGGCCCTGGGAATATTTCTTCCCGCCATGGAAGGATTGGGGTCAGTTTGGGATGGCAACGGAGAAGGGTCAATTAGAATCACTGTCAAATCAACCCATAGCATCTCTCAGCAACTTCCTCAGATGATTAATTTATTCTGGGACGAGAATGTAAAGGGTTTCTTGCCCACAGATCAATTGAGAGCTGCTATCACTTTTAACATAGATTGGACTTCATTGAATCCTTCCCATGAGCAACCTTTAAGCCAGGGGTGTCAAACTCAATTTCATTGAGGGCCGCATCAGGGTTGTGTTTGACCTGGGGGGGGGGGAAGGAGGTCAGGCATGGTTGCTGCCGGCATTGCTGCTGGTTCAGTGCCTCAAAAATTTTGCACGTCATTTTGTACACCAAAACCTTAAAAAATGAAAAAAACAAATTCCACTGAAAATTGTCCTGCGCATGCGCAGAATCGAAAAACAAGATGGCGGCCCCATAGGAGAACCGGTTCGGGGGCATGGCAGGCATGGGTCTACTGCTGATTCCAGCGACCCAGGCCGCAAAGTTACTACAGGTTTGGTCGAACCGGTCCAAACCAGTAGGAACCCACTTCTGGCGGGGGTGTATGTCGCCATAGTAGGTGTGGCCATCTTGATATCCCTCATGTTGGGTGCGCCTGTGGTGGCCCAAGTGCTCTGCCAGAGAAAATGGCTTCCAAGCTTCATTTTTGGCTGGGACAGCCTCCTGCAACGCTTTGCCAGTGAAAATGGAGCTCAGGAGGGCTGTGACTCCATTTTCACTGGCAGAGGCCCCACCGGCCAGTTCTTTGCTGTTTCCAGGGTGGCCCCAGGCCAGATCTAAGCACCCTGTGGGCCGGATCCAGCCCATGGGCCTTGAGTTTGTTACCCCTGCTTTAAGCAAACCCTTCCAGACAAGTGGGGCCACTGCAGAAAAGGCCCTCTCTCTTATGGTTAGCCAGCTGAATACCTTTATTTCAAACGTTATTTCTACTCTTCTCTGACTCTCCTATGGCTACCTACTGTAGGAGAAGAGCAGGCAAAACTTGGGGGAGAATCAAATGAGGAATTAGCCTAGAATCGTTATGTTGCCAGAAATGGCCCAAGTCCAGCCCCCTTGAATTCTCTTCATTCTTATCTAGTGTCCATTTAGTGCTGACAGTTAGTTGACTAGATATAAGAAGGTGTAACAGTTTTATTTTCTGCACAGGGCTCCAAAAAGCCATATAAAACATCTTTTATTATCTTTCTTGCCCCGCAGAATGGCCGGATTTTGTAAACAGCTATGCTTCTTGGTGGGCCTCTCATGTGCTCGACTGGCTTAAATATGGCAGGCATCTCCTCGTGGTTCATTACGAAGACTTAGAAGAAGCCCTTCTTCCCAAGCTGAGGGAAATGGTTGGATTTCTGAACGTCACAGTGACTTACGACCGGCTCCTCTGCGTTGAAAACAACCGAGATGGGAATTTCAAGCGGTCGGGAGCCAAGCAGAAAGGGTTTGAACCCTTCACAAAGGAAATGAAAGAAGTGATAGATCAGTTTATTGTGATTGTGGACAAAGCCCTACGTGAGAGGAACTTTACGGGGCTGCCAAAAATGTATTTGCGCAGATGATGCCCTGCAGCCAGCTCGCTGCATTGTTAAGGAAAGACCGTATAATGAAATTAAAGAAAAGGCCAGGATTTTATAGCATTTAAAAGCAAGATTTGCACAGAGTCTGCTGATGAATGCAAATTCTTAAGACTTGGACAGTCTTCAGGGTACTAAGTGCTATGAAAGGCAAGCAATGAAGGATGGAAATTAGGTTATAAACCGAGGCAAAAGCCATTAGCATCTCTGCCTGTGTGTGTCCTTTTCTCTATAAATGGCTACGAATTTTAACATTTTTGTGCACTGCTAATTCTGGGAAATGTGGCTGGGGGCGGGAAGCAACAGTGTCCTTTCTCTTATCCTTACTGCCTACTAGCAATATTTTCTGAAGAGTATCAAACATTTTTATAGAGGTTTTTGGCAATTCAAATGTGTATTTTTCCCCTGGGGTTTTGGTTTGTTGGTTCTTTTGTTTCAAAACTCATCCTGATAAATATTTTTAGTGAAGCAAGTTAATGGGAAAAAAACAATAATCGTCTTTGTCTTTTTTACCACCATTTCATCTATATATATAAAAGCGAAATACCACTCATGCATCATCACGAAATCTCCAGAACCGTAAAGCCTAGAAACTTGAAATTTGGCACGTATGTTCTTCTTGGCTTCTAGGTGCTCGCTAAGAATGGATTTTTCAAAATGACCATCAGATCATTATTATTTCTTATATTATTATTATTAACACGCTCTGATGCTAAGAAGTTAGATGTTCTACTCCCACTCCCCACCTAAAAAGAACTCTGTCCCAACTGCCTGCGGGCTGGGAGTTTAGACATTCTACTCCCTCTCCCCACCTAAAAAACGCTCTGATGCTAAGAATTTAGACTGATGGAAATAAGATAGGAGAGGTCTCTGTGGGGCAAGCCTGAGGGAGAGAGGGGGATAGGAGAGGATCAATGAGGCCAGCCTGAGGGAGAGAAGGGGATAAGATAGGAGAGGACTCTGTGGCAGAGAAAGGGAGAGGAGAGGCCAATGTTAACTACTCATTAATTTTCAAGCTGTAAGTGTTGATTTATCAAGCCCGATCACATTGTTTTGTAGTGGAGCATGGGCATCCAGTAGTATGGGATATGATACACGAAGATATTGCATTGCTTCTTGCTGTTTCTTATTTACAGGATAATCCTGTATATGTGTATTTAGCTGTAAGTCTTGACAAGTACAATGGGATTTACTCCCAGGTAAGTGTGCTGGGTATTACAGGCTTAGCAATGAAATTAATTTGGTGGAAATTATTTTCATAAACTTATTTCTTTCATTGGGTGTCAAACAAGCATCATCATGGCAGCACCATGTGACATATCACTACTTCCTCCCCCTTCGCTAAACCGGCTGTGGACGTGGCCAGCGTGTGACGCATCCAGCCCACAGGCCCTTAAACAAGAGAAGTGCTTTCATTTTAAGGGGCATGGATCATGACACTGAATAAGGTATATATGAGGACTTTTGAATACTTGTCCTGGATTCGCTAATGTATAACCCTGTGGCTCTATGGAAAGCTATCTGAGCAATTAACCTTTCCTGCTATTCAGTAAAGGAGACAGCTTAAACCTAAGCTTTATTCAGCGCTGCAAGATCCTGTAAAATGTAAAAAAAAAAAAGCAATAGTATATGATTACAACATGAGTAACAACTAGCAGCATGCTCCAAAAAAGAGACCAAGCTATAACTAAAGACTCAGCCCAATTCTCTTCTGAGAACAATCAAGGATAGCTTAAGTACTGCCAATTGCTTAGGCCAGGGGGTGTCAAACTGGTGGCCCCTGGGCCAGATGCATCACATGCTGGCCACGCCACCCCAGCTCCACAAATGGGAAAAATTTCATGAAACGCCACATGACGGCATTGTGACACAGCAACTTTTACACCCGTGGCTTAGGCTCTAAGTTCTATATTGAGAAACAACAGAGAAATGAAAAGCAGACAATGCAGACATTAAGAAGTACGCAAAACAGAGCATACAAAATCCTTGTCATAGACCACACAAACCATACTGTCAACGTAGTAGAAGGAGAAGTAATTCAACATCTTTTAACAAAAATTAGGAACAGTATATTTTCACTGTTTAAACAACTGTGGTTCAAACAGCAGACAATGCTTATGGAAACCAATAATCCAAAATATAGTGGAATTTTCAACTCAGTTCTTGTGTTGCCATAAAGGTTTAGGGAAACGTTGATTACAAAGCCAACATTAAGATGCGTGGACTTCAACTCCAGAATTCCCCAGCCAGCATAAACAACACACTGTTATAAACTGTCTATCCTTTTGATCCTTATTAGGTTTAGGAAAGATGGTTTCAATATTTTTGAACAAGGTGCTTTGCATACCAAAGGCAACATGATTCATCCTGTGAAAATGTAATACAATTTGTCACGTTTTTTTGGAATACTATCTAGCCCAGTGATGGCTAACCTTTTTCCCATCTCGTGCCAAAAGTGGGGGCTATGTGCACGACCCCCCACCTGCATGCATGCACAACCCCCACCCTCCTCCCGCTTTTGGCGCATGATGAACCTGCTTTTTGCCTTTCCCGGGCTCCAGAGGCTTTCTAAGAGCCTGGGGAGGGTGAAAAGAGCCTCCCCCCACCAGAGGACCTCCGGAGAACGAAAAATGGCCCTATGGGCAAACCGGATATCCGTTCCCAAGGGAAGCCTTCGGAGGGTGAAAAATGGCCTTAAAAGAAGGCCGAAGTCAGCTGGTCAGTGTACATGCACGTGCCCTAACAGATGGCTCCATATGCCATCTGTGGCATGCGTGCCATAGGTTCGCCATCACGGATCTAGCCTGTTCTAGCAGCTGAAAGTCTTCTGCTTTTGAAAGGTACATTAAAGAAACATATCCTGCAACTTTTAGAACTGCTGGAGGGCAATGGAGGCTTTGCACTGGTCTGGGAAATAGGAGTGTGGATTGAGATGCTTATGTTGTTGTATGAAGCAGTTTAGAGAGTTGCCACATCTGGATTGCAAGCTAGAAAATATTTGAGTGACTGTCCCGAAGCTGCTTTTTTCCAGAGGCTTTATGGATTGTATGGGGTTTGACCTGTGAATTTTCTAGATAAAATATGCCTGAGCAGTTATTTCTGTTCTGAAAATGAAAGTGAAAAATAGGTTTTCGATTATCTGTAACAGGAGCCTCCAAACTTGGTCACTTTAAGACGTGTGGACTTCAACTCCCAGAATTCCCCAGCCAGACAAAAAGTAATAGATGGAAATTTATCAAGGAGAGACCCAACCTAGAACTAAGGAGAAATTTCCTGACAGAACAATTAATCAGTGGAATGGCTTATTTCCAGAAGTTGTGGGCATTCCATCACTGGAAGCTTTTAAGAAGAAACTGGACAGCTAGTTGTCTGGAATGGTATAGGACAGTGATGGAGAACATTTTTGTCCTCGTGTGCATTTTTGCCCCACCTCCTGTACATACATGCCTGACCCCCATCACGCTCTCCTGCTCCCCCGTGCACTGCGTGTCCCCCCGCGTGATTCCCACGCATACGACGACTCCCCCTGCACCTCATTTTGGGCCCAGAATTCCTCCCTGAAGCTTCCTGAGACCACACACCCCTCCCCCCACATGCAACCCCCTGCCCCCCTGTGCAACCCCACACATGCACATGTGTCTACTGCATGCACGGCAGAGACCCGAAAATCAGCTGGCTGCCGGGAGGCATGGAGACATACGCGGTGAAGCTGAGCTGGGTGATGCCCGTAAAGAGGGCTCCCCATGCCACATGTGGCATGTATGCCATAGGTTTGCCATGATGGGTATAGGATCTCTTGTTTGAGCAGGGGTTGGGATTAGAAGACCTCCGAGGTCCCTCCCATCCCTATTATTCTACATTCTATGATCTAGATCAGGGGTGTCAAACTGGTAGCCTGCGGACCGGATATGTCACATGCAAGTTACACCCCCTCCGGCTCTGCAACGGCAAAAAATATTGTGATATGTTGCAATACGGCACGTGACCGGATCGAGTTTGATACCCAGGATCTAGATCAGTGTTTCTCAAACTTGGCGACTTTAAGTCCTGTGGACTTCAACTCCCAGAATCCCCCAGCCAGCATAGCTGGCTGGGGAATTCTGGGAGTTGAAGTCCACAGGACTTAAAGTCGCCAAGTTTGAGAAACACTGATCTAGATAAATAAAATATCTAGAGTAGAGCAGGGGTGGGCTTGAAAAATGTCAACAACGGGTTCCATGCTGAGTTGCTAGATGGGAGTGGCCATGGTGGGCGTGGCCTAGTCGGCCTCCTGCATCATAGCGCGGAGTGCATTTTCACCCTCCCCCGGCTTTCCTCGAGCCTCCGGAAGGGCAAAAATGGCCTCCCCCAGGCTCCGAAGGCCCTCGAGAGGCCAGAAACGTTTTCGGCCTTCCGGATCTTCCAGGAGGCCCATTTTTTGCCCTCCCTGAGCCTCCGTGCAGACCTTATACTTACCTGGCATCCCAAATGGGCCACATGGGGATTCATGGGAGGGACAGGGCAGGTTGGGTAGGGCCAGCCAGGAGTGGGATTTGCGGGTTCTCCGAACTGGGAAATTCTCCCAAACCTGTGCGAGCCCACAGCAGCCCACCCCTGGGGTAAATTCTGGAGGAAAAAAAGCCTTTACTAACAGCTCCTTCAGCTTTTGCAGGGGTTGAATCTGTTAACATTTCCAACCGGTTTCTAACGCAATCAATCCTTTTATGAAGATCACAGGCCTTCAGAAATTTCCCGGCACTGAGATGCCAAAGTTAAAAGCATGAATCTCAGTATAACCAAATTACCCAGCAGACACTGGCAAATAAAATGATCAGCCAGCTCAGTGACCCGGGACAAAACATAGCCCTCGGCATGCTTTTTCATGCAGAAGACTGAAATTTAGCCATCGCTTCAGTAATATTTGTCTTTGTTTTCCACAAAAAGGAACATTAGAAACCATCGCAAGCCATCCGTCAGGGCATTTTGCCATGTCAGAGGCTAGAACTCTTACCCACTTTTCTACTTAGGAAAAAAGAAACACAAAAGAGGAAAGAGCTGACTTAATTATTCCGCTAGCCTATCTTTTTCATTCATCTTTGCTGTGTTAATCAATTCCTTTAAAGATAGTGCTGTCAAATCACCAACTGGCCTGCCTGTCCAACACATCTCCAGTAACAACAGCGCTCAAAAGACTCAAATCCGTGCCTCAATCAATTACCATTCAATGTGATGGGAAAGAATTGGCTTTAGAAATCCTTTCAAAAGGAGAAGAGGATTCCAGAGAAATTGGGGGTGGGGGTGGCATGTGGTGCCATTGAAGCTAACTTAGGGACCCCACCACCAAGAAACTCAGTGAGTGTGTTCCAAGCTTTCATTGCAAATCAGCTCCTCCTATTTTTCGACATTTTCCTTCATTCTCACAGAACAATCTTTTTTTAAAAAAATGTATACATTTTTCTTTAACATAAGTTAAAGTTAAAGATTCCCCTCGCACATATGTGCTAGTCATTCCCGAATCTAGGGGGCGGTGCTCATCTCCGTTTCAAGGCTGAAGAGCCAGCGCTGTCCGAAGACGTCTCCGTGGTCATGTGGCCGGCATGACTAACCGCCAAAGGCGAACAGAACCCTGTTACCTTCCCACCAAAGGTGGTTCCTATTTTTTTCTACTTGCATTTTTACATACTTTTGAACTGCTAGGTTGGCAGAAGCTGGAACAAGTAATGGGAGCTCACTCCATTACGTGGCGCTAGGGATTCGACACGCCAAATTGCCAACCTTTCTGATCGACAAGCTCAGCATCTTAGCCACTGAGCCAACTTTCTTTATCATACACAAGTGCTTAATGAACAGTGTATGGTGGGTTAATTTAGGTATATATAGTAATAGTAGTAATAATGTTATTTACTTGTGCATAGTAGTATTCTTCCAACTTCTAATTTCTACCTCTATTATCTCTACTCCTAGAACAATCTTTTTTATTTTTTTATTTTTAATATAATCATTCCATCTTCAGTTGAACAGTATGTTGTCTGGGTACAAATATCTTTGTTAAATAATAATCAAAATTACAACATATTAAATTAATATTGATTCTGCAATCTTTAACATAATAATATTCAATATACTAGTCATAATATTTACTTATCTCTTTTAACATATCTTCTTTATTTTGTTTCCCTATTTCTAAGTTCCATTTTTATAATTCAACCATTGGTAAAATAGATCCCATACCATATAGTATTCAGTTTGCTCTTCCTCCTTAATTGCCAGCGTAAATCTATTCATTTTTGCACCTTCTAATATTTTCCTAATCACCTTCTCATTTGTACGTATCTCTTCACTCTTCTAATTTTGTGCAAATACAATTCTAGCAGCAGACAAACCTAATGGGAGGGAGGCACTCATTCCCAGATTCCCCCTGAGATCTGGCTAGTCCCCCCCACCTTACCTAAGTCTTGTTCAGTCCAGCGAATGTCACTACCGCGGTTATAAAATCCTTTGAAAAAGTGTGAAATACTTCCTTGTAACAGAAATGCTCATTAAAGGAGATGCTTTCTACTATACAATTCCAATTGATTTGTTCAACGGGAAGACAAAGAAAGGCAATAAAGACTTATTGGCTGAATTATCTTCCTCCTTTCTCTAATGTTAAGGAGAATGTTCGATTTTTTAAAAAACATTGACTTCTTTCACATTCATTTCAATGAGCTCTGCTTTTCTTATGCCCCCTTTTAATCTCCACCTAGGTTAAAATCAGCTTTTAAGTTTGGAGTGATTTTTTTCCCCATGAAGGATAACGATGGAGAAGAAAACACACCTCTCTCCCTCTCCCCCCCCTCCCTCTCTCTGTCTGTCTCTGTCTGTGTGTGTCTCTCTCTCTCTCCCTCCCTCCCTCTCTCTGTCTCTGTCTCTCTCCCTCCCTCTCTTTGTCTCTCTCTGTCTATCTGTCTCTCTCTCCCCCTTCCTGTCTGTCTGTCTGTCTGTCTCTCCCTCCCTCCCTCCCTCCCTCCCTCTCTCTCTCTCTCTCTCTCTCTCTCTCTCTCTCTCTCTCTCGTGTCCCTGGATTGCTTGAGAATTTATTGACAATTTTTCTCTGGCAGTGTTTTGAATTTATGTTATGGCAGAACAGGCAGAATTTATTTGTTAAATTTATTTGCTGCCCATCTCGGCATGGGGATACTCTGGATGGCTTACAACAAGAAAATGGGGAAAGAATTGATTAAAAAATTGTAAAGATAACAATAGCAGAGGAATAAAATAAGAAAAATAAACAATGGGAGTACAATAATATGAAATTAGAAAGATGGATGGAGGGGGAGTAGGAAGCACGGGGGGGGGGGGGGGAGGTGGGGTCAGTTAATTAGTCCACCAAAATATGCCACTGTTTATTTCTGTTGCATGTCTCTTTACTACTTTAATAAGCTATCGGATCATTATCTCAAATTAGGATACCATATAATGCAAAACAATTTAAAATAATGCAGTACAGCTGGGCCTCAGCTTATTATCACAATTGGGACCAGAATTTCCATTGCTGAGCAAATGGTTGTTAAGAGAGCCATACCCAATTTTACATTTTTGCCATGGTTGTTAAGGGAGTCACTGCAGTCGCTAAGTGAGTCGCAAGATTGTTAAATCAATCTGGCTTCCCCAGTTGACTCAGTTTGTCGGAAGCTGGCTGGGAATGTCCAAATGGCAGCCCCAGCATGCTGCAACTGTTGTAAATGCAGCTCACTTCCCAAGCATCCAAATTTTGATCACATAATCCTGGAGGTGATGTGGCAGTCAGAAATGGAAGGATTGATTGTAAGTCACTTATCTCAGTGTCATTATAAGATTGGACACACCCAGATCTGCATAGATTAATGCCAGACCAGTGGTGGGATTCAAAAATTGTAGCAACCGGTTCTCTGCCCCATTGCTGGGTGGGCGTGACCATGGTGGGCAGGGCCTAGTCGGCCTCCCGCACCATGGCAGGGGGGGAGTTTTCATCCTCCCCAGGCTCAGGAGGCTTTCCTTGAGCCTCTGGAAGGATGAAAATGGGTTTCCCCGGGCTCCGGAGGCCAGAAACCGACCCGTTAATGGAATTCTGGAATTTCTGGGAGACCTGTTTTTTGCCCTCCCCAAGCTATGGAGGCTTTCCTTGAGCCTCCAGAAGGGTGAGAACGGCCTCCCTCAGGCTCCTCCAAAAAGTATTCTGAACATCTCTTCTGGCACTTCGTCCACTGGAGCAACTCAGAGAACTGAGGATCCCCGACAGGGGTGGGTTGCTATGGGTTTGCCCGAATTCGGGACAACCCGTAGCTAACGTGGCTGGTTCAGAAAACCTCCAAATCTCACCTCTAGCTGGCCCCGCCCAACCCACCCCTCCCACCCCTCCCCTCCCAGGAGTCTCCACACGGCCCCTTTTGGATGTGATTTAAGTGCAGGGTCCGTGCGGAGGCTCGGAGAGGGGGGAAAACGGGCCTCCTGGAAGATGGGAAATGGGCCCATTTCCTGGTTCCGGAAGGCCTCTGGAGCTGGGTGAGGCAGTTTTCGCCCTCCCAGAGGCTCAAGGAAAGCCTCCGGAGTCTGGGGATGGTGAAAACGCCCCCCCCCCACGTCCTGGTGCAAGGGGCCGGCTAGGCCACACCCAGCAACCAGGCAGAGAACCCATTGCTGAAATTTTTGAATCCCACTCCTGATCCCAGATCAATTCACAGCAAAAGTCTACAAATAGGAGTAACCCTCCCAGAGATTTTCCTTATAATGGACTGTAGCAAGTTAGCACCCAGCCCTCTCCTTGAAAAATGAAATATCCTGGGAAATATTGAAAAGGCAGAATATTATATTTCCCTGGATCAGAAATGGAGAAACATGTTTTTTAGGCAGGAAACAGGCTCACTCTTAGTAGCCCCCACTTTCCTTAATGGGCCATTAAAATGCACAAACCAGTCTATTCTACATAACAAAGATCCTCCTTCAGCTCCAGAATGATGGGATTAAGGCATGATAGTATTAGCCCTTTGCCCATCTCACCACAAGGCACCTAGGAAAAAGCAATGTTCAACCACACTTGGAGTCAAGACAGCCTACAGCAGTGATGGCATGTGCGCGCTGGCCAGCTGAGTTCACCTTTTTAAAAGCTATTTTTCGCTTTCCCCAGGCTCCAGAGGCTTTATAGGAGCCTGGGGAGGGCGAAAAGAGCCCCCCCCCGGAGGCTTCAGGGACCGTCCGGAGGCTTCCCTGACGCCTTCGGAGCGCTTAAAACCACCCTCCGAGGACGGTCCCTGAAGCCTCCGGAGGGCCTCCAGGGGGGCAGGGAGGCTCTTTTCGCCCTCCCCAGGCTCCTATAAAGCCTCTGGAGCCTGGGGAGGGCGAAAAAAGCATGTAAAATGGGGGGGGGGTCGTGCGTTGTGAGCACATGCGCACTGGAGGGTCGTGCGTTGCATTATAGGTGCAGCACGCCCGCACACGACCCTCCTGCGCTCCCCCCACTTGTGGCACGCGAGCCAAAAAAGGTTCGCCATTGCTGGCCTACAGAGCTGCTAAGGGGGTCTGACAACCAATCAGAATACATTTCTTACACTGGAACAGGAAACAGAGAGGTGGGGCTGAACTAAGTATAAAAAAAATCCAGCAATCCCGTTCTTTGCTTTCTTTCCTCTTCACCCAACATCTGGAAGCATGTGATCACCTTTTCTTTTAGGACCTCAAACCACGTGGTCCTGTCCACTATTAAACCATCTTTCCAAGCAGCCTCCATGTCTCCAGTGTCTTTTTCCCACTTGGAACTGAACCCAGAAGGACATTTCTTCCAACAGGATTTAGATATAAAACAGCTAGCATTCTAAAAACATCTGTGAAAAGCAATTGATGACCCTTTCATTATAAAAGTGCTGGAAGTCCTATTTGTTAAAACACGGCTTAGCTTTTAAGGAACGTGCCCCGCCCCCAAATTATTTAGTGTTTCCCCTCAAATGTTTGCTTATTATGCAGTTCCATTTCAACTCCCATCAATCTGCAGTTTTAACCAAAACACCCTGAAAAAAGTGGGACATTTTAAATGCCACTAAATACATGATGTGTATCTGGCTATGCACACACAGACCTCTCTCCTTTAAATCAAACTTGAATTTTAGTGACTTGAGGACGTGTCTTGATAATGTTCTTGGCCAAAAATGCAAGAGCATTTCGCTGCTGTCTTTTTCTGTGATTTGTTTTTTATGATTATTATTTTCCAGTCTAATGCCGAGACCTGCTGAGACGCTCTCAGTGCAATTGCATGTGTAATTTTCAATATTTTTAAAAAATTAATGTCGGCATACATTGAACACAAAGAACTACGCTGGGACGTCCTATTTGCTCAGGCAGGAGAAACTAAGGAGCCCACATTTGTTGCTTTTCAGAAAACTATTAAATCGGTGAGTATTAAACCAGCCATGAGCTAGTACCCAAAACAAGTAACATCTTTCTTTCTTTCTTTCTTTCTTTCTTTCTTTCTTTCTTTCTTTCTTTCTTTCTTTCTTCCTTCCTTCCTTCCTTCCTTCCTTCCTTCCTTCCTTCCTTCCTTCTTTCCTTCCTTCAACACAGCTGTTGAAACTGGGGAAATATTATCATCCTAATAATATAGTCAAATATTTATGAAATAATTAATAATTAATAAATTTCATTAATAAATTTCATTAAGATCTACACATTTGCAGTGGAATTTTTCCTTTTTTCTTCTTTTAAATGGGATTAACACTTCATGTGATCTTGATTCTATACCTCTATTTATGCAGCCTAGAACTGTGTTGGCTTTTTTGGCAGCTGCTGCACACAGCTGGCTCATATTTAAATGGTTGTCCACTAGGACTCCAAGATCCCTTTCACAGTTACTACTGTTGAACAAGGTACCACCTATACTGTACCTGTGCATTCCGTTTTTGTTGCCTAAATGTAGAACCTTACTCTTTTCACCATTGAATTTCATTTTATTAGATAGTGCCCAATGTTCACGTTTGTCAAGATCCTTCTGTATCTTAAGCCTGTCTTCTGGAGTGTTGGCTATTCCTGCCAGCTAAGTGTCATCTGCAAATTTGATGAGTTCCCCATTTATTCCCTCATCCAAATCATTGATGAAGATGTTGAAGAGTACTGGGCCTAAAACAGAGCCTTGGGGTACTCCACTGCATACCTCCCTCCATGTAGATGCAGTTCCATTGAGAACTACCCGTTGAGTGCGGTTGGTCAGCCAGTTATGAATCCATCTGGTGGTGATGCTGTCTAACCCACATTCTTCTACTTTATCTAGTAGTAGGTTATGGTCTACCTAATCAAAAGCCTTACTGAAGTCCAAATAAACTATATTGACGGCATTCCTCTGGTCCACTAATTTTGTCATGTTATCAAAGAATGCAATAAGATTAGTCTGGCATGATCTCTTTTTGACAAACCCATGTTGGCTTTTGGCTATTACTTTGTTTGCTTCTAGGTGTTTGCAAATTCATTGCTTGATTATTTTTTCCAGAATCTTTCCTGGTATTGAGGTCAGGCTGATAGGTCTGTAGTTTCCTGGATCTATTTTTTTCCCCTTTTTTGAAGATGGGAACCACATCAGCTCTTTTCCAGTCCTCTGGTAGTTCCAGGATCTCTGAAAGATATAATTCAGTGGTTCTGAGATCTCGTCTGCTAGTTCCTTCAGAACTCTGGGGTGTAATCCATCTGGTCCTGGTGATTTGAACTCGTCTAGGGTAGACAGGTGCTCACTTACCATTTTCTTCCCTATTTCAATTTGTGTTCCTAATCTGATTTTTGTGGTGCTGTTTTTGATAGGTTGATTGTTTTATCCCTTTGTGTAAAGACAGTTGCAAAACACAAGTTAGTATAGACCTATGGCAATGTCATTTCCCCCATAACCTTTAATATTGACCCAAATGCATTCAAGATAGTTCTCATCATTGTTGTGCTCTATTTCTGTAGAGACGTAGTTATTTCTTATATATAGTGCAACTCCACCTCCTCTTTTATTTGGTCTATTTCTTTTAAATAATTTAAATCCTTCTAGCTGTATGTTCCATTTGTCGGTTTCACCCCACCAAGTTTCTGTAATGGCAATAATATCGTATCTGCCCTCTTTTACTTGAATTTCTAATTTGCCCTGTTTATTCCTCATACTCTGTGCATTGGTGTATAGACATTTGAGTCCATTTTGATTGACTTTGTGTTTACTGTCTACATAACCTGTGTTATGCCTGACTGCCCCTATTTTCTTGCCACTTATGTGATTCATGCACATGGTATGGCAATCACTATTAAATGCTTGGTTTTGCTTGATAGCAGGAGTGATAATCTTACCCACACACACATCTATGTTACATGCATTTATAACCCTATGAATTTTAGTTTGCTGGGGACAGAGATGTTCTGTATCTATTAATTCTCTGTCCCCGCTCTTCAGTTTAAATGTTTATCAAGAAAATCTGTGAATTTAATGCCAAGTAACTCAGTTCCTTTCTTGGATGGGTGCAACCCATCTCTTTTGTACAGTTTTTCATTGGACCAGCTACAGGCTTCATGACTAATAAAACCAAAGCCTTCCCTTTTACACCACTCCTTTAGCCACACATTAAACTCTGCTACACGCTGGCCCTTCCCTTTTTGTTCTTTATATATGGTAAAACCTCTGAAAAGATAAGCCTACAACCTAAACTATTAAGTTCATACCCCAAGTTCTGGAAATCATTCTGCACAGAAAGTACATCTTTCTGGGGCAGATCATTAGTGCCAAGATGTATAATAGCATCAACGTCACAGTCCTTACTTGCATTCTTGACTATCTTAAGAATACGCCTCTTGTCTCTGCTGGCAGTAGCACCTGGCAGACACCTGACCTCTTTTAAAACCTCCATATCCTCTCCTAAATTTACATCCCTTACGATTGAATCACCAACCAGAAGGTGACTTCTCTTTTTACATACCTTGATCTTCTTCTGCGACTGATGTGTGATACCTGGTTCCCCTTTTCGCCTTTCCGAAGAAAGTTCTTCGTTTTGGACCACGATCTCCTGCTTATTTGAGTCATCATTATCACAACTGCCTTGACCTATCTCTTTAGTGTCCCCATTAAGGTCAGCAAGGGCTCTATATTTGTTTTGCTGGGTCACAGCAAAAAGCTTTGTGTTTATGGTTCACAGCTCTCAACCTGCCAGATCCCACGGTTGTCCAGACAGTTGTCCAGATAGATAGATAGATAGATAGATAGATAGATAGATAGATAGAAAGAAAGAAAGAAAGAAAGAAAGAAAGAAAGAAAGAAAAAAGGTGATAGATAAATAAATAGGATATAGATAGATAGATAGATAGATAGATAGATAGATAGATAGATAGATAGATAGATAGATGATAGATAGAGACAGACATAGATAGACAGCTAGATAAATGATGATAGATAGAGATAGATAGATAGATAGATAGATAGATGATGATAGATAGATAGATAGATAGATAGATAGATAGATAGATAGATAGATAGATATAGACATAGATAGACAGCTAGATAAATGATAATAGATAGATAGATAGGTAGGTAGGTAGGTAGGTAGATATAGATAGATGATTGATAGATAGATAGATAGATAGATAGATAGATAGATAGATAGATAGATAGACATAGATAGATAAATGATAGATAGGTAGAGATAGACATAGATAGAGATAGACATAGACAGAGATAGATAGATAAATGATAGATGAAAGATGATAGATAGATAGAGACAGACACAAACAGTGCACACAAACGTAGTGCATACACATACACACACATGCACACATTAACTTCTATATATTGCAACTAACTGCACATACCTACCAACACGAGACATACACACATATATCTCAAATACACACAACTTACAGTAATATGTAATTTGTACGTGTAAAGATGGGCAATGTAACTCAACACTCATAAAATAAAGATGATTTGAAAAGATACCCTCCTGACAGACTGATCTCGGTAAAACAAGGTCAAAAGTAAATTATAAGCAATGATCTTAAGGAGTTGGAAGGACCTGGCTGGATAAATGTTCTAAGTGAAAGGAGCAGTAACTCAGTTTTCTATATTTGAACATCTCATTATATTCCATGCCAGTGAAAGACATATTAGTTTCTTGGGAGGTGACACTGAGGGGGGCCGTCCTATTTTGTGGAGGTTAATGTGCCTAGAATTGCTCTGCTTTTAGAGTGAATATTAGATCTCCATAGGAATTGGTTTAATGGGAAATTAATAAAGCAGGGCCAAATCATCATGAAGATTAAAGAGGAAGACTTGCCCTATGAGAAGGAGAAGTCTGGAGTTCAAATTTCTACCTTAGCATAGAGAACTAATTCTCCCATCCTGGAACATATGCTAAATTGGTCACAGAACCGCTCTGTGAAGGAGATGGGCAATTCTGATAAATAAAAATGAATGAATGAATGAATGCTGTTGAATGGATTGCTTCTCCTTCCAGTTGTTGTTGTTGTTGTTGTTGTTGTTGTTGTTGTTGTTGTTCTTCTTCTTCTTCTTCTTCTTCTTCTTCTTCTTCTTCTTCTTCTTCTCCTCCTCCTCCTCCTCCTCCTCCTCCTCCTCCTCTTCCTCCTCCTCCTCCTCCTCCTCCTCCTCCTCCTCCTCCTCCTCCTCCTCCTCCTCCTCCTCCTCCTCCTCCTCCTCCTCCTCCTCCTCCTCTCCTTCTATTGGGAAAGTTAAGAAATTCAGCACACCTTGATTTTTGGCAGGGATCATTTGGGTGAGTGTCTAGATAGGCAAAGCTCAATGGTCTTCTGAAATTCTCAAACAAATTTGTAGGCATAGGAATTCGATGGCTGATTGTCTCTAAATCACTTTGACAGAACAGAATGTTTTCTATAATTTTCTAAAGACAGAAGTCCCACCTGGACACAACATTTCCAGGGGTGGGCTGCTGGGCGTTCGCAGGGATTTGGGAGAACCTCTAGCTAAGATTCTGTGCAGTTCGGAGAAGCCCCAAATCCCACTCCTGGCTGGCCCCGCCCATCCTGCCCCTCCCCTCCCAGGCGTCCCCACGCAGCCCATTTTGGATGCAGGTAAGTGCAGGACATGCACGGACACTCGGGGAGGGTGAAAAACAGGCCTACCGGAAGTTTGGGAAGGTCGGAAATGGGCCTGTTTCCGGCCTCCAGAGGGCCTCCAGAGCCTGGGGACGCCATTTTCACCCTCCTGGAGGCTGGAGGAAAGCCTCCAGAGCCCCAGGAGGGCAAAAACGCCCCCACCCCCACCGTAGTGCAGGAGGCCGACTAGGCCATGCTCACCCAGCAACTGGGCAGAGAAGCCCTTGCTAAAAATTTTAAAGCCCACCCCTGAACATTTCAAAACACCAACTCTAATGTTAAAAGGTCCTTCACAAAGTTCTATTATATGGTAATTGCAATAAGACAGGGGTGTCCAAACTTGAGAACTTTAAGACTTGTGGACTTCAATTCCCAGAATTCCCCAGCCAGCATGGCTGGCTGGGGAATTCTGGGAATTGAAGTCCACAAGTCTTAAAGTTCTCAAGTTTGGACACCCCTGCAATAAGAGTATTAGAGGCACCAAGAGGGAAAGACTCAGGGAAAAAAAAAACCTTATGGTTGTTGAAGATGACAGAATTTGCAGAAATGAAGAATTTGACTTGTCTGATTAAATACTAATGTTCAAGTACGTTTCAACAATAAGTACATTTATTGCACTGGAACCCCTTTTGAGGCTTTTGCTGAAAATGGGAAACAACTGGTGATTTATGGATCTGAGGATTAGAAAAGACAATATATGGGAAGAAGGGAACCACGATGTAACTTTAAAGAAGAGGAATGATAATCAGTTTATTTGCTAATAAAGAAGATTGGAAGCTGCTTCTTTATTCTTTTTCTCTATTCACCACTTTTCTCTTTTTCCTTTTTCTTAAATTTATATCATTTTTACTTCCGTATAAAATTCTTCAATAAAAATAATGTTAACGAGGGATGGATTAGGCCTGTCGCAAGACTGGGCTCTGGTCCTTTCTAAGAATTTGCAAAACAGGAAAAAGAGGGTGGGAGGGAGAGTGGGAGGAAAAGGAAGGAAGAAGGGAAGGAAGAGAAGGAAAAGAGGGGAGGGAGAGGAGGAGAGAAGGCAGAGGAGAGGAGAGAGGAGAGGGCAGGAGATGAGGAAAGGGAAAAGGAGAGGAGAAGAGGAAAGGGAGACAGGGAAGGAAGGAAGGAAAAGATAGGGAAGGAGAAAAAGAAAGAAGAAAGAAAATGATAGAGAGGAGAAAGATATCCTGTAACACTATATCATTTCTCAACATTGGGAAGCTGGTTTTGTATTTTTTGTTTTTCTTCTATTCCGTTTCCTTTTTCTTACATGGATTCAGCCCAGAACTGCACTCCTCCTGATTTCTAACTTTATTAGCCTTTTTAATGTTTAATTAGAACGTCATTGCCCTCTGGAAAAATGTTCCAGTGCCATCATAGCAGTGGGTCGAAGAGGCAGGAAATCTTTCATTTTTTAATTCTTTTTAAGATTTACGGCAAGGATATCCGCCTTTTTAATTTTTCAGCAGAGGGAATAGCAGTCATCTTACATCCTATGTCTTGCATATTTAATTATATTATTATTATTATTATTGACAACCTGCTGTCAAGATGATCTTCACCTACAATTCAGTAAATAAAGTACACTATGGAAACACCCTTCCTCCCAGGGACTTCAAAGTCACAGTCCTGATTTCCCCCCTGCTAGATTCATGAATACACTATCCTGAAAACATTTTTTTTAAGGCACAACTTATTAATTCCAGAAATGGAGTGTGCATAGTTTAACTCATATCAGTTAATTCACGTACATCTTACAAATACTAGCCTAGAACAATTTTTGTGGTTGGAGAGATGAGTTATCACTTTAGGCAAAGAAACTCATATTTTCCCCGCTTTTCACCATGACGCTTTTTACTCTTGAGCATTACAAAAACACATTTTATGTGACCATATGCACAGAATATTGATTTGCATACAATGCATATGCATTCTATCACTTGGTGCTCTCTGAGCTTGGTTATTTGCCTGCAGACGTTTTATTTCCCAACTAAGTAACATCATCAGTGCAATAGAATGTGTATGCGTTAAATATATCCACCCAGAGGGTTATTAACTAGCACAGTTATAATGTGGGAAATTAAACAAAAAGATATAGAGCATAATGTATGGCACTAATATTGAATTCCTGAAGCAATGTCCCTTCCTTCCTTCCTTTCTTCCCTTCTTTCTTTCACTTCCCCTTCCCTCCTTCCCTCCTTCCTTTCTTTCTCCCTTTCTCCCCCTCCCTCCTTCCCTCCCTCTCCTTCCTTCCTTCCTTCCTTCCTTCCTTCCTTCCTTCCTTCCTTCCTTCCTTCCTTCCTTCCTTCCTTCCTTCCTTCCTTCCTTCCTTCCTTCCTTCCTTCCTTCCTTCCTTCCTTCTTCTCAAACCAAATCTGACCATTATTTTATTTCTCAGGCTGTTGGTCACAGCCAACAGAGCCTTTGGAGCTGGGAAAATATTTCATCGTAATAACATAGATCTTACTTTGGGGAGGATGTTAATAGAATAGAATAGAATAGAATAGAATAGAATAGAGTAGAGTAGAGCAGAGCAGAGCAGAGCAGAGCAGAGCAGAGCAGAACAGAACAGAATAGAATAACTGTCAGGGGGAAAAAAAAACGCCTGATATCTGAGATCAATGGATCGGGCTGATTCCCTTCCGCATATCTTTTGAGATATTAAGAAAATAAATAAAAGTCTTTGACAAGTATTCTAATTAACAAACAAACTTTAATAAAAGTAAATAAAAGTAAAATAAACTAATTGTTACATTTTGATAATGAAAGCTCCGTCTGCCAGCTCTGCTTGGCAGCCGGACAAAGAAGAAAGGAATTTTTGGAATGTGTAACGCATGCGCAATAAATCACTTTCAGATAAGAACTTTTATGACCTGCGCAATAACTCTTTCTTAGTTTAACTCTTGAGTGTCAATTCATTCAGTTCAGGCCTAGCAAACTTTTTAACATCGTGACACCCCTTCTTTTGCTAGTCTGGGCTGACGTCATCAAATCATCAATTAAGGCACATCTTCTTTCGCAGATACTCGTGTTGATTTGCGGCAAGTGGTTTGTTAAGCATGTCTGCGATCTGATCATGTGTAGAAACATATTGCAATTTTACAAAACCTTGCTTAACTAATTGCTTTGTGTTTTGATAACGAATGTCAATGTGTCTGGACCTAGAACCTGTAAAATGTGACTCAGAAATATAAACCACAGATACATTATCTTCCATCACGGTGATTGGTCGAATCGGACGTGTCCAGATATCTGTGATCAAAGCATCAAACCACGTTAGAGAATTACAAGCATCTGAAACACAAGCATATTCAGCTTCAGTAGATGAACATGAAACAAAACTCTGTTTTCTCACTTGCCAGTAAACAGGACAACCATTTAGGAACATCATGTAACCAGAAGTGCTTTTGCGTGACTTCTTGTCGCTCGCCCAGTCGGCGTCAGCAAAACAAATCAACTTTGGTTGATCAGCGTGTGTTGGTTCTAGCAATAACTTCATGTGTTTAGTGTGTTTTAGGTATTTCAACAACTTCTTAATGCATGACCAATGAAATTGTGTTGCCTTACCTACGTGTCGTGATAAAAGATTAACACTAAGTGCGATGTCAGGTCTGGTCCAACTACTAATGTATAATAGTGAACCAATGACTGAACGATAAAGTGTTTGATCCTCGAACTCAGGACTTGGTTCATGTGTTAAGTTGTGAAAATCTGTTTGCATGGGTGTCTTTGTTGTGCTAGCATCTTTCATGTTGCAATGATGTAGAATGTGGTCAATTTTCTCTTCTTGTGAAAGACTAAACCCCTTCTGTGTCTTTTCAATTTGAACACCTAAATAAGTGCTAATGTGTCCTAAAGATTTTAGTGTGAAGTATCTCTGCAAACTTTTAGCAAAAATCTCACTCATTTTCTTATTTGGACCAATATAAACAATATCATCAACATAAACAAGAATTATCTCATATGCATTGTTAGATCTTTTCGTGAACACGCATTCATCAGTTTCGGACTTAATAAAGCCCATTGAATTTAGTTTGTCAGTAAGACATAAATACCACATTAAACCTGACTGTTTCAGACCATAAAGACTTTTGTTCAGGAACCAGGTATCCCCTTCTTGCTTTCGGAATCCTGGAGGGCTTCTCACGTAGATCTCTTCATCTAGGTCTGCATGTAGATAAGCTGTGTCCACATCAAATTGAAAAACTTCTAAACCAAGAATAGTTGCAGTGGTTAAGGCAATTTTTACACTTTCAGTTCTGACTGTTGGTGAGTAAGTGTTTGTGTAGTCCTCAGGATAACGTTGAGCGAAACCCTGAGCTACAAGTCTGGCTTTGTATAAAGACTCACCATTTGGTTTCTTCTTGATTCTGTAGACCCATCGGGTGCCAATGACTTTCTTGTTTGCTGGAGGTTTTGCAGGTGTGAATACATTAAGTTTCTTTAAACTGTCCATTTCATCCTGCATTGCATCATACCACTTGTCTTGTTCTGAATCAGGAAGCTGTTTGATTTGTGTGAATGTCTCTGGAGGAAGAGTAACGTTGCAAATCAAAGGTAATGGTGACTTTGTCAGTTGCCATGAATAACGTTGTGGAGGGATTCCTTTTGTGGCCCTCTTGGAGAGTCTAGGAGCAACAGACCAGTCTTCTTCTTCTTCATCATCATCATCCTCGTCCTCACGTTCGTCGCTAGCATCAGCATCCGCAGCTTGCGAAGACGGAACATCAGTTTGTGAAGAACTGGTAGAAGGAATATCTGCCTGCGAATTGCCATCAGGCTGCGTGGCATCTGGAACACCATCTCTAGGAAAATAAACTTCAAGATAATTGGAATGAATCCTGGACCAGTCAATGTCTTCCTCAAAATTAGCAGATTGTGAAATGACAATCACATGTTTAGTATCAATGAATTTGTACCATTTTGAATTATCATCAATACCCATAAATCTTAGTCTCTTTGCTACTATACCTCCCTTTCTTCTTTGACTTAAGGGAGTGTTCACCATAGCATATGAACCAAAAATATGGAGGTTCTTGAGATCGGGCTTGTAGCCATGCAGCATGTAGAAAGGAGTTTGATTGATTACACTGCTCCAAGTACGGTTGACAATGTAATTTGCATATTTGATTGCTTCACCCCAGTATGCGTTACTGAGATTGGCATCTTCTAGAAGACAACGCATCATGGTTTGTAGAACCCCTTGTCTTCTTTCTACGACTCCGTTATGAGCCGGTGTATATGGAGCAGATGTCTGATGAAGAATTCCATTCTTACGCATCCAGTCCTGGAAACGCTGAGACATGAATTCTGCACCACGGTCACTCTGGATTCTGGCGATGCGAACTTGGTATTGTGTAGAAACAAACGCTGCAAAGTCTTTAAAGATCTGAAAGGTCTCAGATTTCTCTCTCATAGGATATACAAATCCATATCTAGAATGATTATCTACAATCGTTAAAAAATACTTTCTGCCACCAAGTGTTGGTGGGAAAGGACCCACTATGTCAGTGTGTACCAAATCAAAAATGCGTGTTGACAGGCGTGTAGCGTGTTTGGGAATTGCAGCCGCCTTGGATTTAGCCTTTTTGCAAACCACACAATCCAAAAACACCTTACACCCCTTTAGATCCAAACCTTTTGCGAACTCCGGCATCTTTCTAAGAACACAGAAACTGGCATGTCCCAATCTTCTGTGCCACTTGTGAATACACCTGGAATGCAAAGGTTTACCAGTTAGTGAATTCTCAACATTAACAGTTTCATGAGGACCCTCAGGCTTGCTCTGAGCAATCTGTTTCTGTTTTCTTTGTTTGTTGGCTTTAGGAGCCTTTGGCACAGTAACGTTTTCTCTCTCTGGGACAACTCTCTCTGGGTCTGCGTTGTGCCTTTTTGGAGTTTGCATACTTGCCTGTGCTTACCCTTTAGGCTTTGGCTTTAAGTAATAAACACCACCAATCAGCATGGTTTCAGCAACAATATCTCCATCTTTAACTAAGTAACTTGCTTTTTCGAGGTGGTGAACCTGGAACTTTAAATCTCTAGACAAGTGACTTTGACTAAGCAAATTACTGGTTGCTGAAGGTATGTAATAAACATCAGGGATGTGTGTATCGAGCTCTTCAATGTAAACAGTTCCTTTTCCCATGACCTTGCAAGTGTGGTTGGTGAAGGAATACAGTTCTCGATACTCGGGCTCTGGTTCGCCCATCTCTGTGAAAAGTTCCCTTCTGTGGGTAACGTGCACAGCTGCTCCACTATCTAAAGTCCACAAAAGACGTCTGTCGAACTTTGGATCAGGTTGTGGAACGTTGGTTATGGCCAGTGTCACAAGTGGAGCTTGTGAATCACGCCTTGGACCATGACGGCCTTGTCTTCCGCCTC
The DNA here is from genome assembly GCF_964273705.1 of Natrix helvetica. Taxonomy (NCBI): domain Eukaryota; kingdom Metazoa; phylum Chordata; class Lepidosauria; order Squamata; family Natricidae; genus Natrix; species Natrix helvetica. Next base: position 284,642,602 of record NC_138552.1, on the reverse strand, counting down.
TACCTCTGCCTCTGGAATCTGTTCCTCTGGGCTGGTATGTGGCGGGAGCTGGAACTCGTTGGGGACAATCCCGGGTGTCATGTCCCACACGGTTGCAGGTGTAGCATTTTGGCATCCTTGGAGCGTAGCCTCTTCCTCGGAAGGGACGTCTGGCTGGAGCCTTTGACGCTGGGGGTCATTGCAGATGTGGTGTAGCTAACCTGATAGCTTCGTCTTCCACTAAAAGTCTGCAAACGTGGTTAACTGTGCGTTGAGCAATAGGCACGTAGTTAATCTTTGCAACAGCATCTTTCCATTCATAATTCAATGAGTTAATGATGATGCTAATCATTTGGATATCATCGATTACATGGCCATTCTGTCTCAATTCACTTCTCATTCTTTTCAGTTTGGTCAAATGTCCACCAATTCGTTCACCAGGTTTCAACTTCGAACCATGGAACTCAGACATGAGCAAACATGAAGATTGAATTGAAACGGGCCTGTAGCAATCTTCCAAAATAGCCCAAATTTCTTGGGCAGTTGCATCAGGTGGAAAGATACCTTGGATCTCAATTTCCATTGACATGAGCAAAGTCGTGATTGCTCTGTTTTCGAGGTCACTCATTGCAGGTGTCCAGGGCTGAGGAGGAGGATTAAAAATCATGGAATGTGTGCCTTCTCTTCGAAGCAAGAGCGCAATTTCACTGACCCAGGCTTTATAATTCTCTCCTGACTCCTTTAATTTGGACTCACCAGTCAAGGGGGTGAGTGTGAATACCTGCTGAGGAATGTGCATCGGAACAATTTGTTGTTCTGGTTGCAAAGCTGGTTGTTGAACCAGGGGATGCTGGGGTTGCATCATTGGCCTTTGCGTGGCAACATCAAATTGGCTTCCTCGAATTCACCTTTGGCTTTGCCTTTTTCCATCTAGGGAGGATTCGGCACCACCAGGTGGTGTTGAAGACTTAACCTTTGGAGGCAAAATTTTGGCTTCTAAAGGACTCATAGCTAATTCTTTAAAACTGTCACGAAGCTGCATCATCTTTTGCTGTAATAATTTTTCTCCGCCAGCAGATGGCAGTGCAGCCTCACTTTTTGGCTGCAGTCGTCTATACGTATGCGGAAGTTCAGTTGACTCAAAGGGACCATGTGACCTCGGTGACGTGTACATGTCTCTTTGTTCTAATTGACCAATGAACTCTGTGGGGTGTGTCTTAGGCTGTTGTTTTGAAGACAAGATGGCGTCCTCAGACATTTTGGGAGTGGGGGAGCTCCTCCTACTTCGCTTTATCTCCTCAAAGCACATTCTCGCGTCCCTAGCATATTTTTCAAAACGTTCTAATTGATCAAGATAGCTTTGCATTTCTTGCTCATCATTTGGGGAGGATTCATAAAGTCTGCTTTCTGCGTGGGAGGATTTTTTTTCTGCCGGCAGTTGCCATTCATCAATTGTTTGATAATCTGCGAGGGTCTGGGAATGGAGTGGCTCTGGCAGAGTGGGAAGTTTTGGCTTGGCCCCCAAAAATTCATAATCTCCTGGAGATATTTTAGAAGGAGGAACCATTGACCTCGTTTCGTGGATGTCGCATCCTGTAGCTCCTTCCCCCACATCTGGCTCAGCACCTGAAGGAATTTGTTGTTCCTCTGTGTCTGAGGGAACCTCCTTGTCAGAAGAAGCTGATCCATCTGTGCTTGCCCCATCTTTCTTTTTCTTTTTTTTCGACATGGCTAATTAGCCTTAGTCGGTTATCTTAAGATAGCGCGAAGGGAAAATACAGCCATAAATTGTAGCCATCTCAGCTGGTGTCATTAACCATCCTCTGCTACCAAGTTGTCAGGGGAAAAAAAAAAAACGCCTGATATCTGAGATCAATGGATCGGGCTGATTCCCTTCCGCATATCTTTTGAGATATTAAGAAAATAAATAAAAGTCTTTGACAAGTATTCTAATTAACAAACAAACTTTAATAAAAGTAAATAAAAGTAAAATAAACTAATTGTTACATTTTGATAATGAAAGCTCCGTCTGCCAGCTCTGCTTGGCAGCCGGACAAAGAAGAAAGGAATTTTTGGAATGTGTAACGCATGCGCAATAAATCACTTTCAGATAAGAACTTTTATGACCTGCGCAATAACTCTTTCTTAGTTTAACTCTTGAGTGTCAATTCATTCAGTTCAGGCCTAGCAAACTTTTTAACATCGTGACAATAACAGTGTTGGAAGGGACCTTGGAGGTCTTCTAGTCCACCCCCCTGCCTAGACAGAAAACCCTATACCGTTTCAGACAGATGGCTATCCAACATCTTCTTAAAGACTTCCAGTGTTGGGGCATTCACAACTTCTGGAGGCAAGTTGTTCCACTGATTAATTGTTCTAACTGTCAGGAAATTTCTCCTTAGTTCTAAGTTGCTTCTCTCTTTGATTAGTTTCCACCCGTTGCTTCTTGTTCTGCCCTCAGGTGCCTTGGAGAATAGCTTGACTCCCTCTTCTTTGTGGCAACCCCTGAGATATTGGAACAATGCTATCATGTCTCCCCTAGTCCTTCTTTTCATTAAACTAGACATACTCAGTTCCTGCAACCGTTCTTCATACTTACCTCTCCTCTCCTCTTATATCTTATTTTATATCATCATGTCTTGTCTTGTCATCTCATCTCATCTCATCTCATCTCATCTCATCATCTTATCTTATCTTATCTTATCATCTTATCTTATCATCATCTCGCAAGAATTAAAGCATCCAAAAATATGTCAGCATAGCCACACACAAAAAAGAGCATTTTATTAAAGTAGAAAAAAGTAACAGGTTAGCATGGGAAAAGACTCCCCATAGGTTTTGTTGTGAAAAGATACAATTTCACCTAAGCTGAAACTTCTTAACTTGCACAGTTGAATGAGCTTTTTGTTATTCGGCCTGAGAAAATTCCTGTCTTGCAGTTAGTTACAGCAGAGTTGGTTGCTAAGGGGAAAATTCAAAATTCAACCCTTCCATTCTCACAAGGTTATGCACAAAATGTGGGCTAAATTAAAGAAGGTAAAGCCCTATTAGTTTGCCAGGGAGAGAGTACAGGTAGTCCTGGATTTACAACAGTTCATTTAGCAACCGCTTTGAACTTACAACAGCACTGAAAAAAGCGACCTTAAGACCATTTTTTTCCACATTTACAACCGTTGCAGCATTCCCCAGGTCACATGGTCCAAATTCAGACACTCGGCAACTGACTCATATTTATGACGGTTGCAGCATCCTGGGGATTATGTCATCCCGCCCCGAGTCCCTTTGTGGAGAGGGAGCGGCTAACAAATTTAATAAAATAAATAAATAAATAATCCCCTTTTGCGACCATCTGACAAGCAAAGCCAATTGGGGAAACCAGATTCATTTAAAAAAAAACATGTTTCTAACTTGTCAACTGCAGTGATTCATTTAACAACGGTGGCAAGAAAGGTCGTAAAAATGAGGCAACATTCACTTAGCAATTATCTTGCTTAGCAACAGAAATTTTGACCTCCATTGTGGTCGTAAGTCGAGGATTACTTGTACTACAAAACCCATCCTACGTGGCCCTCAGTGTGCTGAATTGTGGAAAGCTTACAGGGGGAAAAGAAAAAGAGGATGAGAGACCTATGAAAATGCAGGCTCTTTCCAGGGGTGGGCTGCTGGGGGTTCACACAGGTTCGGGCGATCCTCTGACGAAGATTCTGCATGGTTCAGCGAACCCCCAAATCCCACTCCTGGCTGGCCCTGCCCACCCCGCCATGCCCTGCCCCTCCTAGGAGTCTCCATGTGGCCCATTCATCATGCCAGATAAGTGCGGGGCCCACGCAGAGGCTTGGGGAGGGAGGAAAATGAGCCTACAGGAGGTTCCGGAAGTCCAGAATCAGACCTGTTTCCAGCCTCTGGAGCTGGGGGGAAGCAGTTTTTGCTCGAGGAAAGCCTCCGGAGCCTAGAGAGGGTGAAAAATGCCTCCCCCCACCCCCATGGTGCAGGAGGCCAACTAGGCCATGGCCACCATGGCCACGCCCACCCAGCAACAGGGCAGCAACAAATCTGTTGCTGCAATTTTTGAAGCTCACTCCTGGCTCTTTCTTGCCAGATCAAAATACAAAATACAATTCGTGGTGGATTTTTATGAGATCAATTTAGTCTATCAAAGAACTGTTCATGGGACTTCCACAAGAAGAAAACATATTGTGTGGACATTAGTGGCATCTGCAGCGAATCTTGGTGGTGCCAAAACGACAACCTCATCACGCGACATCTAAATGCAGTATTGTAAGTCCTGGCCTTGTTTTTAAAAAGTTTTAATTTTCTTGTGATGGTTTTACATTATTGCCAGCTGTCCAGAATGATGGAGGTTTCAATCAATCAATCAACCCATTTGCATAATGACATCATGATCTACGAGGTGTCCTTTGTCTATGGGAGGCACCCATTCTTAAAGTCCTCAAATGCTTGACGGATTGAGGGATAGAAGCCCAGCATCAAGCCAACAGAAGAACGACTACCAGCTTGTTAGATTTTCAAAATTAATTAGGCCCTGAGGGTGCCTGACTAAAGATCTGAACAGCCGGGTTTCTCTGACAATCACCATTAAAATTATATGGGGGAAAATATACAAGGATAATATTCGTCAAACGGTGAAAAGCATGAATCGGAAAGAAAAAAGAGAATACATGCTTTTTTGAAAAAAATCAAAGGTACAATGATACAGTCTTCGCGGTTTAGCTTTAGTCTAAATTTGACCTTAGTTCACTTCAACCCTTTAATGTTTTTATTCCAGGGCTCACAGATCACATGCTGACATTAAAGATGGAATTAAAGATGGATTCTTCTTGTTCTTCTTCTTCTCCTCCCTCTTGCTCTTCCTCCTCTTCTTCTTTGTCTTCTTTTTCCTCCTCTTCCTCCTCCACCTCCTCCTCCTCCTCTTCCTCCTCCTCCTCCTCCTCCTCTTCCTCCTCCTCCTCTTCCTCCTCCTCCTCCTCTTCCTCCTCCTCCTCCTCCTCCTCCTCCTCCTCCTCCTCCTCCTCCTCCTCTTGTTCTCCTTCTCCTCCTTCTTCTTGTTCCTCTCTTTTTTCCTCTTGTTCCTCTTGTTCTCCTCCTCCTCCTTCCTCTTCTTCTTCCTCCTCCTCCTCCTCCTCCTCCTCCTCCTCTTCTTCTTCTTCTTCTTCTTCTTTCTCCTCCTCCTCCTCCTCCTCCTCCTCTTCTTCTTCTTCTTCTTCTTCTTCTTCTTCTTCTTCTTCTTCTTCTTCTTCTTTCTCCTCCTCCTCCTCCTCCTCCTCCTCCTCCTCTTCTTCTTCTTCTTCTTCTTCTTCTTCTTCTTCTTCTTCTTCTTCTTCTTCTTCTTCTTCTTCTTTCTCCTCCTCCTCCTCCTCCTCCTCCTCCTCCTCCTCCTCCTCCTCCTCCTCCTAGCATATACCCACAGATGCAGGTTCTGCTTTTTGGATCATTGAACACCATTTTGCATGATCATCTCTGTGTCCGGCCCACCGCTTGCATGTCTTTGTTGATGATGTCTTGTCATCTCTGTTTTGGACACCCTATACCATTTCATACAAATGGCTGTCCATTTTCTTCTTAAAAACCTCCAGTGTTGGAGCATTTACAACTTCTGGATGCAAGCTGTTCCACTAGTTCTAGGTTGCTTCGCTCCTTGATTAGTTTCCACCTAATATCAGAGAAAATACAGGAGAAATGCCTACTATGGTACGTTCATGTTCTACAAGCAGCATCTCACTTCATCTCCATTGTCTACATCCCCTTTAATATAGACAACAAGCACCTGGGTGGAAGGCTGAAGCAAAGATGGCAAGATATAATATATGTGGACATGAAAAAATGCCCAGTTGGACCCAGATGCTTTGGTTTGATTGCAATGATGATGCAATGTCATTGCATTGCAACACAAAATAATAGAATTGGACGCCACCTTGGAGATCTTCTAGTTCAGCTCAAGCAGGACATCCTGTACATTTCAGACAAATGATTGTCCAATCTCTTCCGAAAAACCTTCCGTGTTGGCGCACCCACACCTTCTGCAGGCAAGCTGTTCTGTTGATTAATTGTTCTCATTGTCAGGAAATTTCTCCTTACTTCTAAGTTGGTTCTAACCTTGTTTAGTTTCCATCCATCCGTGGCTTCCTGTCCTGCCTTCAGGTGCTTTGGAGGTTGACCTTCTCTTCTTTGTTGACCTTCAAATATTGGAACACTGCAAACTTCAGAGTTTATTTATTGTTGTTTGCCTATAGGCGGATATCTTGCCACACTAAAGCCACTTAGCCACATAATTCTTACGTGAATTGCTAAGGAGGGTCTGCCTTTACCCTCTTTCTGCATACCAAAGTGAGACACAACTCACTTAATAACTCTCTTGCTTAGCAATGGAAATGTTCGACTCAATTGTGGTGATAAGTAGAGGACATTCTGTAACATATTATTGGAACAATGGGAAAACATGGGGTTGAAAGGATTGAAATTCACATTGTTATAATCTGGCTTGATCTTCTATTTTCTTTGATGATGATGCTGCCCTGGGGCTGGTCTCCTTTTCTTCCCTTGGATGCCGAGGTGGTATTCAGCTGGTTTGGACCGGTTTTCCCAAACTGGTAGAGGAAATCACAGGTGGGCCCACTCTGACTCTATGCCATCCTATTTAGGCATGTTTTTGAGACCAGGGGCATGCGTGGAAGGCCAGGCATATTCGTGGAAGGAGCACATGCACCCATGTAGCAAAATGGTGGTAACAAAATGCTAAATCCACTGCTGCTTGGATGACTTACTATTCCCTCCCCTTCCTCGTGTGTATTGAGGGTAGCTTAAGACAACAATTTCTTTCTTTCTTTCTTTGCTGAGAAACCACTTAGAAATGGTGTTCCAATTTTTCCACCGTGATCTAAACAAACCACAGAGGTTGAAAATAAATGACAGCTCACAGTTACATACAACTCATTTCTCTTTAGGGACACAGACTTCTAGATAGTTGGAAACTGCTAGAATTGCAGTTACAGATTACAGTTACCCCTTCAGTCTTCTTAAGTGTTTCTCTGATTTGCTGTCCGAATGAACACAACAAGAAAAACACATTAATAATCCAAACAGTAAACTCAGGATGTCTATGGAGATTCTGGGTCATTTTTAAAACAAACAAAAACAAAACAACACATACAAAAAACTTTCCTCAATTTCGTCAAGCATGTCGTTTGGTTATAGGTTTTTGTGCATCACTTTTTACAATTAGAAATAAAATCACTGGTTATCCATCAAACATGACTAAATACATCACTATCATTGAGCATCCTGTGTTCAGATTACCATTACTAATCCTTCATTTCAAACAAACCTTATTTCCTTAAATCTTTAATTATCTATTAAGCAACAATAAATCTTTATAAAATTATAAAATCAGGTCTTGCAAAAAATAAAAATAGTGCTACTAAAAAAAAGAGAGAAAGGATTTCCCATCGACTCATATTGTACATCATTACTATAAATTAACCACAATATTACCAATCAACCACAGAATATAGAATACTTATATATACTTATACTGTTTTTTTTTCTTTTGAAGACGTTTCACTTCTCATCCAAGAAGCTTCTTTAGCTCTGGTCAATTCAGGAGCGAAATCCTGGCCAACCCAATTTATTTCTTACATATGCTACAGAAACATACACACATAAAAAAGAGATCAAATACACTTGAAAAGAAGAAGGATTTATCTTGGAGTTATATCTCAAGTGTTAATTAAAGATATGCTGTCAGCTGTGAACGTCAACAAGTTGAGGATAGAAATTATCCTAATGATCACTGTTATTATGCTATTCCACAGCTACAATGCCATATTAATTAGAAAGTCTCAGGATGGAACTAATTGAATATTTCAGCCAATTCAGTAGCAATGGCATGAAGAAGTCAGTGGGAACATTTCCGAACAATTTCAAACATCTGTCGGGGAAGAAGGAGAAATCTCTCAGAAACAAAGACTGAAGCAGACTCCCTAACACAAAATATCAGCAATAATCCTCAATACACAGGCTAACTTTACAAGACCCACAATGAACCCACAATACTAGGATGAAGAACACAAGGATCATCCAATGTTAAGAAACTGGTAGAATCTCCTTCAAGTCAAGCCTGCTTTTTAATGTTGATATGAATAATAGAATGTTATGTTTTAGCCTCCAATCCCTTAATCATCTTCGTTGCTCTTCTCTGTACTCTTTCTAGAGTCACAACTTCTGTTTTACATTGTGGCGACCAAAACTGAATGCCGTATTCCATCCACTGCTTCTTGTCCTCCTCAGATGATTTGGAAAATAGCTTGACTCCCTCTTCTTTGTGGTAGCCCCTCAAATATTGGAACACTGCTATCATGGGCCCCCTAGTCCTTCTTTTCACTAGACTACATGTACTTTAAGAAGAGACTGGACAGCCACTGGTCTGAAATGGTATAGGGTCTCCTGCTTGAACAGGGGGTGAGACTAGAAGAACTCCAAGGTCCCTACCACCTCTATTCTGATTGATATGTCACCAGAAAAAATATCTAGAATCTGTAAAAATACCTCAAATTTATGTTGGAAATGTGGACAACATGAAGGGCATTTTATTATGCCTGGTTAAAAAAAAAGCCAGAAAACTTTGGATTCAAATACATATACTGATACAAATTTTTAAAGACTAAGATTCAGTTGAAACCAGAATAATTTTATTGAATTAATGGATAACTAGAAAAAATATGTTTATATATGATTATTCCTGCAAGATTACTATGCTACAGAAACACACAAAAACATGGACAAGTTCTGAAATACCTGTAATTGAGGAATACTTAATGAAGATGACAGAACTAGTAGATATTGCACAATTAGTTTGCTTAGAAAGAGATAAAATACTGCATTTATTGCATACTTTTTGCTGAAAACAAAAAAAAAATGGAGAAGAAATTATACCAGAAAGGGGTGTGGTTTCGGTGGCTTCTGCCAGAAGGTATGTTAATATTCTGGGAGGACACTAGAGTCAGAATTAACACAACTATGGAGGCTGAGGCCTTCATGGAAAAAAACAAAGTCCTCCTGGATAAATCTGACGACACTACACGGGATATACGGACACGGGAGGTGCTGGAGCCTTGCTGGAGGGGGGAGAAGAGGCATCATCGAGAAAACTTAGATCACAAAAATGAACTAGAAAATCTGTCTGATATTAAATGATTGAAATCATTTGAAGATAAAAGGTAAAAATATGCTGACAAAATATTATTAAGTAGTAACAATTTAATGTATTAATAAATGAAAGTTATGAGAATGGGGGGAGGGCCATTTCCTGCATAATGTAACTGTCAAAATTTGTACCTTATCCACCATCCCTTTCCCTGATTATTTTTTGTAAAAACCAATAAAAAATTAAAAAAAATGGCCTGATGATTTATGGGTGTGATGATGAGAAAGGATAAATGGAAAGAAAGAAAACTTTGATGTATCTGCCCCTATATTGTTCTCTTTCTTTTTCCTTTTCTTTTTCCTTGTTTCTTTTTCACTGTATTCCTTCCTCTATTTCTCTTATATTTAAGTTTAAAGTTATACTGTTTCTACTCTCTGTAGAAGTTGAGTTCAAGGATATCATGGGTTCTTTTACATATACCCAGGTCAACACAACCACACAGGTCTCTGTCAAGACGACCTCCCTCAGCAACCAAGAAAGAAACCTCTTAACTCCATTTTGCAGAATTAAGAGTACTTTACTGGTTATGAAAAGATAGCAGCTAAGCAAAGCAAGATCTGAGGCAAAAGCACACGAAATCATATATATATATATATATCAATATGGGACCAAACCCCCTCCCCCCTGGTAACCCTCATCCCACTAGCCAATCTGCAAATCCCTTAGGTGTCATGTGAGTTCCATCTTCAAGGAGCATCATCAGGCTGGTATGCAGTACGGTTGGCCTTGACCGACACCAAGCACTAATCTCCAACATGCACATTAGACGGTGAAACCAAAACTTCCACTTTACAATCTCTCCTGTACTAAAGTTTCCCTTCCCAAATACCAGCCCCCCCCTCCCCGTTTCAATGGCAGCTGAAAACAAATAGCGAAACAGAGGTTGACATCCGGTCCTCCTTCAGGAAAAGAAGTCATTCCTGCAAGGAAATAAAACAATAGAAAAGACAACATAAGACATGTATGATTAAAATATGATCAAGGCTTATCAGGGTACTTAGCGTAGAACTTCTGTAAGAATCTAGGAGCTCAAACATGAGATTTATCAACCAAAATGCTTCCAGGATACCAGATATTGAATTTGATTCCTATGTTTCCTGGAGTCCAAGATTTCCTTAACCTCAAAGTGTTGCTCTCCCTCAATAAGAAGAGGGGCAGGGGATACAGGTAGGGGCACACGAAAAGAAGAAGTGTGCTCTGGTTTCAACAGGCTTACATGAAACACAGGATAAATCCACTTAAGATGGTTTGGTAACTCCAATCGTACAGAAACAGGATTAATGATTTTCACAATAGGGAAAGGACCGACATACTTCGGCCCCAGTTTCTTTGATTTCTGGGTGGTTTGTAGAAACTTGGCGGACAAAAACACTCGATCTCTTACTTTGTACTCCCTTTGCTTCATCCTCTTTTTGTCAGCCTTGCGGGTCATGGGCCAAATTTGGTGAAGCTGGTCACTCCACTCAGAGAGGGACAAACTTTGCAGTTTTTCTTGAGGCAACTCAGGAATTGGTACAAAGTCCTGTCCAAACACAACTCTAAAAGGGGTCAAGCCGGTTACTGCTGTGCAGAGTTGTTGTATGCTACCTCAGCATGTGGTAACAGTTCAGCTCAGTTATCTTGTTGATAATTGATGAAACTGAGGTACTGTTCCAAAACAGAATTAGTCCGTTCACAAGCCCCGTTAGTCTGAGGATGGTGGGCGGAAGCTTCCTTTTCCCATATAGCCCATTGTCTCTTTACTTTTTACTTTACTTTTATTTAGATTTTTATACCGCCCCCTCTCCCCAAAGGGACTCGGGGCGGTGTACAGTCAGATAAAAACACATCAGTAAATAGAAAATACAAACACAAAAGAGGAGGCAATAAGAAACTGTACATATCGAAGCAAAGTAGTTAAAAACAATATTTAAATAACCCTAAAAATACCCGATTAAAATATCTGCCAGGAGGTAGAATCAAACTATAAATCTATAAATCTATAAATGGGCCAGGCCGGCTAAACGGAACAGGTGAGTCTTCAGTTTTTGTCGAAAGGAGCGGAAGTCGGTGGTGGTTCTGATATCGGGCGGGAGGTCATTCCAGAGGGTTGGGCCCATCACAGAGAAGGCTCTACTCCTAGGCGCCGCCCGCTGGCACTGCTTAGTGGACGGCATCCGGAGGAGTCCCTCCCTGTGAGAGCGAATCGATCGCAGGGAAGTGTGTGGTAGGATGCGATCCCGCAAGTACCTAGGTCCTGAGCCATGGAGCGCTTTAAAGATAGTAATTAACACCTTGAAACGCACCCGAAAGACCACAGGTAGCCAGTGCAGCTCGCGCAGGAGCGGTGTTACGTGGGAGTACCTAGTACTCCCCATAATAGCCCGCGCGGCTGCGTTCTGGACTAGCTGCAGTCTTCGAGCGCGTCCCAAGGGAAGCCCCATGTAGAGGGCATTGCAGTAGTCCAGCCGAGCCGTAACCAGTGCATGAGTGACCGTGCGTAGGGCGTCCCGGTCCAGTAGGGGGCGCAATTGGCGCACCAGGCGAACCTGGTGGAACGCCCCCCTTGCCACGGCTGCCACATGGTCATCCATTGCCAGCCGGGGAATCTAGGAGGACGCCCAAATTGCGCGCCCGTTCCACAGGGGGCAATTGCTTGCCCCCTATGGTCAGTGATGGAATCAACTGACTGAACCGGGGTGCCAGTAGCCACAGCCACTCAGTCTTGGAGGGGTTGAGCTTGAGTCTGTTGTCCCCCATCCAGACCCCGACAGCTTCCAAACACCGGGTCATCATCTCGACAGCCTCGTTGGGGTGGTCTGGGGTGGAAATGTACAGCTGCGTATCATCAGCGTACAGATGATACTCCACCCCAAAACCACGGATGATCTCCCCCAGCGGCTTCACATATGCATTGAACAGAAGGGGCGAGAGGACCGACCCCTGAGGCACCCCACAAGTGAGTGACCTCAGGGTCGACCTCTGCCCCCCTGCCAACACACATTGCTTCCGGTCAGAGAGGTAGGAGCCGAACCACCGCAGAACGGTGCCTCCAACTCCCATCCCCCCCAGCCGGCGCAATAGGATACCATGATCAATGGTATCAAAAGCCGCCAAGAGATCTAATAGGACCAGGATAGAGGAACAACCCCTATCTCTGGCCCTCCAGAGATCATCAACCAACGCGACCAAGGCCGTCTCCGTGCTGTGTCCGGGCCGGAAGCCGGACTGGCGTGGGTCTAGATATTCGGATTCCTCAAGGTGTCGTGGAAACTGCTGTGCCACCACATTCTCTACAACCTTCGTCAAAAAGGGAAGGTTGGAGACTGGACGATAATTAGCTAGCTCCGTCGGGTCAAGGGAAGGCCTCTTGAGTAAGGGCCTCACCACCGCCTCTTTCAAGGCGGCAGGTAAGGACCCCTCACTCAAAGAGGCGTTCACCAAGCCCAGTAGCCAGCCTCGTGTCACTTCCCAGGATGCCAGTACCAACCAGGAGGGACACGGGTCCATTAAACATGTGGTCGGTCGCAGCCGTCCACGCAACCTATCCAAATCCTCGGGGGCAACAGAATCAAACTCCTCCCAGAATGGTCTCACAAGACTCACTGTTGGCGGCTCCTCTGGTCCACTGAAGGGGGCCCATCCGCTCCGGATCTGAGCGATTTTGTCCTGCAGATATTCCCCAAACTCCTCTGCTCTGCCCTGTAAAGGGGCTTCCCGCGTCCTCTGTGATAAGAGAGAGCGGGTCACCCGAAACAGGGCGGCAGGGCGGTTATCGGCGGATGCAATAAGAGTGGCACAATGCCTGCGTTTGGCCACTCTTAATGCCACAAGGTAAGTCTGTGAATAGGCTCTTACCTGTGTTTGATCAGATTCGGAGCGTGAGGACCTCCACCTGCCCTCTAGGCGTCTCCTATGGCGCTTCATCACCCTCAGGTCCTCGGTAAACCAAGGAGCCCGGGTGGGTCGTCGCCGCAGGAGAGGCCGCAAAGGCGCAACTCGGACTAGGGCCCCAGCAGCCGCCCTATTCCAGGCGTCCACTAGGTTCTCGGAGCGAGAGCGGGTCAGGGCTACAGGGAATGGCCCAAGCTCCGTCTGGAACCTATCCGGTTCCATCAGGCGCCTGGGGCGGTACCAACTTGGACAGTTTGGTTCCGCCTCCTCGCGGTGGGGGGTAGCGCCAGGGAAGTCCAGCCGGAGACATGAGTGATCTGACCATGACAGGGGAGTAATGGTAACATCCCCCCTTCCCAGATCACTCGTCCACTGTTCAGATACGAAAACAAGGTCCAGAATGTGGCCACCTTCGTGTGTGGGGCCCTGAATTAATTGGGTCAGGTCCATGGCTGTCATGGAAGCCATGAACTCTCGAGCTACCTCGGATGCTTCCCCCGTCAACGGCAAGTTGAAATCCCCCATAACCACAAGCTTGGGGGTCTCAACTGCCGTCTCTGAGATCAGCTCGAGGAGCTCGGGCAGGGCTGCTGACGCATAGCGAGGAGCCAAGTATACAATCAGCAAGCCCCACTGCCTCCCTGGGCCCCATTTCACACCAAGGGACTCACATCCGGGTATCTGAGGAACAGTGAACTCCCTCGGCTCTAGACATTCCCGTATAACTACCGCCACCCCACCACCCTTACCCAGGGCCCGAGGCTGATGGAATGCACGGAAACCCGGTGGGCACATTTCCACAAGGGGTAAACCACCCTCGTGGCCCAACCAGGTCTCCGTTATCCCTGCAAGGTCCAGCTCCCCCTCTGAGATCAACTCATTAATGAGGGGGGCCTTGTTGGTAACGGACCTTGCATTGCAGAGCATCAGCCTCAGGCCCTGGCTCTGTAGTTCCTGACCACCTAGATTGCGGGGGTTGGTACAAACGACCGGGTGTAACCAACAGCCACGGTCTCCCAACCGACATTGTGGTCTTCTCCTGTCCTCGCATCCCCTCCTCCCCGCGACCGATGTAATAAGACAACCCTCTATTGGAATGTTCTTTCCCCTCCCCCCCTCCACCACACTCACTTCCCTCCTAGACTCACCTGTTCACCTGGCACTGGCCCCCCTCCTGGACAGATTCCCCCCCACCCTAAAACCCTCCCTGGAACCCCCTAAAAAGATAAAAAATATTTATTTAAAAACCCCCTAAGCTTCCGTTTCTTCCACCTCTCGGGGTCTATAAACCCGTCATCAAGGCGGGCCCTTGTAAGCGTCAAGGGCCATGCCTGCGAGAGGGGGGACTCCCGCAGGCGGAGCAGGTCTAGCCTCGAATAAATAATTATAAAAGATCTTAAAAAACACGATGGGGTCAAGGGGCTGTAGATGATGAGTGGTCAGTCAAAAAAAAAAAGGGGGGGGAAGAGTGATCAAATATCCAAGTGGTGGTCTGGGTGGTGGAGAGATGATCCAAAGGGTGGTAGCAGCCTAGATGATCCTAGGTGGGTGGGAGTTCATAGAGAGAGTTTGTAGATAGTAATCTGGAATTCTTAAGGAATTCTTAAGGAATGGGGTTCCCAATTGGGAGGGGGCCGATGTTCTTGGGGCAGATGGTCTTGGCCTAGACATCCCTGTGACCTACCCATAGCCCTAATATAGGGTTTCCGGTGGCCCCCGGTGTTCCAGGCCGTCCCCAGCCGCCCCCAGCCTCCATTCCAATCCTGCTCTCTCATGACCCCCACCCAAAATCCAGATATTGGTGGGTCTCACCCGATGTCCTAGTGATGTTCCTGGCATCCATGTCAGCTCTTTCAATGGCTGCTGCTGTTGGTGCCAGCCTCTCTCCTTCCAGCGTCCTTCCAGCGTCGCAGCCACTTTCTCTCTATTCACCAGCTTCTCTCCTTCCAACTCCTTCTTTTTCTCCCTCTCTCCTTCCAATCTCTCCTTCTCTCCTTCCAATCCTCTCTGCACCAGCCTCTCTCCTTCCAGCTTCTTCTTCCCTCTCTCCTACCAACGTTGCTCACCAGCCTCACCAGCCTTTCTCCTTCCAGCGTCTGCTCACCCGTTTCTCTCCTTCCAGCATTTGCTCACCAGCCTCTCTCCTTCCAACGTTGCTCACCAGCCTCTCTCCTTCCAACGTTCCAACAATTCTTTTCCCTTCCCGGCGTCACCGCGTCTATAGCCTCTCAGCTTCCCAGCTTCGCAGCCTCACATTCGCAGCCTTCACATTCCTCCACATTCCTCCTTCCTCCGCTCTCTCCAACGCTCTCTCCAACGCTCCTCAATGCCGCCGCCGCCGCCGCAACGCCGCCATTTCCGATGCCGGCTTCTCTCCCCATTCCACACACCATCCTCTCTCCGGCCTTCCCCTCAACCTCCCGACCCACCCTGGCGGACCCAAATGGGTCCAAAATGGGCCAAGGTGGTCATGCTGTCTGACTCCCGGCCCTCAGATGCAACGAGGGCCGGATACAGCCTCTTTCTCCCATCGCCGAGCTCCTTGGCGTTCCGGAGCCTCAAGAGGCGACCGCCATTGCCGGAACTCCTCCTCCTCCTATCTATGTCAGTTTGCGAGAGGTGTAAGCGCATGGCTGCAATTTTCCATGAGCGTTCGTTTGAAGTAATACTGCCCCCACCGCCACATCACTGGCATCAGCTTGAATGATAAATGGTGCCTCCATATCTGGGTGTTTCAAAATGGGTTCAGTTGCAAAGAGTAATTTTAATTTCTAGAAAGCAGCTTGACACTCCATAGTCCAATTCAAAGGCTTACCTGGTCTAGGCTTGGCCTCCACTTTTGACTTTAGGAGATTTGTAATGGGCAGAGCAAACACCAGATGCTGTTTGGACAATAATTGTTTGCGGGTGCAAGAAGGTGCCCATTCAGTTACAGCCTGGACTTTCGCTGGGTCCATCTCGATGCCATTGTGGGAGATATGGTAGCCCAAGTAATCAATTTTCTCTTGATGAAATTCACATTTAGACAATTTGGCATAAAGTTCTGCAGCCCGGAGTTTCTTGAGTACTGATCGTACTAAAGTCACGTGTTCATCACGTGTTTCCGTGTAGATAAGGATGTTGTTAAGGTAGACCATCACGCCCTTGTAGAGGTGTTCATGTAAAACTTCATTTATAAATTGCATGAAAACAGCTGGCGCCCCCTGTAGGCCAAATGGGAGTACTCTGAATTGAAAACACCCGAGTGGGCAGTTGAAAGCAGTTTTCCATTCATCTCCCTCTTTGATTCTGACTCTGTAGTAGGCCTCTTTTAGGTCCAATTTAGTGAAGATCTTCCCTTTACCCAATTGGGCCAACATATCCTTCATCAGAGGGAGGGGGTATACATTTTCCACGCACATACTGTTAAGATTCTTGTAGTTAACACAGAGACGAAAGGAGCCATCTTTCTTTTCTCTAAACAACACGGGCCTAGCAGGTTCAATAAACCCCCTTTTCCAATTTTTGTCAATAAACTTCCATAATTACTGCATTTTGCGTGGGGTCATTGAGTAAATCTGGGGTTTTGGAAGTTTTACTCCTGGGAGGATTTCAATGCTGCAATCAGTCGCACAGTGAGGGGGTAATTTATCAGAGGATTTTTCACTGAAAACATCCTTTAGGTCCCAATATTCCTTTGGGATTTTCTCCTCTCCCTCAATTTTTTCCTGCACCGCGGCTGCTAGGTTAGGTTCAGCATTGGTAATATTGGAAACCCTCCCTTCTCCCTCAGGGGGTTTAGCGGATCGGATTCGCAACCACCCTTTCTTCCAGTTGATATGTGGGTTCCATTTACGTAGCCAAGGTAAGCTCAGTACGAGAGGCCGGTCCATCCCTGGTGCCACAATGAAACTTAATGTTTCCTGGTGATCTCCCATCCACATGTCTATAGGTTCAGTCACAAAATGGGCAGGAGCCCTCCCAGCTATACACCCATCTAGCTGGCAAAAAGCAATGGGGACTTTCAAAGTTCTCAGTTTCAAGCCCATTTTTTCCACCACTTCCGGGCTAATAATGCAATGCGTGCATCCCAAATCTAAAAGGGCCAGCATTTTTGCTTGGGCACCAGTAGAAGGCATTTTAAGTTCTACTGGGATGGTCATGGGGCCCAATCAGGAACTTACCAGATGGTCGTCCTCGGATTCAGTTTCACTTTCCCCCAATGAGGAGGACGGTTCTCCTCTTGGGATGGGAGGGAATTGCACAACAGGTTCCACCCCTTTCATGGCGGTGTCCCTTCTCTTCTCAGGTTGTTTGTCTGGCTTCCTCTCCCCCTTGGCAGAGGGCTTTGGGCCAATCGTGGAGCGGCAATTTGCTGCCCGGTGTCCCTCCTTTCCACAACGGAAGCAGGTGGTAGATCGGGGCTTGCTTGTAGACCAACTTTTTCCTCCTTTCGGAGTTCCTTTGGGAGGAGGTTGGGAGGGGTAGCTTTCCTCTTCTCACTGTCTTCGCAGTACTTGTCTCTGGCTAGATCGATCTCCACGTCTGCTGCCAATTCGTACCAGTGTTGCAAGTTACCGGGGGTGGTGGCTGTTTACACAGTTTTGGCATATATCTTTGTTTAAGCCATCCATAAAACTGTCCATTAAAGCTTCTTCTCACCAACCCGCATATAAACGGACAATTCACAAAACTCTTGTATGTAATCAGCCACTGGGTTCTTCCCTTGGGTAAGGGTTTTCATTCTGGTTCTGGCCTTCTGCTCTGTGAGTGAGTCATCAAAGTGTTTCCTCAGGGTGGCCATAAACCTATTATAGTCTCTCAGCAGGGAAGAGTCATCATTATGCAGGGCAGCCATCCATGCCACTGCCTTGTTCTCCAGCGCCATGGTAACAACTCTTAACCTGACTTCTTCTGTGGGGAGATCCTCTCCGAACTGTTACATGAAATTCCAGACTTGGACCAGGAAAAATCCTAGTTCCTTTGGGTCACCTCCAAAATTCACACCAAGTGGAGAAACTTTTGCCATCCGGCATCTGTGGGCGGCCCCTCTTCCTCTTGGAAGGGCTCTCGCGGCTGCTGCTGCTGCTGCTCCCAGGGCTTCCCCATCCTGATGAGCTCTACTGTCTGCCCTCAGGGCCCCCCTTGGGCAGAACAGGGCTTCTGCAGTTCTCTCTTCTAGGCCTGGGTGATCAGCTTCTCTTTTGGGACAGCTCTCGCATAAACGTTGACTCTCCCAAGCCTCTTGAAAGAGTTTCAGCCTGGGACATCATAAGGTTCTCCTTGTCAGCATCCTGCCAAGCAGCCGCTGGCCGCTGATGTCCCCTTGTGGTAACTCCAGCTGGAATTTCCTCAGGGTCATACTTCTGTCCCACTTCCAATGACCACTTGGGGTGGATGGATCGTTCCTCCAAATTCAGATCCGCCATCTGCTCCATCTCCAAGGAACATGAGGATGCAGCAGCCCTGATGTCGTCATCCTGGTCGCTGCCTGGGTAAGACATTCCTTTGAAGGTTTTGGTTTTATTTACACTCCCCTCGGAAGGTGTTAGCTCTGGGATGAGTGCGAAAGTGAGATCTTGCTTAATGTCAAGCGGGCCTCCCTCAGCAACCAAGGAAGAAACCGCTTAACTTCATTTTGCAGAATTCAGAGTACTTTTACTGGTTATGAAAAGATAGCAGCTAAGTAAAGCAAGATCTGAGGCAAATGCGTGCGAAATCATACATATCAATATGTGACCAAACCCCCTCCCCCCCTGGAAACCCTTATCCCAGTGGCCAATCTGTAAATCCCTTAGGTGTCATGTGAGTTCCATCTTCAAGGAGCATCATCAGTGTGGTATGCAGGACGGTTGGCCTTGACCGACACCAAGGACTAATCTCCAGCATGCGCAGTAGACTGCGACACCAAAACTTCCTTTTAACAATCTCTCCTGTACATAAACTTCCCCTCCCAAATACCACCCCCCTCCCCGTTTCAATGGTAGCCGAAAGCAAATAGCGAAACAGAGGCTGACAGTCTCTAGGCAACACACACACTCAAAACACGCAAAGGATAGTACCATTTACCAGACTTCTCTTCCCTCAATTCTACTATAACTTACGTTCTTCCACTACTTTTCTGTCTACACCCTACAGTATCTTTTTTATTTGATTGAGGCAGCTTCAAGCTGTTTTAGCTTCCCAAACTAACACAAACCACCTCCCCTCTTACTCCCACACCAACACCGGGACTCTTAACACTGCCATCCTCAACTGCAGCTCTCTTTAGCCTTTATAGCCACCAGCTGCAAGACAGGACAACCTTTCATGGCCAACTCGCCATAGCCATCTCAGCATGGCCATTTCTTCATGAGCAACTCTCTGCAGGACAACTGACCACAGCCAACGTGCTGGTGAGACAACTCGCCACAGGACAAATCCATTTCAGGATAATTCAACACATTAAATATTATCCAGAGCTGTTTCTTCGACATCACTTTTGGTTTTTTTTTTTTTGTCAATTTCCACAAAAATGGAACTAATGTTGAAGAAACAAGGGCAGGTGACATTTATCATGTTGAATTATCCTGCGGTGAGTTGTCCTGCTGCTAGTTGGCAGTGATGAGTTGTCAGATTCCTCCAGCTGCTGGGCTGACAAAAGAGAAACCTTAAAGGGACAGGGCACCAGCAGCCTAGGTGCTGCTCATTTTGCAGACAGCCTGTCCTTTCACAGAGGGATCGGTTGGGAATGTGGCTGCTGTACCAGCCTCCTTCCTGCATAGCAACCTCCCTGTATGAATTTGTACAGCTGATCACATGTAGCAAGTTAGGAGTATGCCATGGCATTCTCATTACGTTTAAGCTACTGAAGAAAAAAGCAGGATGATGGGGAAGGGGGAGGAGGAAGAGGAGGAGGAGGAAGGCCCCATAACCAGGTTGCCATTGGTGTTTCCAACATTTATGGTCTTGATGGACTTCAATTTATCTTCCACAATGAGTTGTCCAAATCTCTTCTTAAAAAACCTCCAGTGTTGAAACATCTACAACCTCTGGAGGCAAGTTGTTCCACTGATTAATTGTTCTCACTGTCACGAAATTTCTCCTTAGTTCTAGGTTGTTTCTCTCCTTGATTACTTTCCATCCATTGTTTCTTGTGTGAGGTAGCTTGAGACTTTATGGCTTCTGTGACAGTTATGGGCCTATCCCATATAGCCTATAGGCATGGTGGGTTGCAGGTGGTATGCCCCGGTACGGGTGTACCGGTGCCTGCCAGAAGCACCAGGTACCGTTCCGTTCCAGTGCTCTGGAAAGCCTACCCACCTGCCTACCTTCCTTACCTGTATTTGAGCTCTTCGGTGCTTCCGCGCATGGAGTGTACGGTGCCTGCGTGACGCTCCACCGAGCAGCTGGAGCATCGCAAGAGGTAAGGATGCATGCGCGTGTTGTGCATGAGTGCACATGCATTGCAGGCATTTATGTGATAGCCGCCGGGCCCCATTGCACCGTACCGGTTGCACCGGGAACCGGAACCCACCACTGCCTATAGGTCATATCAGGAGTGAAATCCTCCCAGTTCGGTCCGGTTTGGCCGAACCAGTAGGGATGATCGTCATTGGTTCTGTGAACTGGTAGTAAAAAAAAGAAAAAGCTTCTGAGGATTGCACAGCTCAGCTGTGAGCCACACCATCATCAGAAGTTTCTCCCCCACTTTTTAAAGCATTATTTTTTCCTGCCGGTTCGGGCAAATAGGCATGAAAAAAATGCTTTTAAAAAATGGGGGGGGGGAGCTTCCGACAATCACGTGACTAACAGCTGATCTGCGCTATCATCGGAAGCTTCCTCCCTCCTTTTTAAAACATTTTTCCCTGCCTGTTCCCCTGAACCTGCAGGGGAAAAATGCTTTAAAACGTGAAAAGAAATGACTACACCCACCTAGTTACATGGCCCCACCCCCAAGCCACGCCCACAGAACCGGTGCCAAAAAAAATTAGATTTCACCACTGAGTCACACCAACGTACAGGTTCAAACACATCGTATTTTAAGACTATAAGACGCACCGGTGTATAAGATGCACCAAGATTTTGAAGCGGTAAATAAGGAAAAAAAAAAAGGTTTTACCTTGCCCCAGCTCTGCTGAAGCCTGCTGGGGACTGAGGGAAGGCAAAAAAAAAGGCCCCACTTTGTGCAAAAAATGGTCCATTTTTCGCAAAAATGAGATGCAGGGGCGGGGCTTTGGGAGGCCAAAAATGGCTGTATTCAGTGTATAAGACGCACCAACATTTCCACACTCTTTTAGGCAGGGGAAAGATGCGGCTTATATTCTGAAAAATACGGTATTACCAATACAATTCTAAACAAACAATTTAAAATATGAGTGGGGTAAAATACAATAGTTATAGGATAAAACACAATAATTACCGTATTTTTCGGAGTATAAGACACATTTTTCCCCTCAAAAAAGAGGCTGAAAATCTGGGTGTGCCTTATACACTGAATGCAGCATTTTTTGCCTCCCAAAACCCTGCCCCCTTCATCAAAATGGCCGTGCAGAGTCTGTAGGAGGCTTTCAGAGAGCTCCTGGGGGCTGGGGAGGGCAAAAATGAGTGAAAAATGGGAGGTTTTGGCTCAATTTTGCCCCTCCCCCAGCCTCCAAGAGCACTCTATAAGCCTCCTAAAGGCTATGCATGCAATATTTTTTACAAAATAAGCGGCCCCATTTTTGTGAAAAATGGGCAATTTTTTGCCCGTTTTAGGGCCCCCATCCTCAGGAGCACTCTATTCATGCCTTTTTATGGCAAAAAAATGGGCCCATTTTTGTGAAAAACGGGCTGTTTTGGGGAGCTTTGCAGAGTGCAAAAACTTTTTTTTTTTTTTTACATTTGCCTCTTCAAAACCTTGGTGCGTCTTATACTCCGGTGTGTCTTATGCTACGAAAAATAAGGTAAATACTTAAATATATAAAATAGAATAAAATGACATTCCAGGTCACGCAGGGCTCAACAGAAGATAGCGGTTGTAGTACACTCCATCTAGATTTTGCATTGAAGAACTGGCAATGTGATCTGGATTAGGGTTTTTTTTTTTTTTTTAGTCATTCTTCTGTCATCATCAGGAGTTTTCTGAGGGAACCTCCTGCCCCAGAGAGATGGGGCCTATAAATCATCACATATCGATTTATTGTATACTGTATGGTTTCAGTGGGGGCTAGGCTACTGCACTGACTGATTTCTGGGCTGCGTTCCAGTTGTTTACCGATCGAACAGTAAAGGTCAAAGATACACGAAGCAACACTTCTGCTTGGCAGTCGTTCAGGCACAACGGATACAAACTACAGGAAAAGCCAAATGTCATTAAAAAACAACAACAATGAAAAACAAAATCAGTGAGTGTTTCACAGATGCTATAGAATAAGTGGAGAGGTAAAAAAAGAGAGCCGGCATGAAGGTCAAAAGTTTGGAAAATATATTTCCCACCATTTAAATCAGCAGCCTATATAGCAGGAAATCAACTGATTTTAGAGTATGTGAACTGACAACTTAATAAGGCGAGGAATCTTTCAGGGAAGCAGAGGTGCCAGAACCCACTGAAAGTCATGACAACAGGCTCAACAGCGGATAAAATATTTCTCAGCCTAAGAAATTGGCTTCACATTATCATGGCATGCAGAGAGGAAAAAAGAAAACATGTTTCTGATTTCCTCCCCCACTCTTTCTTGTTTGAAAGTCTGTAGAGATGCTCAGTCATCCAGGTCATGGTTGTCCCAAAGGTGCTTTTTCAGGAGGCAGGTTGACTTCCTTGTTTTTTTTCTTTGAGGGTGTTTCTCTTCGCATCCAAGAAGCTTCTTCAGCTCCGACAGGATAGTGGGGAATGGAAGGATTTGTATTCCTTGCAGACAGCTGGTCATTTGCATCCTTTTGGAAGGTCATTGAGGCCACTTGGAGGTTTATCTGTGTCCTCAGGGTCACCTGAGTGGTGCAAATGGTTCCTATAATCTGCAATTTTTTCCTCTAGAAATCCATTCCTACTCCCAACACCAGGGCCGGATTTTCCAATAGGCTAACTAGGCTTCAGCCTAGGGCCTCAAGATCAAGAGGGGCCTTTTATTTATCCATGCCACATTTTTTATAAAGGTTAGTACCAATTACAACATGTTTCATTTAATATATTGATATATATCACAGTAATGATGTATTTTATTATCTCTCGTGTAATTTACAAACTTAAAAATGGGAGGTGAAAGGGCCCCATAAGTGGAATAGCCTAGGGCCTCTTTTCATCTAAATCCGGCCCTGCCCAACACCATTCCAAGGCTGTCCATCCCAAACTGTATAGCTAAAAGATTGTAGAGATTTTCAAGTCAGAGCTGGAGGAACCTCTTGGATGAGAAGCGAAATGTCTTCAAAGGAAAAACAAGGAAGTCCAGTTGCCTCTTGAAAAAGCACCTTTCGGACATTCTTCTTCGACTTGAATTAATTTTGTTGCCTATTAAAGGCACATTATCACTCAGGGATAATGAGAAGCCAAGTCAATCTCTCCTCCTGAATTGTCTTGGTCTGAAATAGTCATTTATATACTCTGGAAGGGTGGGAAAAAATCATGATGGCAGCTGGGACTGTGTGATTGAAGACCCACCCCCTTACAAATCATGTAAAAATCATGGGAGGGTTTTCAATCACAAGATCACAATCTCCATCTGGACTTTATTGACCCTCTGCCTTGTTTATTTATTACATAGCCTTGAAAATCTCACTTTGACCAAGCAAAACCAAACGGAGACTCTAGAAACTCTCAATTCGGAGTTGAGACTCTAGAAAGAGTGCAGGGAAGACCAACAATGGTGATTAGGGGTCTGGAAACTAGACTAGAATAGACTAGAATAGACTAGAATAGAACAGAATAACAGAGTTGGAAGGTACCTTTGGAGGTCTTCTAGTCCAACCCCCTGCCTAGACAGGAAACCCTACACCACTTCAGACAAATGGTTGTCCAACATCTTCTTAAAAACTTCCAGTATTGAAGCATTCACAACTTCTGGAGGCAATTTCTTCCACTGATTAATTGTTCTAACCATCAGGAAATTTCTCCTCAGTTCTAAGTTGCTTCTCTCCTTGATTAGTTTCCACCAATTGCTTCTTGTCCTACTCCTAGGTGCTTTGGAGAATAGCTTGACTCCCTCTTCTTTGTGGCAACCCCTGAGATATTGGAAGACTGCTATCATGTCTCCCCTGATCCTTCTTTCTATTAAACTAGACATACCCAGTTCCTGCAACCGTTCTTCATATGTTTTAGTCTCCAGTCCCCTAATCATCTTTGTTGCTCTTCTCTGCACTCTTTCTAGAGTCTCCACATCTTTTCTACATCATGGCGATCAAAACATATGAAGAACGGTTGCAGGAACTTGGTATGTCTAGTTTAATGAAAAGAAGGATGAAGGGAAACATGATAGTAGTGTTTCAATATTCGTGAATATTGAAGAAGAGGGGGTCAACCTATTCTCCAAAACATCTGAAGGTAGGACAAGAAGCAGTAGATGGAAGGAAACAAGTCAAGGAGAAAAGCAACCTAGAACTAAGGAGAAATTTCCTGACAGTTGGAACAATGAATGGAACAGATTGCCTACAGAAATTGTGGCTGCTTCTATTCTGGATGTTTTGAAGAAGAGAATGGGCAACCGTTTGTTTGAAATGGTACCCAGTTTCCTGCCTAAGCAAGGGGTTGGACTAGAAGACCACCTTCCAATTCTGTTATTCTGAGCTTGAGGCCCTATGTGTACATGTATTTTGGAGCCCATCTCCTGGGTTTGTGGATAATTGGTTAGATGATGTCTGGCTGGTATGTATTTTATTTTTATGGATGTATTTTAGGTATTTTATTCATTTATTTTACCGTAAGCCACCTGGAGTCTCATATTACCATGAGGCATGCCAAATTACCTTCTTGATTTAGAGTTATATACAAATAAATACAATACAATAGCAGAGTTGAAAGGGACCTTGGAGGTCTTCTAGTCCAACCCCCTGTCTAGGCAGGAAACCCTATACCGTTTCAGACAAATGGCTATCCAACATCTTCTTAAAGACTTCCAGTGTTGGGGCATTCACAACTTCTGGAGGGAAGCTGTTCCACTGATTAATTGTTCTAATTGTCAGGAAATTTCTCCTTAGTTCTAAACTGCTTCGCTCTTGGATTAGTTTCCACCCATTGCTTCTTGTTCTGTCCTCAGGTGCTTTGGAGAATAGTTTGACTCCCTCTTCTTTTTGGCAACCCCTGAGATATTGGAAGACTGCTATCATGTCTCCCCTAGTCCTTCTTTTCATTAAACTAGACATACTAAACATAGTCCATTTGCCCCAAATTTCTGTTGCTTAGCAAAACATTTATTAAGTGACTTTTACCCCATTTTATGCCCCAGTTGCTAAGTGAATCTCTGCAGTTGTTAAGTTAGCAACATGGTTGTTAAGTGAATCTGGCTTTCCCATCGACTTCACTGGTCAGAAGATCACTAAAGGGGATTGCACGACCCAGGGACACTGAAACTGTCATAAAGATGAGCCAGTTGCCAAGCATCTGAATTTTGATGATGTGACCATGGAGATGCTGCAAGGTCACTAAACAAATGGTTATAAGTTGAGGATTAGCTGTATTGTTTGAAGATGTACATAACTGCATGTGTGCACAGCCACACCTTTAAAAGAGAAAAGTGATCTGAAAAGAGAAGGGAGGAATGGATGGCATTTTTATTTTAATTTACTTTGCCTTCTTCCCAGAATGAAAGGTAGTAATAAATGAAATTGTATTGAGCAGGTTTCTGCCGATCGCTCCTTCTAGTCTAGTTCCATAAAGAGAAGAGATCTGAGCCATTTTTTCCCTATGGTAGTTTGAGTCAAGGAGCTATTTCTCCCTGATAGACTGTTTACCAAGCCCAATCAATCCCGGCTGCAGTAATTTGCACTCTGGTAAATTGCGTGCTTTATTTAAAAGCAAGGTCTATCGATTGTGGCACAACTCTCTTCCAATAACTGTGTTTCAGCTGCAGAGAATGTGGGACAATTTACAGAGATGGACATATGCATTTCTCAGTCTGCAGAGGAATGGAAGAAGGTCCAAAAGGACACCCACAGCTGCTGTGTCCATTGCTCTTCTAAAGAAAGGGCTCATGTAGAAAGTTAGCACCCATCCCTCTCCTAGAAGAATGAAATATTTTAAAATGTAAATGTTCCCCTAGCACATATGTGCTACTTGTTCCCGACTCTAGGGGTCACAGCTCATCTCCGTTTCAAAGCTGAAGAGCCAGTGCTATCCGAAGATGTCTCCTTGGTCATGTGGCTGGCGTGACTAAACTTTGAAGATGCATGGAATGCTGTTACCTTCCCATCAAATGTGGTCCCTATTTTTCTACTTGCATTTTTTACGTGCTTTCGAACTGCTAGGTTGGCAGAAGCTAGGGACAAGTAACGGGAGCTCACTCTGTTAAGCAGCACTAGGGATTCAAACCGCCAAACTGCCAAACTTTCTGATCGACAGGCTTAAGCACTGAGTCGCCGCATCCCTTATATTTCACAAAATATGAAAAAGGCAGAATATTATATTTCCCCTAAAAGAGAAATAAAAAAATCTTAAGGGAGACAGAAACTCAGAGCTTCAGTTCCCTGATTCCCAGCAGATGATGGGTGCCCATTGAAAAGGACTGGGCCAGCCTATCTACAAAACAAAAGCTCCAGGGTGATGGGATTAAGACATGACTCTCCACGACATAATAGGATTGTCTAGGAGCAAAGCTCACTGCATTATGAAATCATCTAGGGACATTGCATCACCCTCCAGGTTTCAACCAAATTCAGACAAACTGACCCCACATGGCCCCATGGGAGTCTGACTACAGCAAATAGAATACATGTTCTTGCACAGGAACAGGAAGCTCAAGGGCAAGGCCCAAGAGAGGGTATAAATAATCCTCACTCTCCACTCTATCTGCTCAGCGGCACCAGGACCATGTGCTTGATGGTTCTGCTCCATTAAACCATCTTTCCAATTAGACTCCATGTTTCCAGTGTCTTTCTCCCTGCTTGGAACTGAACCAGATGGATATTTCTCCCAACACAAGGAAGCAATGATGATTAGCAACAGCATGTGCTTTCAAAATACAGGCAGTCCTCGATGTATGACCACAACCGAGCTCCCAAATTTCTGTTGCTAAGCGAGACAGCTGTTAAGTGAGACTTGTCCCATTTTATGATCATTCTTGCCTCCGTTGTTAACTGAATCACTGCAGTTGTTAAGGTAGTCACGTGGTTATTAGGTGAATCTGGCTTCCCCATTGAGTTTGCTTGTCAGACCGTCGCAAGTGGCAATGAAATGACCCAGGAACAATCCAATTGACAGTTGCCAAGTATCTGAATTTTGATCGTGTGACCATGGATTGAAAATAACCCTAGAGAGGTCCTTCATTACTTTGAATGGTGGAGGGTGAGCTTCATTGTGAAGTAAGTTGGCTATTTCAGTGCCATTTGGGCACATTTTCCTGGAATTGAAGACTGCCTTCTTAAATTATCCTAATATAAATATTTTTCACTGTATTTTGACCATGAGCTTCTCTGAAATCCAAATACCTAGATCTTGATCCTTGCTAAAACCTGAACTAACTAGTGCAAATAGGTAACATAAGATAAGATAGCCTTTATTGTCATTTTTTTACTGTGCGCACTCTGGCACACATTAAAAGAGTGATAGCATTGTAGATAGCATTGTTCCAATATCTCAGGGGTTGCCACAAAAAGAGGGAGTCAAACTATTCTCCAAGGCACCTGGGGGTAGAACAAGAAGCAATGGGTGGAAACTAATCAAGGAGAGAAGCAACTTAGAACTGAGGAGAAACTTCCTGACAGCTAGAACAATTAATCAGTGGAACAGAAGTTGCCTCCAGAAGTTGTGAAAGCCCCAACACTGGAAGTCTTTAAGAAGATGTTGGATAGCTATTTGTCTGAAACGGTATAGGGTTTCCTGCCTAGGCAGGGGGTTGGACTAGAAGACCTCCAAGGTCCCTTCGAACTCTACTATTGTATTGTATTGTAAAAATGAAAACTGTTGCTTGAGCAGTGGTGGCGCAGTGGTTAGAGTGCGGTACTGCAGGCTACTTCTGCTGACTGCTGGCAGCCTGCAATTTGGCAGTTCAAATTGGCAACTGGCATGTATTTATGATGGGTTGCAGTGTCTCGGAGTCATTGGATTGCTATTCGCAACCTTCTGACAAGCCAAGTCAACGAGGAGGCCAGGTTCACTTAAAAACTGTGTTACTAACTTAACAACTGCAGTGATTCCCTCAACAACTGTGTCAAGACAGGTCATAAAATGGGGCTGGATAACTCGCTTAATAACTGTCTTTCTTGCTTAGCAACAGAAACTTGGTGGTTGTAAGTCAAGCACTACCCATAATTCAACATCGTGGGGGTGGCACAGTGGTTAGAATGCAGAATTGCAGGTTAATTCTGCAGATTGCCAGCAGTTCAATTCTCACCAGGCTCAAGATTGACAGCCTTCCATCCTTCTGAGGTCAGTAAAATGAGGACCCAGATTGTTGGGGCAATAGGCTGACTTTGTTAATCACTTAGAGAGGGCTGTAAAGCACTGGGAAGCAGTATATAAGTGCTATTGCTATTGTAGTCTAACTCTGCCGACTGCTAGGAGTTCGATCCTGACCGGCTCAAGGTTGACTCAGCCTTCCATCCTTCCGAGGTGGGTAAAATGAGGACCGAGATTGTTGGAGACAATAGGCTGACTCTGTAAACCGCTGAGAGAGGGCTGTAAAGCACTGGGAAGCGGTATATAAGTCTAAGCGCTATTGTTAAGTGCTGTATGCATGAAAAGAGATGTTGGCATGTAGGAATCTGCAGTAACCGAAATGCTTCTGGATCTATTTTGAGAGCTCTTCCGCCCAGAGCACGTTTGAGTGCTTCATGGTGGTGTCCCGCCATATGGCTGTATTCCAACATGATTGATCTCTTGTGGGCCACAAATGACTCCTTCAGTATGTAAACATGCCAGCCAGTTTCTTAGTGGAAGCAGCCCCAGCTTATTTGAGAATTCCTGGTGATATTAAAATCAATGCGAGAGAAATGAAAACAGCCATTTAGTAGCAATTTATCTCTGTGTAAGCTGCAAATCCTCCATTTATCCTTGTCACCACCAACATTTGGACTAATTTGTTTTCCTGAACTTCTTTTAGCGGGTAGGTCCTCTGGAGGAGAAAGTGATCCATCGGAAAGAACTGAAGTCAAATTACTTCTGCTGGTTGCTAATTCCCCATGAACAGAGTTCATCCATGGCCGTTCTTGGCAGATCTGAGAAAGAGGTGAGATAACAAAGTCCTCTCTCCCCTCCACCCCCCCCCCCAAAAAAAACCTTGAATGAAATAAGCAAGAACGATTACATACTGTAGGTAAAGGAGTAGTGGTGATGGTGGACACTTTTTTTAAGTATGGGAAAACAAGACAACTGTCAGCCTCTGTTTCGCTATTTGCTTTCGGCTACCATTGAAACGGGGAGAGGGGCCTGGTATTTGGGAGGGGAAGTTTAAGTACAGGCGAGATTGTAAAAAGGGAGTTTTGGCCTCACCGTCTTCTGCGCATGCTGGAGATTAGTACTTGGTGTCGGTCAAGGCCAACCGTCCTGCATACCAACCTGATGATGCTCATTGGAGATGGAACTCACATGACACCTAAGGGATTTGAAGATTGGCTAGTGGGATGAGGGTTACCAGGGGGACGGGGTTTGGACACATATTGGTATGAGTGATTTTGTGCGCTTTTGCCTCAGATCTTGCTTTGCTTAGCTGCTGCCTTTTCATAACCAGTAAAAGCACTCTTAATTCTGCAAAATGGAGTTAAGTGGTTTCTTTCTTGGTTGCTGAGGGAGGCCGGCTTGACAACAACATTCAGAAGAAACTCAGGCAGAAAGACACCGTGCTGATTTATTGGAGTACTAGCTGATAACCCAATGTTGTCCGGATATTTATTTATAGGGGGGAAATGTGTGGAACAAACGTAATTTCTAATGTTGAATTTTCCTGCTTACCAGAGGGAGCCCCCTTGTGGAGTACTGTGAAGCCGTTATCATGGCAACTCCACTGCACTGTATACAGTAGAAGCCATTTTACAGCAGTACAGTAGAAGCCATTTTAAGGCACAACAGGCTGTATCTTAACAGAACACACACACTGAGGGGTGTTAAGGGTGTCTTACTCCCACAGTATTTTTCTCCAGAGAGTAAGTCATATGTGTACCAAATTTGAAATTGCTCGAGGCATTCCAGAGTTATGCTGGAAAACACACACATACACACAGAGACATTTTAGATAGATAGATAGATAGATAGATAGATAGATAGATAGATAGATAGATAGATAGATAGATAGATAAGAAGGGGTAAATTTTACTCTGCTAGTTATAGCTGACTTTAGGAGATGGTAATCATATCTGTTTCTTTAAGCTATTGAGCCAGCGTTGACCAAAGATGAAAAAGAATAGGAAGTAACACCAATTCAGGCTTGTACAGTCTGTTATTATAGCCAATTTCAATAAAATATCTTCATAAACTTCTTAGATAAGTGAATAGAAGGGGAACTTACCCTATCTGCGGATGATACAAAGCTGGCAGAAATAGCCAACACCCTAGATGATAGGCTCAAGATCTAGATGGAGCCTGACAGTCTTGAACACTGGGCCCTATCTAACAAAATAAAATTCAATGTAAAATTCAAACTCTTACACTTAGGCAAGAAAAACCAAAAGTACACATATAGACTGGGTGAAACCAGGCTTAAGAGAGATCTTGGAGTCTTAGTGGACAACCAATTAAATATGAGCCAGCAGTGTGCTGTGGCAGCCAAAAAAGCCAACACAATCCTAAATTGCATTAACCAAGGTATACAATCAAGATCAAGTGACATACTAATACCACTCTATATAGCCTTAGTAAGACCACACCTAGAATGCTGCATCCAGTTTTGGTCCCCACACTATAAAAATATGTTGAATTCTACAGAGAGTGCAGAGAAGAGCAACCATGATGAATAGGGGACTGGAGACTAAAACATGAAGAATGGGTACAGGAACTGGGCATGGCTAGTCTAGTGAAGAGAAGGACCAAGGGAGACATGATAGCAGTGTTCCAATATTTGAGGGACTGCACAGAGAGGAGGGGATCAAGCTATTTTCCAAAGCACCTGAAGGCCGGACAAAAAATAATGGATGGAAACTGAACAAGGAGAGATTCAACCTGGAAATAAGGAGAAATTTTCCGACAGTGAGAGCAATCAGCCAACGGAACAGCTTGCCTTCAGAAGTTGTGGGAGCTTCATCACTGGAGACTGTATTGCCATCTGTTCGATATGGTCTAAGGTCTCCTGCTTGGGTGGGGGTTGGACTAAATGACCTACAAAGTCCCATCCAACTCTGTTAATCTGTTATTCTGTTAAAAGTGGTTTTAGCCTTCAGGTGGAATTAATGTCCTGGTACAGCTTAGCTGGTAGGGCTGACATGTAGATTTTGCAGCTAGATAGCAAGATCCCTCCATAGAACAGATCTAGTCAATTTTGAGTGTTGTAAAAAAAAAAAACTTGATAGAATTGGCCTTAGTTACTAGCCAAAGGTTGGAGATCATATTGGGAAGCTGAAAAAAAATGATATGATAGCAGTGTTCCAATATCTAAGGGGATGTCACAAACAAGAGGGGATAAACCTATTCTCCAAAGCATCTGAAGGCAGGACAAGAAGCAATGGATAGGAATTAATCCTGGAGAGGAGCAACCTAGAATTAAGGAGACATTTCCTGACAGAACAATTAATCAGTGGATCAATTTGCTCCAGGGGTTGTGGGTATTCCATCACTGGAGGCCTGTAGAGATTCTCAGTCATCCAAGTCATGGTTGTCCCAAAGCTGCTTTTTCAGGAGGCAACAGGACTTTCTTGTTTTTTATTTTGAAAGTGTTTTTTCTTCTCATCCAAGAAGCTTCTTCAGCTCTGACTGGATGGTGGGGAATGGAAGGATTTGTGTTCCTTGCAGACAGCTAATCATCTGCATTCTTTTAGAGGGTCCTTGAAGCACTTGGAGGTTTCTCTGTGTCCTCGGGGTCACCTGAGTAAGTGCTCCTGGTTCCTGTGGTCTGCATTTTTTCCTCTGGAAGTCCATACCTACTCCCACACCATTCAAAGGGTGTTCATGCCAAATTTTATGGCTAAAAGAAGCTTATTGGATGAGAAATGAAACGTCTTAGCAATAACACTTAGCACTTAGGTTTATATACCACTTAACGTGCTTTACAGGCCTCTCTAAGCAGTTACAAGAGTCAGCCTATGGTCCCCAACCATTTGGGTCATCATTTTACCCACCTCGGAAGGATGGAAGGCTGAGTCAACCTTGAGCCTGGTGAGATTTGAACTGCCAAATTGCAGCAGGCAGCAGGCAGCACAAGTAGCTTGCAGTACTTCACTCTAACTACAATGCCACCAAGGCATCTTCAAAAGAAAAAAAAACAGAAAGTCCAGTTGCCTTCTGAAAAAGCACCTCTGGGATATCCAACACTGGAGGTTTTTAAGAAGAGATTGGAGACAACCATTTGAAATGGTATAGGGTCTCCTGCTTGAGCAGGGGTTGTACTAGAAGATCTCCAAAGTCCCTTCTAACTCTGTTACTCTTTTAAATCCTGAAAGAAGGCAATGGCAATATACTTTTATTAAACAAACTGTATTTCTTGCAGTCAGAGACACAAAAGGCACAGTAAATAATGTAAACCAGTTTGACTGGGAAGTTTGCTGAGATATGACGTTAGCAGCATTGACCATGTGCCAGCATAAAACTGCAGGGGCAAAGCATTAGCCCCAATGGGATACTTTTGTATGTCTGATCCAGGACTGCGGGAGGGAGGCCATCAAATTAAGCCAAGGAGATGCCTTTCTATATTTAGGAATTGCAATTTGACTTCATTATCTAGCAGATTGTGGAGAGGGGAAAAGGTGAGCGAGCTGATTAGGAGCATATCCTTGGGAAGAATTGCCAGATTTAATTGGATGTCAATATCTTCAATCCACTATCTCAGCATTAAATATTGCTTGCTCATACCCAAATGTGCAGAGTTGGGTTAATGAAAATTGTTTTTTTGTAATTTTTGGCTAAACCGGTAGTCTTCAAGTTATGACTACAAGCCTAGAAAATTCATTGTTAAATCGTGCAGTTATGAAGTGAGGTGTTACATGACAGCATCTGATTCCTTCCGAGGTCGGTAAAATGAGGACCCAGACTGTTGGGGGCGATATGCTGACTCTGTAAACCACTTAGAGAAGGCTGTAAAGCCCTGTGAAGCGGTGTATAAGTCTAAGTGCTATTGCTATGACCGTTTCTTTCTGCTCTGGTCATTAAGTAAGACATGGGAAGGCAACTTATGACCTGATCTGACAGATTTCCCTTTGATTTTGTTTGGTTTTTTTAAAAGTTTTTTATTTTTTATTTATATACATCTCATTGTGCGAATAGTTTGATTCCTGGGTGTTCAGATAGTTCAATACCAATAAACATAAACAGTATTATTCCTAGTAATTACATTTCATTTTCATTTTTAGTTTTACTAACATGTAATTTCTACTATCATCCTTAGAACTGAGGAGAAACTTCCTGACAGTCAGAACAATCAATCAGTGGAACAGAAGTTGCCTCCAAAAGTCGTGAATGCCCCAACACTGGAAGTCTTTAAGAAGATGTTGGATAGCCATTTGTCTGAAACGGTATAGGGTTTCCTGCCTAGGCAGGGGGTTGGACTAGAAGACCTCCAAGGTCCCTTCCAACTCTGCTATTGTATTGTATTGTATTATCCTTCAATTCTAAACCTTCTCATAGTTCTACTGTATATTGCATCATCTTAACATCTGTTTTTGCTATTTCCCCCCATCTTATTTCTACCTCTATTTTGCACCCCCCCTTTCCCCCCGACTTCCCCTATCATTCTAATATTTAAAGACGTGATTCTTCCTTTTTTCATTATTTTGTTTGTTGAACATCAGTGGAAAAGTTGCATATGGCAATCCTGTATCTGTGGGATGCTGTGTCTGTCGTAAATACATGACAGTTGCCAAGTGCTTGAGTTATGATCACATGACCATAAGTAACAGAATAACAGAATAACAGAGTTGGAAGGGACCTTGGAGGTCCCTTCCAACCCCGTGCCTAGACAGGAAACCCAACACCACTTCAGACAAATGGATATCCAACATCTTAAAAACCTCCAGTGTTGGCGCATTTACAACTTCTGGAAGCAAGTTCTTCCATTGATTAATTGTTCTAACTGTCAGGAAATTTCTCCTTAGTTCTAGGTTGCTTCTCTCCTTGCTGAGTTTCCACCCATTGCTTCTTGTCCTGCCCTCAGGTGCTTTGGAGAATAGTTTGACTCCCTCTTCTTTTTGGCAACCCCTGAGATATTGGAAGACTGCTATCATGTCTCCCCTAGTCCTTCTTTCTATTATGCTAAACATACCCAGTTCCTGCAACCGTTCTTCATATGTTTTAGTCTCCAGTCCCCTAATCAAATAATGTTGTTCTTCTCTGCACTCTTTCTAGAGTCTCCACATCTTTTTTTATATTGTGGCAACCAAAACTGAATGCCGTATTCCAAGTGTGGCCTTACCAAGGCCTTATAAAGTGGTATTAAGACACTTCAAGTGATCTTCATTCTATCCCTCTGTTAAACTCTGTTAAGTTTGGCATAGACGACGCCAAATTATTTCCAGTTAGTTGGGAACAGTCTTTTTATTTTAAGGAAAGGCTGCAGTTTAGTGTAAATGGTTGTCCGATCTCTTCTTAAAAACCTCCAGTGTTGAAGCACCCACAACTCCTGGAGGCATGTCGTTCCACTGATTAATTGTTCTCATTGTCAGAAAATTTATCTTTAGTGCTAGTTCCAGGTTAGGCTGGTACTTCCTCAACCTTGGCAGTTCTAAGTTGTCTGGACTTCAACTCCCAGAATTCCCCAGCCAGAATGCTAGACTAAGTTAAAATCCTTAGCAGACATGTTGAGGATCCTATTCCGATCAAAGGATTAGAGAGGTGGGATGTGGCGGGGAGTGGGGAATGGGGAGGAAACTTACCCATTTTAAATCCCATCACTTGCCCTTGGATATCCTCTCTGATGACTTTAGAGAAACAATGACATGTTTTTTGCCTTCAAGTCACTTTGACAAATGCATGGAATACGCCTTGAGGTTTTCGGTAGCTGATTTGGGATTGCTCTCCCCGGGCTCAGAAAAGACAGTGATTGTCCCAAAGTTACTCACTTAGCTTTTGTCCTAAAGCAGGACTTGGAAGGGACATGGTGGCTCAGTGGCTAAGACGCTGAGCTTGTCAATGAGAAAGGTTGGCAGTTCGGTGGTTTGAATCCCCAGCTCCGCGTAATGGAGTGAGCTTCCGTTACTTGTCCCAGCTTCTGCCAACCTAGCAGTTCGAAAGCACGTAAAAATGCACATAGAAAAATAGGTACCGTCTTTGGTGGGAAGGGAACAGTGTTCCATGCACCTTCGGCATTTAGTTATGCCGGCCACATGACCTTGGAGATGTCTTCGGACAGAGCTAGCTCTTTGGCTTTGAAATGGAGATGAGCACTGCCCCCTAGAGTTGGGATTATATTAGATTATAGTGTACTAAAAGAAATATTGAGGTGGGGGTATTCTTTAGATTTTTTTTTGTTTCACATGCTTTTTTTCTATCTCAAGACAGTCATCTTTTCAGCAAGTCCCCCCTTAACAGCTCACTCACATTTTCCCCAAGGGCAGGTATATTTATTCCTTGACATTCTCTGAAATTGAGTTCTCCCCTGGGTAAAGGGAAAACAAGGTATTTTACATCAAATTGAATGAGAAGAGCTGGGAAGCGCAGCCTTTGAAAAGCGATTCCAAAGATGTGCTTCAGATCCCAGGTGAGCGTAGCTTCTCACCTATTCATTCAAGTAGCCTGACTTTTGATAAACTTCAATGCAAGTCTGGGGGGAGGAAAAAAACCATACCGGTACATTCCCAGTTCCCCAAAGCATCGTAGCAACTTTTAAAGAGTGGATTCTTTAAAGCAGAAGTAGAGAAGATTGGGAGAAGTCAAACTGCTTGAATGAATAGCAACCATCTGAAACGGTTTTTGCAGATTTTTGTAACTATGCACTGGTGGTGGGGATGCTTCAGGGAGGCACAAAGGACAAAAATGAGTTGTGCCAACTCCTGAGCAAACTCTGCCCCTTTTTCACGCATGTTATGATGTCAAATACACAACCGCAAGCAGCAGAGCAGTGTTTGTGGCACTGCTTTTCGTCATGTTGACGAAAAGCATCAAAACATGGGGATGACATGGGAATAAGAGCCGCATTGGTGCAGTGGTTGGAGTGCAGCACTGCAGGCTACTTCTGCTGACTGCTGGCTGCCTGCAAATCTCACCAGGCTCAAGGTTGACTCAGCCTCTCATCCTTCCGAGGTGGGTAAAATGAGGACCCAGATGGTTGGGGGCAATATGCGGACTCTGTAAACTGCTTAGAGAGGGCTTAAAGGTAAAGGTTCCCCTTGCACATATGTGCTAGTCGTTTCTGACTCTAGGGGGCAGTGCTCATCTCCATTTCAAAGCTGAAGATCCAGCGTTGTCCGAAGATGTCTCTGTGGTCATGAGGTCGGCATGACTAAACACCTAAGGCACACGGAATGCTGTTACCTTCCCACCAAAGGTGGTTCCTATTTTTCTACTTGCATTTTTCGTGTTTTCAAACTGCTAGGTTGTGGCAGAAGCTGGGACAAGTAATGGGAGCTCACTCGTTACGCAGCACTAGGAATTTGAACTACCGAACTGCTGACCTTTCTGACTGACAAATTTTAAGCAGGTGACTTACTCTCTGGAAACAAATACTGTGAGGGTAAGATGCCCCTAACACCCCTCAGGAAGTGTGTTCTGTTAAGATACAGTCTGTTGTGTCTTAAAATAGCTTCTACTGTACTGCCGTAAAATGGTTTCTACTATGCAGTGCAGTGGAGTTGATAATAGCTTCACAGTACTCCACAAGGGGGCACCCTCTGGTAAGGGGGAAAATCCAACATTAGAAATGATGTTTGATCTGGATATTTCCCCCCTATAAATAAATACCCGGGCAATGCCGAGTTATTAGCTAGTATATGTATAAATCCTTCTGTTCCCCACCATCCAGTCAGAGTTGAAGAATCTTCTTGGATGAGAACTAAAACATCTTCAAAGAAAAACCAGAAAGTCCAGTTGCCTTTTGAAAAAAAAGCATCTTTGGGACAATGTTCCCTCTAAGGTGCACGGCTGCACGGCCGCGCACGTGGCAAGAAAACACAGCACAGCATTTTTAAATGCCGTGCAGTGATTTCTATTGCCACAGGCTCCGGAAGCTGGGGAGGTCCTTTGCAGGCAGCTAGAACGGGCTGCCCGCAAAGGACTTCCCCGGACTTGCTTTGATGAGCACGGAGCGACTGAGGGTAGTTGTGAAGCCCCAAAGCCCCCACTGCCACCAGAATAACTGCTGTCACCACCTCCTCCTCTAACAGCACTGCCGGATTTGCCGCCCGGCGCTGCGGCTGAGGTGAAGCCGCCAAAGCTCCAGCCAGCATCCCCGCGCGTGGCAGCGGTGCCTCCCCTCCGCTCGGAGCACCTGAGCTCAGTGCCGCGTTACCCCTGCCCCCTCCTCCTCCTCTGTGTTTTTGAGGAGCCATGAGACTGTGGGAGCCAGTAGGAAGGCGGGGGGGAGCAGGGAAAAAAAAGCCTCATGGCTCTTCAAAAGCACGGAGGAGGAGGAGGGGGCAGGGGTAATGCGGCGCTGAGCTCAGATGCAAATGTGGTGGTGCTGTTGGAGGAGGAGAAGGTAGCAGCAGTTATTCTGGTGGCAGCTCGTTGGCATCTTCAGCAGCAGCCCTGCCCACGATGAAGAAACCAAAGATGGAGCAGATCCACGCAGATGACGTCGCTGCAACATGACTGGAGGAGGAATTCTGGGAGTTGAAGTCCACAAGTCTTAAAGCTGTCAGGTTTGAAGACCCCTGGATATTTTTCCCTAAAGGGTTAGGGGTGCAAGGATCTTGTAACTTGACAGCTTTAAGACTTGCATGCTGAGTTCCTGAGCCAACATGACTGGAGGAGGAATTCTGGGAGTTGAAGTCCACAAGTCTTAAAGCTGTCAGGTTTGAAGACCCCTGGGTTTTTTTCCTAAAGGGTTAGGGGTGCAAGGGTCTTGTAACTTGACATCTTTAAGACTTGCACACTTCAAATGCCAGAGTTTCTGAGCCAACATGACTGGAGGAGGAATTCTGGGAGTTGAAGTCCACAAGTCTTAAAGCTTTCGGGTTTGAAGACCTCTGCATTTTTTTCTAAAGGGTTAGGGGTGCAAGGGTCTTGTAACTTGACAGCTTTAAGACTTGCGTGCTTCAAATGCCAGAGTTTCTGAGCCAACATTTTGGTTGCTAAGCAGGAGCATTGTTAAGTGATACTGATATTATATAACACTTTTAATTAAGCAGGTACCTTGAAGAAACATAACTTTGAGTTTCAAATAATACTGATTTCGTTGTTGTCTTAGGTGACATCTGTGAAAAAAATTCAGGTGCTCAGGCATGAAAATGTGCCGCTCAAACACTATACTTTTCTGCTCACATTGAAAAAAAATTAGAGGGAACATTGCTTTGGGACAACCATGACCTGGATGACTGAGCATCTCCATAGACATTTATCTAACCATCTCATCCTCTGCTTCTCCCTTTGCCTTCAATCTTTTCCAACATCCAGGTCTTTTCCAATGACGCTTCTCTTCTCAATCAGGTGGCCAGAGTATTTGAGCTTCAGCTGTCAATAATTTGTTAAATATTAATTAATATTTAAATATTAGTCATACTGCCTTGATCCAAAGAGAATTCCAGCCCTTTTATCTTCAACCCCAAAGTTGAGAAGGACTGAAATAAGAAGACAAACCAACTGACTTTTTCAGATGTTGAGAGCCCTGGCAGCAGACATTCATGTTAATGGATCCCATCAGTGGTGGGATTCAGCTGGTTCGCACCTATTCGGGAGAACCGGTTGTTAAGGTTATGGGAAGAAATCTCTTTTTGTTTTTTTCCACTTTACAGAGCTAATCCTGTAAGGAAGGCAGGAAGGAAACACTCTGGCCTAATTTTATTGCCCTGCTTACAGAAACTGCCTCTCTGGTTAACCCTTATTATATTCTAACAGCTAAGGTGAAGCACCCATCGACATGAGTGACATTGAGTTGGCCACGCCCATGCAGTCACATGACCACCGGGCCCCGCCTACCCAGATGGTCATTAGGGCAGAGAACCAGTTGTTAGATTATTTGAATCCCACCACTGGATCCCATTCATAATACGGGAAGAGCCATTTGTCTGAAACGGTATAGGGTTTCCTGCCTAGGCAGGGGGTTGGACTAGAAGACCTCCAAGGTCCCTTCCAACTCTGCTATTGTATTGTATTGCATTGTATTGTATCCTCTCTTGAGACAATCCTCGTGTTAGCATCTTAATGTAAATTTGGCAAGATAGATATGTGGTTGCAGAGCTGCTCTGGGTTTTCCATCAGCCCTGCTCTCTAATAGACTGAGAGTTTATACACCAAGAATGGAAAACCAATAATCAGATCTGACTTCACAGGCCAATTCCAATTGGGGCTTCTGATCATTTTAGCTAAGCCCCATCTGTACTCTTTAAGCAGGATTATTGACTTCCTGTCTCAGCATCTTAGTCACCTAGTAGCCAGGCATGAGACAGAGTGCCTGGGATTTATGTAAAATACAGGAAATGTCTACATATTGATTAAGTGGAGGGACATGTTCGCTCAAATGGAAACTGTGTGTGAACACATACTTACAAGCCTGTTATTCTGTTAATCTGTTATAGAGATTGGATAGCCATTTGACCAGAATGGTGTAGGGCCTCCTGCTTGAGCAGGGGGTTGGACTAGAAGACCCCCAAGCTCCCTTCTAATGCTGTTATTCTTCCATGCTGAATCTTTACAGATTAACAGAATTGGAAGGGATTTTGTAGGTCATCTAGTCCAACCCCCCATCCAAGCAGGTGACCCTACACCTGTGATGGCAAACCTATGGCATGTGTGCCACAGGTGGCATGCAGAGCCCTCTCTGCGGGCATGCCAGCCGTCACCCCAGCCCAACTCCACTGTGTATGCATGCACATCTCCAGGTGGCCGGCTGGTCTTTGGATCCCTGCTGCACAAGTGCGGGGAGGGGTAGAGTGCATGTGCTGGGGGGGGGGGATAGTCGCATTGCATTTTTGGGATTTGTGTGCTCCCCGCATCCTGTTTTGGGCCTGGAAGGCCTCCTGCACAAACTTTGAAGCCAGAACAAGGTGTGGGGGTGCCGCATTTTGAGCCTGGAAAGCCTCCTGCACCAACCTGGAAGCCAAAAATGGGAGAGGGGATGGGATGCATGTGGGGGGGATGCACGTACATGTGCAGTTGGGGGGTGGGGCGTATGCATGGGGTAGGGTGCATGCACAGGGGGTGCCCGCATTGCATTTTGGGGTTCCATGCACACATTGAGCACTCAGCACCAAAAACTGCCCTACACCATTTCTGACAAATGGCAATCCAATCTTGAAAGCTTCCAGTGATGAAGCTCCCACAACTTCTGAAGGCAACTTCTGTTCCATGGGTTGATTGCTCTCACTGTCAGAAGATTCCTCCTTATTTCCAGGTTGAATCTCTCCTTGGTCAGTTTCTATCCATTATTATTCCTTGTCTGGTCTTCAGGTGCCTTGGAAAATAGCTTGACCCCCCTCCTCTCTGTGGGAGCTGCTCAAATACTGGAACACAGCTATCATGTCTCCCCATGTCCTTCTCTTCACTAGACTAGCCATGCCCAGTTCCTGTAATCTTGATCCACCTGTTCTGGGTCTACACCAGTGGTGGGGTACAATTTTTTTTACTACCGGTTCGGTGGGCGTGGTTTGGTGGCTGTAGCATGGCTTGATGGGCATGGCTTGGTAGCCTGGCAGGGGAAGGATACTATAAAATCCCCATTCCCTCCCAATCAGCTGAGACTCGGGAGGCAGAGAATAAACGAGGCTGGGGCCAGTCAGAGATGATATTTACCAGTTCTCCGAACTACTCAAAATTTCTGCTACCGGTTTTCCAGGACTGGTTTGAACCTGCTGAATACCACCTCTGGTCTACACTAAAAAGCTCAGTAGGAATTTCAAAGCTAGCAGGCAAGATGTCCAGCACCCAAGAGGATGCTCCTTCACAAGTGGTGAGATGAAGCCATTGTACAATGAAAGACTCACACAACTGGAAAAGTTCTTTAGATCCAGCAAAGTAAGACAATGATAAAGTGCTGAGTCTAATCTCCAAAGAATTATAGCTTTCCTTCACCGGATTTACCAATTCTGTAAGAATTCGGCCCAACTGTACATCCTGGCCGAAGCAAAAAGAGAAATATTTCTACATTGTTGTCCACGTTTTCATTTTATCACCGATCATCCATCTCCCACATACTCAACTTGGAATATATCAAGGCTTTCTTTTTTTTGAAAACAGACCATAGTGGCTGGGTAAAAGCTTCATGCTACAGGAACATTTTATGTGTTTCTCTCGGCTTTGCAGTGGGTTCCTCTCCCTCCCTTTTGTGGGGCTAATGCAT
The DNA here is from genome assembly GCF_964273705.1 of Natrix helvetica. Lineage (NCBI taxonomy): Eukaryota > Metazoa > Chordata > Lepidosauria > Squamata > Natricidae > Natrix > Natrix helvetica. Next base: position 284,600,881 of record NC_138552.1, on the reverse strand, counting down.
TTGTCTGCTCAAGCTGTGGCCCTGTCAAAATTCTCCCCCACAGGCTTTTTTTTTTCACAGACAAATCCTTTGTTGGTTTTCTCCATTCACTCGCTGCAGTCTGGGATGGAGCATAAACAAGTATAAAAAGGGGGAAATGAATGCCATCTGTTGTTCTTCATTAAGCTGGTTATAGCAGAGAACAATTTGGAATTGATACTCACAAAGGTGCATTCCCCCCCCCCCCCAAAGGACATCACAACAGAGCTCATTTTGCCATTCGCTGGAATCAGCTATTCATCAAAACAATGCTGGGAAGACCAAATATCTGTGCATTTTATAGTTCATCCTTCTTCCGAAGCAAATCCTCAGTTTGCATGCCCAGAACCTTAATTTACCCAGGGTTCTGAGTCTGCATGACACCCTGAGCAATAAACAAACTGTTGGTTGGGATGTATAACATGGTAAGCTAAAATATGGTATCTAATTTGTAATTCAAGGAGTTGAGCAAGCAGACCTAAGGTATAAAACAGGAGTGGAGGACTTCTTGGTGTTGTTGAATTAAAATTCAGGAGGAAGAGTCAGTATGGCTACTGGCTGGCTACTTGCAGATTGGCTGGGAGTTGTTGTCACTGGCATTTGTTAGAAGCCATCATGTGTTTGATCTTGATCTTTAGTTGATCAATGTCCTGATAACATAAAAATGATACTTGGATGCATCGGATGACACTTGCCCCTTGGAGCCCATGATTTGTTGTTGTTTAGTCACTATTTGTTGTTAGTTGCAAAGTCGTGTCTGATCTATTGCAACCCCATGGACAATGTTCCTCCAGGCCTTCCTGTCCTCTACCATCCTCCGGAGTCCATTTAAACTCAAGTGACTCCAGCCAGCCACCTTATTCTCTGTCGTCCCCTTCTTCTTTTGCCCTCCATCTTTCCCAGCATTAGGCTCTTCTCCAGGGAGTCCTTCCTTCTCATTGGGTGACCAAAGTATTTGAGTTTCCTCTTCAGGATCTGGCCTTCTAAAGAGCAGTCAGGGTTGATCTCCTCTAAGACTGACAGGTTTGATCGCCTTGAAGTCTGAGGGACTCGCAGGAGTCTTCTCCAGCACCAGAGTTCAAAGGTCTCAATTCTCTCAGTCACGTCCAATTTTTCATGACCCAACGGACCACAGAACACCACTTTCTTCACATCATAATAAAATACATTGGTTTATGGATTGGATCTGAAATCTATAAAAATATCAGTATTGTGGCCATCACTGGACTGAAGAAACAATAACAAGACAGTGTTATGTATTTTTCCTTTGCAATAAATAACACTACAGGGAGTCCTCAACTTACCCCAGTTCATTTAGTGACCGTTCAAAGTTACAACAGCACTGGAAAAAGTGACTTATGAGCTTTTCTTCACACTTATGACCATTGGAGTATCTCAAGGGTCATGTGATCAACATTCAGACACTTGGTGACCAACTCATATTTATGACGGTTGTAGTGTTCCAGAGCCGTCTGACAAGCAAATTCAATGGGGAAGCCAGGTTCATCTTTTATTTATTTTATTTTATTTAGTTTGTCAAATGTGTGCAAGATAACAGGTATAAGTATAAACGTGGACACGAACAAAGGAAATGAGTACAAATAAATGGGGACAGTGGGACAGAGATGGAAGTCACCCTGGTGTGCTTATGCACGCCACCTTTACGGACCTCTTAAGAATGGGGTGAGGTCCACGGTAGACAGTTTAAGGTTGAAGCTGTGGGGGTTTGAGAATGTAACAACGGAGTCGGGTAGAGCATTCCAGGCATTGACCACTCTCTTGCTGAAGTTGTATTTTCTGCAATCGAGTTTGGAGCGGTTAACCGTGAGCTTGTATGCATTGTTTGCCCGTATACTAATGAGGTTGAAGCTGGTCGTTGACAGGTAGGACGTTGTAGCAGACAATTTTGTGTAGTATGCTTAGCTCAAACCGTAGGCGGCGTAGTTCCAGGTGGTCCAAGCCCAAAATTTTGAGCCTGGTGGCATAAGGGATTCTATTGCAAGCAGAGGAGTGGAGTCCTCTTAGAATAGAATAGAATAGAATAGAATAGAATAGAATAGAATAGAATAGAATAACAGAGTTGGAAGGGACTTTGGAGGTCTTCTAATCCAACCCCCTGCCTAGACAGGAAACCCTATACCATTTCAGACAAATGGCTACCCAACATCTTCTTAAAGACTTCCAGTGTTGGGGCATTCACAACTCTTCTCGTGAAATACTTCTGGACCCACTTCACTTAACAACCGTGTCACTAATTTAACAATTGAAGTGATTCGACGGTTGCAAGAAGGGTCGTAAAATTGGAAAAAATTCACTTAACACATATCTCACTTAGCAAGAGAAATTTTGGGCTGAATTATGGTCATAAATCAAGGATTACCTGTATTGCATTTTGTGAGGCACACTCAAAAGGTCACACCGTACATTGGATTGCAGCCTAAACATGGATAAGTTTTTTCCTTGACTTTTTTTTAGTAAGATACCTTAAAATCCATTATGTTCTGGCCCTTTCAATAATCTGTTTCTCTCCTTCTTCCCAGGAATTATTCCTATTATAATTTTGTTAACAGCAGCATTGTCTAAAATTGGGTCTATCGGGAAAAGAAAAAATAAATAAATGATGAATGAAATAAATGCCTGTTCAAGGCCGTAATGGCTTTTAAAAACCTACAGAAAACTTTGCTAAATCAATGGAAAGCATCAAAAGGAAGAACACAGGCCTGGATAGCTAATAAATACCAGAGGAATTTGCATTAAAAAGAAAATCAAATTCATATTTTTTTCTATATTTCAGAATACGAATATCTCCCAAAATGGTAAAAATAAACAATTAAGATGAGATGCAGATTTCAGGGTTACAACCAGAGTAAAATTATTCCTGAACTTAGATAGTTATCACCTGGTACAGGTAATCCTCGACTTATGACCACAATAGAGCTCAAAATTTCCAATGCTATGTGAGACATTTGTTAATTGAGTTCTGCCCAGTTTACGACCTTTCTTGCCACGGTTGTTAAGTAAATTGCTGCAGTTGTTAAGTTAGTACCATGGTTGTTAAGTGAATTTGGATCCACGTTAACAGTGATCACATGGCCTCAGGACACGGCAACTGGCATAAATATGAGTCAGTTTGTCAGTGTATAAAAATTTATGAACTGGAATAGCCATAGAAACAAGTCATGGGAACCATTTGGTGACTGAGACACAGGATTTGTTGTGAGCCCTGTGAGATGGCTCGGAGCCTGGACGTGGCTTAGCTTAACTGTTTTGGGTATATAAGAGTTCATTTGTCTTTGTCTGATTGCTTCTTGTTCTTGTACTACTTCTTCTCTCTGCCATGTTGTAAAAGCTGCATGGGTATTGTATACATGCATCATGTTTTATATTATCTTCATATGAGTTTCATCTTCAGGAGCTGGCCTTTTAAAGAGCAGTCAGGATTGATCGCCTCTAAGACTGGCCAGTTTGATCGCCTTGCAGTCCAAGGGACTCGCAGGGGTCTTCTCCAGCACCTTAGTTCAAAAGCCTCCATTCTTTGACGCTCAGCCTTCCTTATAGTCCAACTTTCACAGCCATCCATTTGGGAAAACCATAGCCTTGACTAGACACACTTTTGTTGGCAGGGTGATGAACATTAGGGCTGTTGAAAGCTTCAAAGGGCTTCATTGACATGTGGATCAAAGACCCCTTTGAAATTCTTCAATGAAGCCCTGTGGTTGATCATCTTAAAATGTAGCAGCTGCTCCTCTCGGTCCTGGCCCCAAAATGGGGCTTTGTGGATGTGTCAAGCCCTGATAAAAAGGCCCCATTCATTGAACCTCAGGTGACCAGTCATGCCAAATTGGCACCGTATCATATGAGGAATCCGTTGCTCTTCAACTATCTCTCATGCGTGTAGAGATCGTTCTTCATGGGATTGTGCGAAGCTTTGTTCCGAAGGCTTTGATTTGAAGGCAATTAGATCCAATCATGTCTTTCAGTCGAGCCTTTGAACCGAATCGACCTTTTCACTTCGATGCTTTTAAATAAAGCTGGCCACCTTCCATTGGACTGAAATATCCTCTAAGCATCTGCACACATGTACGGAGGCCTCTCCAATCGACTGTGTCGGTCAAACTGATGAGTCAATCAAATTCAGGTCTCAGATTAGATCTTTGATTTATGCCTTACCTGATAGGATGACACAATTTCATTTAAAGTGCTGCTCTGGAAAGCAACAGCTGGGAAGAGCTTTTAAATCAGCCGTATGGGTCTGAAAAAAAAAAGTAGCTTTAACCCTGTTGGAAGAAATGTCCTTCTGGGTTCAGTTCCAAGTGGGGAAAAAGACACTGGAAACATGGAGGCTGCTTAGAAAGATGGTTTAATGGTGGACAGGACCACATGGCTTGAGGTCCTGGGGAAAAAGGGGATCACATGCTTTCAGGTGTTGGGTGAAGAAGAAGAGTGCGAGAGGAGGGGCTTGCTGGGTTTTTAATACTCTATTCGTCCCCACCTCGTTGTTTTTGTTCCTGTGTAAGAAATGTATTCTGATTGGTTGTCAGACTCCCACGGTCTGAGACTCCCACAGCTCTCTAGGCTGTGTTTTGAGTCCAAAGTTTGGTTGAGTTCTCAGATGCCATGTTGTGAGTTGGGTAAAGGGTAATACTAGCATGCCTTGATCCCATCCCCCTGGAGCTGAAGGGGAGAACTCTTTATTATGTAAAGGGACTGACTTGGGCATCTTAATGGCCCATTGACAAAGGGGGATGGGCAGGAAGCTGCAGGAAGTTACTTTGTCTTTAAACATGTTTAAAACATGTTTAAAACATGTTTAAACATGTTTAGAATGTTTAAAACATGTTTCTCTCTTTTCACATCCAGGAAAATATAATATTCTGCCTTTTCAATATTTCCTAGGATATTTCCTAGGAGAGGAGTGGGTTTTAACTTCCTACAACCCTTTGAAAAGAAATATTCATGTATAATGTAAAATGTTAACCCTCTTTTCAACATTAAAAGAAAACAAATCCAAAAGTAGAAGATCATATTTACTATCTTCCTGCAACAATCTCCTTCTCTATACTTTAGATATTCATAGGGTAAATGTTCCCCTTGCACACCTGTGCTAGTTGTTCCCGACTTTAAGGGGTGGTTTTCATCTCCGTTTCAAAGCTGAAGAGCCAGTGCTGTCCGAAGACATCTCTGTGGTCATGTGGCCGGCATGATTAAACACTGAAGGCGCATGGAGCGCTGTTACCTTCCCACCAAAGGTGGTCCCTATTTTTCTATTTGCATTTTTATGCGCTTTCGAATTGCTAGGTTGGCAGAACCTGGGGCAAGTAACGGGAGCTCACTCAGTTACGCGGCGCTAGGGATTCGAACTGCCAAACTGCCGACCTTTCTGATCCACAAGTTCAATGCAGTAATGGTATCCTCTTATCTTCACTACCTGTTTTGGTAGTGGGAGCACACCAGCATGTGGAGAAGGCTCTTGATGTTGTCTGGGTGGGTGGGTGGAGCCTCGTGCGGCCTCCACTACCAGTTCACCCAAAACCAACAAATCGGCAGAATACCATCTCTGGTTCACTGTCTTAGCCACTGAGCCACTGCTGCAGCCATTCATGTACCCTCCCGTGTATTCTGAAGCACCTCTTTTGAAGGAGTTGCATTTACTCATACAAGTATTTACCAATTTCTTTCCAAGACAGGAAAGAAATAGGCTTTCCTAATTGAATCTAATTCACAGCACTTTGGGCTGAATGGTTCACATCAAATAAAAATCAAATCAAATATGTAGATTACGGTCTTTGGCCAGTCTTTGCAATAAAAAGAGTACAGTAAAGAAGATAAATACACAACAATTTCTTATTGGGAAAGGGGGAAAAATAATAGGACAATGAAACTACATATCTAATTAAAAGTTTACAGTATACTTTGGTATGCTCTTACCAACTTTAATAAGGATACACTTATTAAAATATATACAAGTTTATAAAAGTTGGTGAAGATATTGGAGTGTGGGGTTAACTTCCCTTAAAAATAATAATTCTTAAATGACAATTAAAAATACCGTATTTTTCGGAGTTTAAGGTATAAGATGCACCTAGATTTTGGGGAGGAAAACAAGGGAAAAATATTTGCCTCTGCCTTTCAGCAATTTGCCTCCTTGCAACAAAAACTACAGACAATATACACCGTTTGTAGTGTTATATTTCAGACTATACTTGTACAGATGCTGTTAAAATTGATGTGCTTTCTGGAAGTATAGTTATTCTCTGCTATTTAAAAGAATAGCACTTTTAAAAACAATAGCACTGGGCCTCTTCAGTGTAGCTAACATGCTTAAAGACATAAATACCACATCCTTTGTCGAGCTAAAGCACCTGTAGTTTACGCAGAAACGCTAAACCACAAAGCCTGTCCGGAGAACTCCGGGCATGAGAGAAAACCACATCCTATGGAAAGCTTCTAACCTGCTTAAGTTTTGCCCTGCAACAAGATTTTAACCAATCATGTAATCGTGTGTTGTATTACGAAAACCCTTTTTGTATGCCTTAATAAATACCGTCTCAATCAGCCAGTGGGGGTTCTTTTGGCATCCTGCTGAGCTGGTTGGTGCGTTTTTACACACCTTGGTGTCCGTGCTTCCTTAGCAGAGCCAGACCCACCTAGCTAAGGCTCACCCTAACGAGGGTTCTCACCCCTTCAGGGGTCCACGAGCCTAGCTCAGGTGCACCCTCATGAGGGTCCCAAAAGCAGACGAGGTCGTCGCCGTGTGGCAGCCAGCCGCACAATCACAACTGGTGACCCCGACGTGCCGAATTGCCTTCGGCTGTCCCACGCCGAGTCCCGTGGCTACGTGTTCGGCGCCTTGATTCTCATCTCACGCACCTGTCGGGCAAGCGCATCGTAAGTATGAGCTCCTCACTCTCAAAGTCTCATGCCTTTCATAGGCATGGACTTTCCCTTTTAATCAAGAAGCCAATAGTCTGCAGAAACTTAACGGCACCACTGTATAAGAACAAAGACTAAAATTGCCTCAAATGGAGGGAAATCTCTCCCTCGTTTGAAGAAAAAATAAAACAGGAATTCATTGATCTTCTGTCTTAATCATGGCAAACTCTTACCAATAAACCAAAACAATTGGCTGATTTTAAAAATAACAGGAAAGTCCTGCCCATGATATCAAAAAAGAATTTGATTTACCTTCTAAAATACATTTGGCAGATATGATTGAAGTGTGTCAGGACATAAGAACATCTTCTTATAAAACTAATTTGTTAGTAGCTGCTTTATTGCAAGGCAGCAAACCTCAAGAAAAGCGTTATTTTAAAAGAGAGTGTAAAAATCCAAGGAGGGGCATGTTTGTAACATCTCGCCCTCTCTTTCATCAGGGATCAAAACCCTAGTACAAAAATGATTTATGTGTCCTCGGAAAAAATACAACTCTCGCTTCCCCTTTCCTGACTTTTGCTTTTGCAATCCTCCCCCGCTGTGCATTCAATTTCCTTTGACTTACCGTTCTTTGCATCTATAATGATAGTGTGTAAAATTAATGTGGCAAAAGAAATGTAACTACAGGTGTGAATGGGTGTGTATGTAGTCAGTATTGGATGCTTGAAATGTAAGGTTTGTTGGCTGAAAAAGCAGAGCGTGTTGTGTTAAAAGAGCCTGTCGTTTTAACAAAACATTTTTTCCCTTCCTCTCACCCCCCTCTTTGCCCCTGGTGAGAAGGCAGGAGGAGGGGGGCTGTGTTCTTTTCACCATTTTTTTTCTTTTCTCTTCCTGCCAGCCGAGAAAGGCGGGGTAAAGGGTGATATCTGATGCCTGCATCTGAAGTTTTAATTCAACTTTGCTTTTTGGAAAATTTTAATATTGACTCAAATTATTTTATTTAGATTGTTTGTTTTATTTTTGAAGCTGTTTTTTTTCTCTTTTATGTTTTTATGTTTGCGTGCACTTTGCATACTTAACAGATGGCACTAGAAAGACAAATTGATAATGAGGAACTTTCTCTGAAATTGGCTTATGAAAATACTAATAGGGATTGTCAAAAGCTTCTTCAACCTATAGCAAATCGTCCCGGGGTTACTTTAGCTGATTTCCTTCAGGCTTGTTGCATCGTGGGTACAACTGACCACAAGATGGGGGCTCTTGCTGCTGCGTTGCAACAAAATGGCGCGTTTCCTGCTTCTTCTTCATCTGCTTCTTCCCGCCCTACCGGAAATTGTTTAAATTGTGGGAAACCTGGTCATTTCAAGGCTTAGTGCCGCACCCTTGGGGGCGGTGCAAACAGGAACAATCTACAAAGAAGCTCCAAACCAAAAACTGTACCTTTCCTCTGGAACTCTATGCATCTTTGCTAGCATTTCAACAATTTTCTGATCAGCCTTTTAATCTCATTTTGGATAGTCTGTATGTCTCTCAAATTATTTCTTCTATCTATGAAGCTTATCTCTCTCCTTCCATTGAACCTACCTTGCTGTCCTTTTTCTTTCCCTACAAACTCTTATTTCAAAAAGACAACACTTATTTCAAAAAGACAACACTCCTTTCATGTTTCTCACATCAGAAGCCATCAGCCTTTTCAATGGCATTTATGAAACAATTTGATCTCTCTTCAACAGAAGCGGCTGCAATCATTCAACAATGCCCCACATGCAGTCATCAAGCACATTCAGTGCCTATGGGAGTAAATCCTAGGGGCACTGAATCCTGCCAGATCTGGCAAATGGATGTCACCCAATATGCTTCATTTGCCCCGTGGAAATATCTACATGTTTCCATTGACACTTATCAACCACTGCATTCGTACCTTTGCAATGTTGGGACGCCCAATTGAACTGACTCACAAACATGCCCTGAATAAATCAAAAGAGGAAAAATACCTCGGCCTCCCAGCCCTGCAAAACAAAACTCAATCTTTGTTTATTTACTTTGAATCAATTGAATTTTTCAATTTCTAATTCAACCGCTTATCAGAGACATTTTCAACAAAAAACAAGTTTGCCTCTTCATCTGGTATATTTACACCAATTACCAGACAAAACATGGTTATGACCGATTACTTTAATTACTTGGGGGTGGGGCTAGGCTGCTGTGTTTACATCTACAGGATCCAGCCAAAGATGTTGTGCCACCAACCCCTGACTCCTATCCCAGAGATGGCAACGGTGACTCTACACCAACCCGATCCTGTCATGCCAGTCATCCAGTGACATGGGGAGATGTGAAGAATTTAACCACCAAAGCGCACCCGAGAATTTGTGTGCTGCAATTTTTGTGTTTTATTGATAATGACTGTATTTTGAGCTGTCATATCACCCAGACTTTCACTTGAACAACACATGAAACAAGACTTATGGGTACAGCTTGCATACATCACACAAACTGATGCCTTTTGTTTGTCTTAAGTGTATATATGGAAAATTTGCTTTCTACATGTTTAATCCCAAAACCACCTCTCACGTTGGCCCAGGGTCAGGTTTATGCCTTGTATAGACAACTGCAGGGATATCCCTCTCCTGATCATAGTCCTTTTCTAGCCCTTTGTAAGAAGATGACTTTACAAACCATCACACTATGAACAAAACTTACTCAGTGACACTTTTTATCTCATTTCCTGCGGAATTGTGCATCAAATGGAATAATTCTGCCACAAGGAAGCTCTCCAGCATTACAGACCCTGCACAAAAATCCTTCCACTGCCTGGCACCTGCCCTGAGAAACCATGGTCTCCAACAATCCTGTGCAAACATGGAAGGGGATGGACCTCTCTGATGCCTTTAGTGGATGGTGGTCAAAAATTGCCTGGTTTGCAAACTGTAGTTGCGCTTATTGGAATGATTGCTTTAGGCTGCATAATATTACCCTGTGTTTTGCCAATCTTTGTTCATACTATCTCAAATAGTTTGTCATTGTTAACTGTTCCTGATTGGAACACATATATGGAATTTGGGACTGGAATAAATTGAGTAGTAAATGCGGGTTGAGATGGATGCCCACTGGGAGGTCCCAAATTAGAAAGCTGTGCTTGCAAAGCTAAAGTAATATCGAAACCATCTTAACAGGGACTTTCAAACTGAGGAAATAACAGCTTGCAATGTAGAAAATGTGGCTGCACTTGTATATTTCTGCATATCCTGTTCCAACCACATGGCCATGAACTGTGATGTTTCTATAATATGATGCTGAAGAATAATGCATATATGTTGGTGCCAACAGATGAAAGTAAGCAACCCTTGCTACATTTCTCCTCGGACAACGATTCAGAAGATGACGCTGAGAGTATGGTAGGTGCGGACACAGGAAGCTTGGGGTCGGAGGGCAACTCGCGACCTGAGATAGCACTCACCTCCATGGACGTAAAAGCTCCATGTTTTCAGCTTTAATAAAGTAAAAACAGAGGAGATGTAGCTAACATGCTTAAAGACATAAATACCACATCCTTTGTCGAGCTAAAGCACCTGTAGTTTACGCAGAAACGCTAAACCACAAAGCCTGTCCGGAGAACTCCGGGCATGAGAGAAAACCACATCCTATGGAAAGCTTCTAACCTGCTTAAGTTTTGCCCTGCAACAAGATTTTAACCAATCATGTAATCGTGTGTTGTATTACGAAAACCCTTCTTGTATGCCTTAATAAATACCGTCTCAATCAGCCAGTGGGGGTTCTTTTGGCATCCTGCTGAGCTGGTTGGTGCGTTTTTACACACCTTGGTGTCCGTGCTTCCTTAGCAGAGCCAGACCCACCTAGCTAAGGCTCACCCTAACGAGGGTTCTCACCCCTTTGGGGGTCCACAAGCCTAGCTCAGGTGCACCCTCACGAGGGTCCCAAAAGCAGACGAGGTCGTCGCCGTGTGGCAGCCAGCCGCACAATCACACTTCAGATCAAGCATTTATTTTAAAAAGCTTCTTCATTTTGTTGTCTAGAATAATAATAAAGCAGCCTTTAAAAAATAAGTCTAATAATTTGAACATTCTATAGGCATTTATAGTTGTTGACTTACCTCCTTGCAGCAAACAGCCTGATTAGCACAAGAAAAAAAAATCTGCCTCCCAGCAATTTGCCATGAGGAACAAACAGCAAATTTCACTTTCAATTTCTCCCGATCATCAGCTGTTACAGGCTACAGGGATTGCTATAGCTTATTGAAGCCTCCTTGCAAGCCCCCGTTTGCTGCAAAGAGGTAAATTGCTGGGAGGCAGAGGCCAAAGGGTTGGGGTCGGTAGATGGGGCTACATTCAGTGTATAAGACGCACCCAAATTATCACCCTCTTTTAGGGGGGGAAAGGTGCGTCTTATACTCTGAAAAATACGTTAAGTTACATGTATCTGTATTGCCTTATATTTGAAAATAATTGAGTTCAGTGCATGTACTGGAGCATCATAGAAAGGACAGATTATGAGGTCATGAGCAAGAGTTTTTACCTCCCTGGATCCACAAGGCGGTGCCTCCGCCGCAGTGCCTCTGCCAGCTTCTGCTGCGGGCAGCCTTCCTGAGCTCCATTTTCACTGGCAGAGGGTAACAGGAAGCCGTCACAGCTGAAAACAGAGCTCGGGAGACTGCCAGAGCACTCAGGCCACCACAGGCGCCCCTGACACGAGTGAGGTTGAACTGACCATGCCCCCCTGCCTGCCCCAAGGTCAAACACAACCCTAATGTGGCCCTCAATGAAATTGAGTTTGACACCCCTGGCTTAGAATGCAATAACTAACATTTGGCTTGGCTGACTGAATCATAACATCGTAGTGTTGGAAGGGACCTGGGTGGTTTTCATTTTTCTTGCCTAAATGTAGAACCTTACTTTTAGGCAAGAAAAACAAAATGCTCACGTATAGTACATGTGGTATAGTACTTGCTCAATAGTAGTAACTGTGAGAGGGATCTTGGAGTCCGAGTGGACAACCATTTAAATAGGAGCCAGCCGTATGCAGCAGCTGCCAAAAAAGCCAACACAGTCCTAGGCTGCATAAACAGAGGGATAGAATCAAGAATCACGTAAAGTGTTAATACCACTTTATAATGCCTTGGTAAGGCCTACCAAATAAATAAACCTACCAAATAAATTGGTGTGTTCAGAGGTGGGATTCTACCAGTTCTGACTGGTTTGGGTGAACCGCTACCTCCGACAATCAGCTGGAAGCGAACAGGTTCGCTCCAACGACCAAGTGGGCCCACTCACTCGCCCCTGCGCTGTACTGACCTATATTTATAGGTTGTGTGGCAGAGTGGATTGCCATACCTCAGCTGGTTTCCTCCACAGCAGTAATATGAAAGGTAAGTTTTCTCCAAACTGTGCAACAGGCAATCACAGAACCGGTTGTGTTCCTTCTCAGGAATGCTGTCCTACCTGCATTTTGATGCTGGGTCTCTTGCCCAAAACATCTACAAAAGGAACCTTTAGCAAAAATAACTCCTTAAATTACTTCCTCCCGCTAATCTCCTTCCTCTTGAAAATGGAAATAAGCATGAAGACAGTTAGAAAGCTTGAAGGTCCGGAAGCGAGATTATCATTCCACCGAATGTGACTTGGAGAACTACATTAATACCTGACCAGCCTGTAAATAAACAGATTATTGCAACAAATTTCTTTTCCCAGCCCAAGGGAACTGAGACTGCAGAGTCTATAAACTTCCCAGGTGTTGAAGAAGGAGGTTGGGGGAAAAAATGCATCCATCTCATCTGTAATAAAAGCTCTCCTTTATTTAAGAATTGTCGGAATGCAAATTTGCTTCAGTTTGCCAACAATTTATTGGCAATGTTTCCAGGCAGGTGTAAAAGATATAATGATGTGCAGTGAAGTTATAATTACGTTGTGCAATGACCTCTGTTTGGAATTATTTATCTTCACTTCAAAGAAAGGTGGAATTGTATATTATCTCACCGGGAGATCGCTGGCTTTGATTTCAGAGCCTGTGCAGATTTATCAGAGGTGTCACATTCTCTCCATTTTGAAGGTTCTTGTATTAGACGGTGGGGAAGAATGCCATCTTTTAATGCATTCTTAGACCGTGGAAAAGCGGCATGCAGGATTACCACTAGCGAGGAAATACAGTACTTTGATTGCTTCTGACTTGTCTGAGTGTCGGGGTTCCAAATAGCATCCAAAAGTAAATCAGAGTCCAAGGCAAAGTATTGCTCAATTCAGTGACGTGCGGTGAGGTTTATGGCTGATGAGGCTGGTAACATCATCAGGAAGGCGGGGAATGGGACTATGTGTGCTGGAGGCTGAGGCTGCCTCAGCCTCCAGCACACGTGATCCCATTCCCCGCCTTCCTGAGCGTGCTCCGCCGGCTCGCGCTCCGCAGTCCTCGAAAGCGACTGGGGAACGACAAGAACCTTCCTACCTCTGCTGGACTTCGCGCGCTCCTCGCGACTGCAATATACGTCCAGAAGTGGCAGGGGTTGTTGGGCTGGAAGCCCAAACCCCATTAGCCACAAAAGCCGTATCTGGACGTATATTGTAGTCGCGAGGAGCGCGCGAAGTCCAGCAGAGGCAGGAAGGTTCTCGTCATTTCCCAGTCGCTTTCGTGGCTTCGTCATCCGGGAGCGCCGACAACATTTCTGCCTCCGCAGCTTCTGGGCGCGGCCGGACGGATGTAGCCAGAGCGACGCCGAGGCAGTCCGGCGGGCGAGCGATCAAGGATCAGGCTGCCTGATCCTCCATCGCTCTCTCTCTCCCTCTTTCGTCCGCCCGGACTGCCTCGGCATCGCTCTGGCTACATCCGTCCAGCCGCGCCCGGGAGCTGCAGAGGCAGAAATGTTGTCGGCGCTCCTGGATGACGAAGCCACGAAAGCGACTGGGGAACAACGAGAACCTTCCTGCCTCTGCTGGACTTCGCGAGCTCCTCGCGACTGCAATATACGTCCAGAAGTGGCTTTTGTGGCTAATGGAGTTTGGGCTTCCAGCCCAACAGCCTCTGCCACTTCTGAACGTCTATTGCAGTCGCGAGGAGCGCGCAAAGTACAGGGGAGGCAGGAAGGTTATTGGCGCTTCCGAGAACCCTCCTGCCTCTGCAGGTTGCCCAGCTGGCACCGGCCCGCGTGCGCACCTCCTCCTCCTCCCTCCTCTTCCTCTTCACTCCCCCAAAGGTCTTCTCCTTACCGGAACTTAGCGGGAGCTGTGTAAAAGGGATTGGAGGAAATATATATTATTATTATATATTATTTCATGAAGAGAGGTGAGGCTCTGCTTCCCCTGCCTCCCCTGACCGCACGTCCCTGGCTCAATTCCAATTTATTAAGAGAGCCATGTTGGCACTTCTGAGAAAACCTGAATATGAAAGCTTCCCAGTTTTCCCCACCCAGTTGAAAGTTCATGACTTTGCCCCCACACATGGTCCAATCTTCCACTGCCATGCTGGCAGGTCCACCCATCCAGTTCCAGTCAGGTGCAGAAGTGCAAAGACAAAGAATGACCTTGGCTTTCTAGAAAGAATTTTGTTATGGCTACATAGCATCTAACTCCGTACAATCCCACCTCTCATTTTCCCACAATAGAAATTGCATAGTAGAATAATAGAAAATGTGGCAGGCCAAAGATCCAAAAGAAAAGATGGCTGCAGGCCTGACACTGAGTTTAGGCCCAGTGCAGAATTTATTTTAGAATACAAGTAGTCCTCAACTTACAACAATTCATTTATTGACTGTTTTTACAAATGGTTATAACGGCAATAAAAAAAGTGACCCATGATGGTTTTTCACACATACGACCATTGCAGTATCCCCATGGACAAAATTCAGATGCTTTGCAACTGACTCATATTTATGACGTTTGCGGCTAAGATGCTGAAGGTCGGCAGTTCGATGGTTCAAATCCCAAGCCCCACGTAACGGAGTGAGCTCCCCTTACTTGTCCCAGCTTCTGCCAACCTAGCAGTTCAAAAGCACGTAAAAAATGCAAGTAGAAAAATAGGAACCACCTTTGGTGGGAAGGTAACAGCATTCTGTGCGCCTTCAGGGTTTAGTCATGCCAGCCACATGACCACGGAGACGTCTTCGGACAGCGCTGGCTCTTCGGCTTTGAAACGGAGATGAACACTGCCCCCTAGAGCCGGGAACAAGTAGCACACATGTGCAGGGGAACCTTTACCTTTACCTTTAAGGGTCATGTGATCACCTTTAGTGACCTTCTGGCAAGCAAAGTCAACGGGGAAGCCAGGTTCACTTAACAACTGTGTTATTGCCTTAACAACTGCAGTGATTTACTTAACAACTGGAGCAAGGAAGGTTGCAAAATGAGGGCAAAACTCACTTAATAAATGTCTCACTTACCAACATAAATCTTTGGTTGTAAGTTGAGGACTACCTGTAAATAAAAAATAGATTTACCAGGACATTTTAGATAAAGGAACTATTTCCTAAATAAATAAATAGGTGACATTGTCAGGCCCTAAGGTGGATACATGGTGATTCTTTACCGAATTCTTTATTGTTCTATACCCATAGCCAGAATCTTGCCAAACTAAAGCACTTTGTTCTCTGCATCTATAATATAATACAATACAATAGCAGAGTTGGAAGGGACCTTGGAGGTCTTCTAGTCCAACCCCCTGCCTAGGCAGGAAACCCTATACCGTTTCAGACAAATGGCTATCCAACATCTTCTTAAAGACTTCCAGTGTTGGGGCATTCACAACTTCTGGAGGCAACTTTTGTTCCACTGATTAATTGTTCTAACTGTCAGGAAATTTCTCCTCAGTTCTAAGTTGCTTCTCTCCTTGATTAGTTTCCACCCATTGCTTCTTGTCCTGCCCTCAAGTGCCTTGGAGAATAGCTTGACTCCCTCTTCTTTGTGGCAACCCCTGAGATATTGGAAGACTGCTATCATGTCTCCCCTAGTCCCCTATATTCTGTGAACTATTAGGGAGGGGCTGTATTCTCTCACACTCCATATCTGGAGTGAGTTGCCTCTTACTTCTCTGGAATTTAGCCTACTTACTATATTCCGATCACAGATCTAGGGTGCCTTAGGGAGGAGTCACCAACCTGTAGGCTGTGACCCATTACCAGGCCGTGGCATAATTGCCACCGAGTCATGTGAGTGGCCGGCTGGCGCATGTATTCCCATGCGCGTGCACAACCCCACTTGTGCAAGCGTTGCCATGAGTGTCACGGTCGGTCACAGCCATACTTGCACGAGCATCATCGGCCCCAGTTGCCGCCCCACTTGCAGAAGTGGTGCAGGTGGTGGTGGCTCCACTCACGTGATTTTCATTGCAGGCACTTGCAGTCCCATTCATGCAAGCCTCATTGTGGGCATTCTTGGTTCCATTTGCACAAGCCTATGTAGGAAGTTAAAACCCACCCCTCTGCTAGAAAACTGAAATATCCTGGAAAATATTAAGAAGGCGGAATAATATATTTCCCTGGATGTGAAAAGGGAGAAACATGTTTTTAAAGACAGAGTAGCTCCCTGCAGCTTCCTCCCCCCGCTTTGTCAATGAGCCATTAAAGCCTGAGCTGGTCTACTTTACATAATAAAGGTAGGATTAGCCTTCTACAGAAACTCACCGCATGGTATCTGGGAACTCAACCAAACTTGGGTCTCAAAACATGGCCTAGAGAGTTGCTCCTGCATGGCCCCATGGGAGTCTGACAACCAATCAGAATACATTTCTTACAAAGGAACAAGAAGCATAGAGGTGGGGCCAAACAGGTTATAAAAAACCCAGGAAGCCCTTTCTTTTCTCTTTCTTCTTCTTCACCCAACATCTGGAAGCATGTGACCCCCACTTTTCTGTTCAGGAGCTCAAGCCATGTGACCCTGCCCACCATTAAAACCATCATTCCAAGCAGCCTCCATGTTCCCAGTGTCTTTTTCCCCACTTGGAACTGAACCTAGTTGAGGATGCAAGCAGCCCCACTCGTGCAAGTGTCGCTACAATCATTGCACACACACACAGATACACACATACACACACAGGCACCTGTCCCTCCAACAAAATCATCCCCTCTTTACCCGCTCTCCCTGCTCTGGGCCCCCAGCCCAGAAATATTGGAGAACTCTGCCTTAGGAGCAAGAGAAGATCTTTGCCATCTCCAGATTTTAGCTCAACCTGCCTTCTTATTATAACAGTAACAGATTAACAGAGTTGGAAGGGACCTTGCGGGTCATCTAGTCCAACCCCCTGCCCAAGCATGAGACCCTACATCTGCCTCTACCTAGGATGGAACTCCACCTCTAGGCCATCGCAGCTGTTATTGTTATTGAAATTCCTGCTTCTGACTTCCGGATAAATTATAAACCTGTGGGGGAGCTGTAGTTTAGAGGTCTTACTGAATCTTAGTAGCAATCTGGCATCCAGGTGACTGAATCTTCCTTGACATATTGCAAGCCATTTTGAGGAGAATGCTTGGAGGAACAACAAAATGCCTCAGATAAGCTCAGTTTGGTCCAGTTGCCATGTTTCAATCTTTATAGATGCCTTTGGTCTGGATGATTGAATCTTCATTAACATACTGCAAGCCATTTTGGGGAGAAACCCAGTGGTGGAATTCAGCCAGTTTGCACCTATTCGGGAGAACTGGTTGTTGATTTTCTTTTCTTTTCTTTTTTTTTCAAATAATGATTTTTGTTTTTGTTTTGTTACAAATTTTAAATTCTTATAAACAAAGTGTTTCCCGGGCTTTCCCCTTTAACATCTTCTCATATGCATAGTTCATTTCACATCCTATTTCCATTTCCAATTTCAACCATGTTATTTCTTTTCTATGTCCCTCCATCTTAAATTTAATTTCTTCTTAATGCATAAAGAATATCATTATTTGCCCCCAAAGTTAGCCAAATTTATCATTTCATTTCCATCTGTTAGTCTATTTTACTAGCAGCTCCTCCAAGCCAGCTTTTATATAATAAGCATTTCACTTAGTTACCCACGATTAATAATGTTACTATAGTTTCCTCACATCATAATTAGCTACGTACCATTCACACAGTGGTGGGTTTCGGATCCTGTTACAACTGGTACAGTGCAACGGAGCCGGGTGTCCACCACATGAACATGCGCAGCACATGCGCAGCACATGCACAGCACATGCGCAGCACATGCATGCTTACTTACCACCTGTGATTCTCTGTGACGCCTCCGTGATGTTTCAGCTGCTCGGTGGAGCATCGGCAGGTGCCGTACGGTCCCTGCGCATGCGCGGAAGCCCCGAACAGCTCAAATATAGGTAAGGAGCGCGGGCGGGCAGGAGGGCCCTCCAGAGCACTGTACCGGAACGGTACCTGGTGCTCGCAGCAGGCACTGGTACGCCCGTACTGCGGCGCACCAGTCGTATCCCACCACTGCATTAACAATATTAACACATTTCATTTTATTCTACTAGTAAATCCTTTTCTTTCCCTTCTTCCTTCAGAGAACTGGATGTTGGAAGAAATCCCTTTTTGTTTGTTTTTCCACTTTAAAGGGCTAATCCTGTAAGGAAGGCAGGAAGGAAACATTCTGGTGTTGTTTGCAGCCTAATCTTTATTGCCCTGCTTACAGAAACTGCCTCTCCAGTTAACCCTTGTTACATTGTAACAGCTAAAGCGAAGTGCCCATCGACGTGAGTGACGTTGAGTTGGCCACACCCACCCAGTCACATGACCACCAAGCCACGCCTACCCAGCTGGTCATTAGGGAAGAGACCGGTGGGTAATTATTTGAATCCCACCACTGAAGAAACCCCTGAAATTGTTGTGGCTCGAATTGGTATGTTCCAACTGATTCTCTGCCAAACTAATTTTGCTCTGAATGGTGAAGTTGCTTGGATCTCAGGTTAACATCTCAGATTAACCAAGATTGTCCAGTTGCCACGATTCAACCTTTAGATGCCTTTGGCTTGGATGATTGCGTCTTCATTGGCATAAGGGGAAGAAGCAAAGCGAGATATCAAAAGAAGGCAGCTATAACTGGGATCAGGCTGGTTTGACATCTCCTGTTCAGTCTGAGTGAAATGAAACTGGTTTGGTTCTCCCAAAGAAGAGAAAAATAATAATTGAACGTTCATAAGCAAGGAACCTAAGTCTGGCACGCTAAAGTGGCAAAAAAGTTGTGGAAGATAACAAAAGTGAAGTGAAATGGAATGAAACATAGAAAATAACATGATAAAATAAATTAGAGAAAAGAAAAATAAATCAGAGAAGAGGAAAAATTGCTGAATGTTCATAAGCAACATTGCGCCAAGCTGAAGTGGCATAAATTGTCAAAAAGAATGAAAAATATGAAGTGAAATCAAATAAAAAATAGAAAATAAAGTAATAAAATAAATTGGAGAAGAGAAAAATAAACCAGAAAAGAGAGGGGAAAATAGTTGAGTGTTCATAAGCAAGGTGCTTATGTCTGCCGGGCTATAGAGGCATAAAAATAATAAAAGATAATAATAAAATGAAATGAAAAATAGAAAATAAACACTAGAAAAGAGAAAAATAAAACAGATAAGAGAAAAAAAACAGATTAACATTCATAAGCAAGGTGCTTAAGTCTGCCAGGCTGAAGTGGCCCAAAAGATGTCAAAAATAATAGCAGTGAAATGAAATGAAATAAAAAATAGAAAATAAAGTAGAGAAGAGAGAAAAATAAACCAGAGAAGAGAAAAAAATAGTTCAGTGTTCATACGGAAGGTGCTGAAGTCTACCGCGCCAAAGAGGCATAAAAGTTGTCAAAGATAATAAAAATGAAATGAAATGAAAAATAGAAAATGAAATAAACTAGATAAGAGAAAAAAAAATAGCCAAAAGTTCATAAACAAGGTTCTTAGGTCTGCCAGGTTGGAAGTGGCATAAAACATGTCAAAAATAATAAAAGTGAAGCAAAACATGGCATGGCACAGCACAGCATAAAATACGCAACCCAACCCAAACTACAGACTGTAGGGATCTTAAGTGAAAAATACAGAATAACAGAACAACAATGTTGGAAGGGACATTGGATCAGTGGTGGGTTTGGGCTGGTATGCCCCGGTACAGGCCTGCATTCCTTACCTGTATTTGACCCAACTGGGCCATTTGTACATGTGCACGCAGTGTATGGTGTTTGCGTGACGCTCCGCTGAGCAGCTGGAGCTCCATGGGTAGTGGGTGCGTATGCTTGCACAGTGCACATGCTTGTGGTGGACGCCTGGCCCCGTCGCAGCGTATTGGTTGTGATGGGCTCCGTAACCCACCACTGCATTGGATGTCTTCTAGTCCAACTCCTTACACAAGCAGGAGAGCCTATACCAGCCCTTGGGACGCGCACGAAGACTGCAGCTAGTCCAGAACGCAGCCGCGCGGGCAGTCATGGGGAGGACTAGGTACTCCCACGTAACACCGCTCCTGCGCGAGCTGCACTGGCTACCTGTGGTCTTTCGGGTGCGTTTCAAGGTTTTGACCACCATCTTTAAAGCGCTCCATGGCATAGGGCCTAGTTACCTGCGGGATCGCATCCTCCCACATACATCCCTGCGGCCAATTCGCTCTCACAGGGAGGGGCTTCTCCTGGTGCCGTCCACTAGGCAATGCCAATGGGCGACACCAAGGAGTAGGGCCTTCTCTGTGATGGGCCCAACCCTCTGGAATGACCTCCCCCCCGACATTAGAACCACCACTGACTTCCGCTCCTTCCAGCAGAAACTGAAGACTCACCTGTTCCGACTGGCTGGTCTGGCATAATTCTTAACGTCTACCTCCTGACATATATATTTCCTACTGGTTTTTTAGGGGACTTAATTTTATAAGACACTGGGGTTTTAAACTTTGTATATTTTAAATTATTTATTTAGCAATTACAGTTCTGTCTATTTTATCCTCCTCTTATTTATGTATTTATCCATTTAATAATTTTTAATTGTTATTATGTATGATGTTTTTGATATGGACTGTACACCGCCCCAAGTCCCTTTTGGGAGAGGGGGCGGTCTAGAAGTGCTAATTAAATTAAATTAAATTAAAAAATGCTGGCGAACCTATGGCACCTGTTGCACACGGAGCCATTTGTCAGGCGCGCTGGCCAGCTGAGTTCACCCTTTTTTAAAGCCATTTTTCGCCCTCCCCAGGCTCCAGAGGCTTTATAGGAGCCTGGGGAGGGCGAAAAGAGCCTCTCCCCGCCTGGAGGCCCTCCGTGGCCTTCATGAGCTTCCCTGAAGCCTCCGGAGCGCAAAAAACCAGCCCTACGGGCAAACCGGAAATTCAGAAACGAAGCCTCCTGAAGGTCCCTCAAGACTTTGGAGCGCTCAAAACGACCCTCCGAGCAAACCGGAAGTGACTTCCTGTTTGCTCGGAGGGTCGTTTTGACTGCTCTGGAGGCTTCAGGGAAGCCTCTTGAAGGTCCCTGAAGCCTCTGGAGGGCTTCCGGGGGAAAACTGTTTTTGCCCTCCCCAGGCTCCTATAAAGCCTCTGGAGCCTGGGGAGGGCGAAAAAAGCATGGAAAAATGGGGGGGTCGCGCCTGTAGTGCACGCATGTGCACCGGGGGTGTGTGTCATGCATTGCATTATGGGTGTGGCACACCTGCACACGACCCCCCTGCGCTCCCCGCACTTATGGCACACGAGCCAAAAAAGGTTCGCCATCGCTGGCCTATACCATTCTGAACAAATGTTTGTTCCTTCTCTTCTTAAAAAAACTCCAGTGATGGAGCATTCATAACTTCTGGAGGCAAGCTGTTCCACTGATTAATTGTTCTTACTGTTAGAAAATTTCTCCTTAGTTCTAGGTTGCTTCTCTCCTTGGTTAGTTTCCATCCATTGTTGCTTGTCTTGCCTTTTGGTACTTTGGAAAAGTTGTTCAGTTCCCCCAGGAGTGGAGAGGGAATGGGGATTTTGCATTATTCTTCGCCTGCCACATCCACCAAGCCACACCCACCAAGTCACGCCACGCCCATAGAACCAGTGGTAAAAAAAAAATGAATCCCACCGCTGCCCAACCCCCAATATGAACAAGACAAGATTCATTTATTTCCTTGTGTGTTTCTTTCACAGGGTGGTATTTCACTGATGTGACTCTAAGCAGAGAACCACCAAACAATATTGCAATTATAATCATGATAATCATGAGTCATTACAATGCAACTATAAATAGCATTCAGGGGACGTAAGAAGTATTTCAGGCTATCCTTGACTCTGCAATGTCCTTACAGAGCTGCCATTTATGGAATATGAATCCCTCATTTCCCACTTCCAATAGATTTTTGAAAGAGCCATATTTTCAATAATTTCCTAAATGATAGGAACCAGGGTGCTGAATATTTACAATACAATACAATAGCAGAGTTGGAAGGGACCTTGGAGGTCTTCTAGTCCAACCCCCTGCCTAGGCAGGAAACCCTATACAGTTTCAGACAGATGGCTATCCAACATCTTCTTAAAGACTTCCAGTGTTGGGGCATTCACAACTTCTGGAGGCAATTTCTGTTCCACTGATTAATTGTTCTAACTGTCAGGAAATTTATCCTCAGTTCTAAGTTGCTTCTCTCCTTGATTAGTTTCCACCCATTGCTTCTTGTCCTGCCCTCAAGTGCCTTGGATAATAGCTTGACTCCCTCTTCTTTGTGGCAATTTCTGAGATATTGGAACAATGCTATCATGTCTCCCCTAGTCCTTCTTTTCATCAAACTAGACATACCCAGTTCCTGCAACCGTTCTTCATGTTTTAGTCTCCAGTCCCCTAATCCTCTTTGTTGCTCTTCTCTGCACTCTTTCTAGAGTCTCCACATCTTTTCTACATCGTGGTGACCAAAACTGAATGCAGTATTCCAAGTGTGGCCTTACCAAGGCCTTATAAAGTGTTATTAACACTTCACATGATCTTGATTCTATCCCTCTGTTATATGCAGCCTAGGACTGTGTTATTTGTTTGTTTGTCACATATATACACAGATCGTCCTTGACTTACAACCATTCATTTAATGACCATTCCAACCATCTTGAAAAAGGTGACTTACGGCCATTTTTCACCCTTATGACCGTTGCAGCATCCCCAAGGTCACATGATCAAAATCCAGACGCTTTGCAACTGGCACGTTTTTATGATGGTTATAGTGTCCCTGGATCGTGTCATCACTTTTTGAGACTTTCTGACAAGCAAAATCAAGGGGGAAGTCAGATTCACTTAACAACAGGGTTATTAACAACTGCAGTGATTCACTTAACAACTGTGGCAAAATGGGGTAAAACCAGAGGTGGGTTCCTACCGCTTCGGATCAGTTTGGCCGAATAGGTAGTAACTTGGCGGCCTGGGTTGCTGGAACAGGTAGCGACCCAGGCCTGCCACACCCCCGAACCGGTTCTCCTATGGTGCCGCCATCTTGATGTTCAGTTCTGCACATGCTCAGAACAATTTTCATTGCAGAAATGTATTTTTCCCCTTTTGCGTGCACACAAAAAATTTTGCGTGCCAAACTGGCGGTAATGCTGACAGCAACCCACCCCTGGGTGAAACGCACTCAACAAGTACCTTGCCTATCAAGCAGAAATTTTGGGCTCATACGTCAAGGACTGTAGTTGCTCATTTCACATAATAATGACCCTAGGAAGTACAGTAAAAATATATAACAAAAGCTAACCATTACAAAAAAAAACATTCCGTGAAGAAAGGCACCAACTGGGCAGGGATGGGTTGCTGCCAGTTTGGTATGCAAAAATTTTTGCATTTCTGCAATGAAAATTGTTCTGTGCATGCGCAGAACAGAAAATCAAGATGGGGGCGCAATGGGAAGTTCGGGGGCATGGCAGGCCTGGGTCGCTGACGGTTCCAGCGACCCAGGCCGTCAGGTTACTAACGGTTTGGCCAAACCGGTCCAAAGCGGTAGGAACCCACCTCTGCAACTGGATATTACAGGTAGTATGTCTACCTTATATGAAGCTCTATCATCCCATTCTATTGTAGTTGTTTCCTGTATCACATTGCCACTCTAGGATTCATCTCTATTGTTCCTGTGATGCATTTCCTGTTCCTATTGTATTACTCACTCTCTAGCAAAATGGTTTCTGCAAATGGTGGCTTGTAATGTCCTCAATTACTCTACATGAAACACTGGGGTTGCTGGCAATGGAATAATGGAAAGAGTTTTTATAATAGGCAATACAGCCCTCTCACTTGATTAATCTTCTGGATTTCTGGAAGGCTGTCAGGGATGGGGACAATCTCACTGGTGGTATTGGGATAATGTTTCATAAGGAAGGGCCAGAAGTAACTCTCCTTGGTGCTTTCTGAGCTTGGCACTTTTCTTGCAGGTGTTTCATTACACAACTAGGTAACATCATCAGTACTAGCTAGCAGGGATGGGTTTCAAAACTTTTTACTACCTATTTGGTGGCTGCGCCCTATTTTGTGGGCATGGCTTGTTGGTCATGTGACTGGGTGGGCTTGGCCAACTTGATGTCACTCACCAGGAGATGTCATGGATTGGGTAAAATGTGGTGAAACTCACTTAACAACACTTGCTTAGTGACCAAAATTTTGGGCTCAATTGTAATCATAAGTCAATGACTATCTTTGCCTTCCTCTGCATGGCAATTTTGTCCTTGTAAACTCCTCCTTTCTGGCAATTTTCCTCTCTGTTAGAGGCACCCAAATAATCCAGACAATGTAAGGTTTCCTGCTGCAGCAGGGGGTAGGACTAGATGACCTCAGTAGCCTAGCCCTAAATTGCTGTGCTTTCCTTCCTTCCTTCCTTCCTTCCTTCCTTCCTTCCTTCCTTCCTTCCTTCCTCCCTCCCTCCCTCCCTCCCTCCCTCCTTTCTTTCTTTCTTTCTTTCTTTCCTTCTCCCTTCCCTCTGTGGGAAGCAACCCACCCCTGAAATAACTGCTGAATGTTTCTTTGCAAACCTGAGCAGCTTTTCAATTTAAAGCAGGACTCCAAAGTTTGCAGCTTTAAGATTTGTGGATTTCAATCTCTCCTTGGTCAGTGTCTATCCAGTATTCCTTGCCTGGCTTTTCAGGTGCTTTGGAAAATAGCTTGACCCCCTCCTCTCTCTGTCAGCCCCTCAAATATTGGAAGACTGATATCACGTCTCCCCTGGTCCTTCTCTTCACTAGATTAGCCATGCCCAGTTCCTGCAACCGTTCTTTGTATGTTTTAGTCACCAGTCCCCTAACCATCTTGGTTGCTCTTCTCTGCACTCTTTCTAGAGTCTCAACATCTTTTTTATAGTGTGGTGACCAAAACTGGATGCAGTACTCTAGGTGTGATCTTACTAGGGCTTTATAGATCAATTACTTGATCCTGACTGTATCCCTCAGTTAATGCAATTTAGGATTGTATTGGCTTTTTTGGCTACCGCTGCACACCGCTGCCTCATATTTAGCTGGTTGTCCACTAAGGCTCCAAGATCCCTCTCACAGTCACTGCTATTAAGCCTGGTTTCACCCAGTCTATATGTGTACCTTTGGTTTTTCTTACCTAAGTGTAAGACTTTACTTTTCTCTACCTTGAAATTCATTTTGTTAGATAAGGCCCAGTGTTCATGTCTGCCAAGATCCTTCTGGATCTTGAGCCCATCTTCTAGATGTAATGTAGATGCTGGATGTAACTTCTTCACAGAGAGGATGAATAGCAAATACCTTCTGCTGGACCAATTGGGACGGGCAGATGTAATTGTGTGGAGGCAGTCCTCCAAACATACAGTGGTAGAAAATATTTGCTTTGAGTTTCCTCCTACCATATTTTCCAGAGAGAGAAAAACAATGGCGCACAGTGTTTCCAGCATACTTTAGATCAGTGGTAGTCAATCTTTTTCTACCGACCGCCCACTAATGGATCTTTCTTGATGGAAAAATTTCCTTACCGCCCACCAGTTTTTGCGCAAGTGCGGAATATTTTTTAGAAAGGAGGGTGTTTTTTTTAAAAAAAGAAATGTACATACATTTATGTTTTTATTTCTACTTTATGCATGTTTATAATGTTTTTAACTTTATAAAGTTTAATTGGAAAACAATAAAGTAAATTGAAATTAGCTTTACTAGTGATTAATGAAATCTTTGAGGCTGATGCTGCGAGACTAAATATTTGATATTGGTTCGATTTTCGTAAGGAACAAACAAAGATCTCTTTCGGTGATATTCAGACGGTTTCTCTGTTTGCTCATAATATGATTAACAGCACTAAAGCCTGATTCTACAAGATATGTGGTAGGGAAAGGTATCAATAAATTGAACATCATTTTCCACATATTTGGATATAACGCAAGCATTTTTTTTTTTTTGCCAGAGTTTTTGGTATCCATCACTGCCAAAATTACATTTACTCTCTTCGTCATATTTAAGTTCTAATAGTTCTTCTTGGCAAGTTATATCAACTTCAGCAACATTTGCTGTAAAAGGATTTATCATCCAGTCATGCACCTTTAAGTTCAAAATATCTTGAAATCGTTTTTCCATATCCAATTTGAGTTCGTTGAGGTGGCTACTGAACTTTTCAATATCCCCCGGAGTTACATCATTGTTTATAGAGGACAATTCAGCGAACTGATGAAATTCTCTCTTGAGAATATTATGACGGAGAAGATCAAGCTTTTCGATAAATAATGACACAATATTTTTGCAACTTATAAGAGTTATATTGGCTCCTTGAAGCTGCAAATTAATTTCATTAAATCTCTTGAAAATGTCTGCCAAATAAAAGACATCAGTCTTTACGGTTTTTAACTGACATAGAGACCAGCCTCATTATCACTTTCAAAAAAACTGTATGACACTATCAAATAATGCAACAAAACAAGACAAGCATGTACCCTTTGAGAGCCATCGAACTTCTGTGTGTAAAAGTAACCTAATAAACTGCTCGTTATTGTCCTGCCACAGCTGTCGAAACATTCTATCACACTTGGCATTAGATTTGATCTTATTTACAGCTTTATTATACTTAATGATGAATGGAGACTTGCACTTAAATGTTTTCCTACAATATGTTGTCTGTGCACAACACAATGAATACACAAAACGTTTGGCACTTCTTCCTTCAGGTAAGCAACAAACCCACGATAGCGGCCTACCATTGATGGTGCTCCATCAGTAGCACATGCAACAATATTGTTCAAGGGTGTTTTATTTTTTGCAAAATATCCCTGCGGGATCGTGTCCTGCCCCATACATCCCTGCGACCCATTCGCTCACACAGAGAGGGTCTCCTCCGGGTGCCGTCCTCTAGAGATTGTCAGAGGGCGGTGCCCAGGAGTAGGTTCTTCTCTGTGGCGGGCCCTACCCTTTGGAACGACCTCCCCCCAGACATTAGAACAACAACCGATCTCCGCTCCTTCCGCAGTAAACTGAAGACCCACCTGTTTCGGCTAGCCGGCCTGGCATAACTCGACAACTTTTCCACCCCTAGGTCATTTTTAATTGTCAATTTTAGTTTTTAAACTATTAATGTCATTGGGGTTTTAACCTTTTTCAGTATTGTAATTATTTATTTATTTTTTACCTCCTCTGTATGACACTGTGCTGACTGTTGCTTGTGTACCTCGCCCCGAGTCCCTGTGGGGAGAGGGGGCGACTAATAAGTTTAAATAAATAAATAAATAAATAAATCATTTCACAGCATTAAATATTGATAATCCTTTTGTATCTGTAATCAGATTGATAGTGAATGTATTGTATTGCAATGCATTGTTTCCATCAAGGTACAGTACATATGTCATCAGTAGAGCATTATTATCTGCAATGACAGACTCATCCAATTGTATGGAAAATGAAGAATTTTGGAGAATACCTATAAGTTTATTTTCAACATTAGCCGCCATTTCGTCAATGAGTCTCTTTACTGTGTTATTGCTAAGGGGCAATGTTTTTAAAACTTCAGGTATATCCTGATGCATTACTGTTGAGATAAATTCTTTGATAGAGGGTATTATCAAAATTTTCCCAATATTATGACTTTTACCACTTTTTGCAATTAAGTGTGATATATGATAAGCTGCAGTTAATCCATCTTCATTTTTTGCATGTTGTTTTTGAAATGATGCAGCTATTGTTGAACGATTTTGAAATCTTTTATAGATTTCTTGAAAATATTCAATGGGCTTATCTTTATCTTGTGAATGCTTTGTAGCAAGATGTTCTCGCAATCGACTTGGCTTCATTGCTTCATTAGATAATGTCTTGGGCACAGTAAACACATTGGAAGCTGTTTATTTGTAACAGATTCAATGAAACCCATCTTCAGATACTCTGGTAAATAGCCACGAGCATATTTCTTTTTTTCAGACATGGGTTCTAAATTTGTTTCCCAATTTAACAACTACTTTTACTCTCACGTTTTGATCCTCACTCCACACAGTGCTTTTCCTTTTTATCTCCTTTTTTTAAAACCTTCCTTAGGGCTATGTACAAAAGTAAGGCTGAGCTAGTTAGCCCACTTATTATTATTAGCCAACAACAATTCTCTCCTGCCTTTTCTTTCTCTTATTCTGCAGCTGCTCTGCTCCGCTTCTGCCTGTCCCTGCTAACAATTTCTACTCCTCCCCTTCCTCTTCCCACGTGTTTGCTTGTACACGCACTTACGCTTGCCTGCCCACTCGCACAAAAGGAGGTTTTAACCTCCGAAATCCCTAACGCACGCATTCTCGTGCGCGTTAGTTCAAAAGGAGGTTTTAACCTCCAAAATCCCTAACGCATGCATTCTCGCGTGCGTTAGTTCAAAAGGAGGTTTTAACCTCCGAAATCCCCACCCCACACCTGGAATCCCAAAACGCCCACTAGTGGGCGGTAGGGACCAGGTTGACGACCCATGCTTTAGATCCACCCCCAGATCATGGACCGGTATCGGTCCATGGCCTGTTAGGAACTGGGCTATGCTAGCGAGTGAAGCTTCATCTGCACATGTGCAGGATCTAGGGCAATGATGGCGAACCTTTTTTGGCTCACTGCGGGATAGTGTGCAGGTGTGCCACACCCATAATGCTATGCGCACAATCCCAGCGCACATGCGGGCACGACCAGTGCTCCTCCCCATATTTGGTGTGCTTTTTTCGCCCTCCCCAGGCTCCATAGGCTTTATAGGAGCCTGGGGAGGGTGAAAACAGCCTCCCCCCCCCACGGAGGCCATCCAGAGGCTTCAGGAGCTTCCCTGAAACCTCCGGAGTGCGAAAAACCGGAGGGCAAAAACCCTCAGGTGGCTTCCCTGAAGGCTCCGGAGGGCGAAAAACAGTCCTAAGTGACTTCTGGTTTGTCCGTAGGGCCATTTTCCATCCTCTGGAGCCTTCAGGGAAGTCTCCTGAAGGCCCCTGAAGGCTCCGGAGGGCTAAAACCGGCCCTATGAGCAACCCAGAAGTGACTTCCGGTTTGCTCGGATTGTCATTTTTTGCCCTCCGGAGTCTTCAGGGGAGCCTCCTGAGGGCCCTGAACGCCCCAGAGGGCTAAAACCAGCCCTACGAGCAAACCAGAAGTCCGTTCCTGAACTTCCAGTTTGCCCGTAGGGTCGGTTTTTCGCATCCCAGAGACTTCAGGGATGCCTTCGGAGTGCGAAAAATGGCCTCAAAAGAAGGCCGAAGTCAGCTGGCCAGCCCGTGCATGCGTGCTCACTAGCTGACAGGGCAAGCCTCATGTAGCCTGACAAATGGCTGTGCTTGCCACCTGTGGCATGCATGCCATAGGTTCGCCATCACGGATCTAGGGAATGTGTGAAATCATCCACACACACACCCTGGTCCATGGAAAAATGGTCTCTCACCAAATCGGTTCCTAGGGTTGGGGAACGTTGCTTTAAGAGGGTAGATTCCATTTGGAGTAGGTGCTCTTGAGATGGATATTCCAAATAATTCATTGCACGAAACCCTGCTTCTGTTTTTTCGATCCTAATCTTCATGCGCCTAAGAGGGTCTTTCAAACTTCTCTTGTTTGATTTCATTATTAAATCAAATTAAGCTTATTTAATTATTGAACGAGACAGAGGGAGCTGCTGCTAATGCTGTTGATCTTGGATTATAATTTTTTTCCCTTAGTTGTTTATGCTTTCTAAGGCCTTGAGAAGTCGCTCTCATGATTTAGTAGAAATGTAGAGAACCAGGAAGGCAACAACGATTAAAGAAAAAAAAAATCACACAAGTTAATTATTTAGAGGCTTCCTAAAAAAAATTATAGGACCAGCAAAGGTTGGGTTTCAAAAATTTCAGCAACGGATTCTCTGCCCGGTTGCTGGGTGGGTGTAGGCATGGTGGGCATGGCCTAATTGGCCCCCTGCACCATGGCGGTGTGGTGTGTGTGTGTTTCACCTTCCCCAAACTCCAGAGGCTTTCCTTGAGCCTCCGGGAGGATGAAAACAGCTTCCCCCGGGCTCCGGGTCCTTCCAGAGGCCAGAAACAGGCCTGTTTCCAGACTTTCAGAACCTCTGGTAGGCCTGTTTTACCCCCTCTCCGAGCCTCCACGTGGTCCCTGCCCTTACCTGGCATGATGAATGGGACATGGAGCCTCCTGGTAGGGGAGGGGTGGGAGGGACACGGTGGGCATGGCCAGCCAGGAGTGGCATTTGGGGGGGTTCACCGAATTGGGCAGAATCCTACCTAGAGGATTGCGCGAACACGTGCGAATCTCCAGCAGCCCACCCCAGGGACCAGCCCACAATGGGAAATAGTGTTGATCTTCCAAAGGGTCACTATCTGATTTTCATTTGCAAATTGAGTTTTACAGGCAGCAAGATTTTAATCAAACCAATCTGAGATTGGAGATTCCAGTTCATAAAAGATTCGACCACGGGCAGTCAATGGGAATGCATCAAACTGCTTGCAGCTGCTTCCTCTTTTATATATTAAAGAGAGAGAGAGAGAGAGATTGAAAAAGGCAGGAATGGTAGGTCCTTGAGAAGGACAATAACTCAGAGCAAAGTTTCAACTGGATGGTTTCAAAAAAGTTTCATCACAATAAATCCCCCTTCAGCTCTTTTAAGGGAAAGATAGCAAGGGAAAGACAGGAGAGCAATACAATAATACAATACAATACAATACAATACAATACAATACAATAGTAGAGTTGGAAGGGACCTTGGAGGTCTTCTAGTCCAACCCCCTGCCTAGGCAGGAAACCCTATACTGTTTCAGACAGATGGCTATCCAACGTCTTCTTAAAGACTTCCAGTGTTGGGGCATTCACAACTTCTGGAGACAAGCTGTTCCACTGATTAATTGTTCTAACTGTCAGGAAATTGCTCCTCAGTTCTAAGTTGCTTCTCTCCTTGATTAGTTTCCACCTATTGCTTCTTGTTCTACCCTCAGGTGCCTTGGAGAATAGTTTGACTCCCTCTTCTTTGTGGCAGCCCCTGAGATATTGGAACACAGCAGTTTTCAGATTATCTGGCAAAGGGCTTATAGAGAACCAATATAAAACGTGTTCTCCAGTATGAAAAACAACAGTTTTCAACAACTTTTAAAAAGTTCTTACTGAAGTTTGAAGAGCAAGCATCATCCTCTGACTATCCGTCTTTATCAGGTGGCATGGCTTGTTGGCAATGCTAACCATCTTCAGGCCTGATATGTTACTGGTCATTTTGCTAATTAAAAAAAGTCCCAGAGATTAAAATAAGACGCATCGTCCTCGACTTACAATAGTTTATTTAGTGACTGTTTGAAGTCACAACAGCACTGAAAAAGTGACTTATGACCATTTTCCACAATTATCACCACTGCATCATCGGAACAGTCATGTGATCAAAATTCAGGCACATGGCGACAGACTCATATTTATGACGGTTGCAATATCCTGGGGTCACGCAATCACCTTTTGCAAAGTCAATTCACTTAACAACCATCTTACTTACTTAGCAACTGCAGCAATTCATTTAACTTTTTTTTTCTTAATAGGTGAACCTACCTATACAAATTCTAAGTGAAAAGAAAGATAGAAAGAGCAGAACAGCATTCATCCCGAGTATTTGATGGGCATATCAATGGAGATTTTCAATCATCCAGGTCATGGTTGTCCCAAAGGTGCTTTTTCAACAGACAACTGGACTTGGTTTTTCCTTGAAGCTGTTTCGCTTCTCATCCAAGAAGCTTCTTCAGTTCTGACTGAATGATGGAGGATGGAAGGATTTATATTCTTTGCAGTCATCTGGTCGTGAGCACTCTTTCTGAGAGGTGTTGAGGCCACTTGGAGGTTTATCTGTGCCCTCGGGGTCACCTGAATAGTGCAAATGGGTAGTATCAGGCCATCTTTTGCATTGGGCCTTCAGGCTTGCCACATTCAAGGCTGTGGGAAAATAGGAGGGAGGGGGTTATATGGAGTATGGGAGATATATAGTCAAAATAACATTCCTTTCTCAAAGACTCAAGGACATTTTGCCCTGCACCTGGAGTGGTGTGACTGGGAGGCATCTCCAGTTGGGATGATGACTGATTGGGCCACATCTATTTGACTACTTCTTGTCTATTTGACAAGAACGCAGCTATCCAATTATGCAGGGATCCAGAAATGCCGCAAGAGTTTAATTTTAACAGTAGTTTGTCATGAATCACTGAATCGAAGGCTTTGCAGAAGTCAATGCAAATTGTGTCTATTGCTTTACCCTGGTTGAGATGTGTAGTCCATATGTTTTTGCAGTGTGGGAGTTGCACGTTACAGGACAATTTTTTTTAATGAAACCAAACTGCTTGTGAAAGAGTAGTTTGTTTGTAAGTTGTCTGATGGGCATGTGGGTGCTGGGCAGAGGCTTGGGCTTTCATTTGGCTGGGGAACACCTGGAAGCTTTCAGATTCAGGTTTTCCCAGAGGTGCCAATATCACATCTGTAATAAAATGGAACTTTGAGAAACTTCAAGCCTTGGAGTCTTCTTTCGTTGGGGGGTGTTACTTGGAACCCTGTCTTCTTGGAACTGCTGAAAGGGCTGTGTTGTAAACAGGACCATGGTGGGCCATTCACGATGATATCAAAGAGCCCATAACTCATTGCCTTGTCCATATATGAAGAAAATGGTAACAACGTCCCCTGGGATACCAGAAAATTCTATAAGTTCTGTCAAGTATGTGAATCACTTTTCAATCTCACCACACAATCATCTCTCCCCCATTATTTGGAGAGCACCCAATTCAACATGATGCCTCGAGTCTATTTGAAGATTCCACCCCAAATTTCAGCTTTGAAGTTTTGATTCAAACGAGCAATTTGAGAGAACCTCCTTTGAGCAGAACTGCCTCCTTTGAAGCCCTAATTAAAACAATTTCACCGAAAATAGCGTTTTTTCCCTTTTGAAATAACGGCAGATTCTTTTTCGTTCCAGCAAATGAAAAGACGGAGAGAAAAATGAGAAAACACACACACACACACACACACACACACACACACATATGTATGTTGCGTTTGTGCTGATAAATAAATAGATAAATGGGCCCAGGTTCAAATCCCAGTAAGGGTATGGCTAGCTGATGAGAGCTAAATAGCTTGAAATAGATCTATACTAGTCTCCCTTTATTTATTTATCAGCACAAATACAACACAAATATAAAAGGGCAACATTAAAAATAAAAATATGGTTTTCTGCCTGGATGGTCTTCTGTGATGAGCTGAAGGACAGAAAGGGGGAGTAGTGAGCTCCCTCCCATATTTGGGCACAGCAAGGGTTGTAACACAAACCCCTATATATATATTCTTTGTTTTCATATTCATGTAACCTCTTGCTTTTATCAGCCTGACCGTCAGAAGAATAACATACGACCCAAAATACAACACTTGTCTGTATTCATATTTATCTCCCTGCCTTCCCAAACCTTTAGCTCGTAACCTGTCATATTCTACAAAAAGTGTTGAGACGTGATGTGAGAAGAGTTGATTAAAATGCACCACAACCATTGTTTAACAAGACTTCAATTGTTATTAAAAAAAGGGGGTTAACAAGTTGTAAATGTGTTTTCCAAAGCACCCTTGCTACTTCTAATTAATGCTGCCAATGGAAAATTATCACTATACGATGAATAATTTTTGACTATTAAGTGGTATCCATCTTTCTTTCTTTCTTTCTTTCTTTCTTTCTTTCTTTCTTTCTTTCTTCCTTCCTTCCTTCCTTCCTTCCTTCCTTTCTTTCTTTCTTTCTTTCTTTCTTTTTTCCTTCTACAAAACAGGGAGAAGGATAGACCAGCCTGAGAGGTTGACCCAAGGCAGAACGGCAAAGGACCGATGTTTTTCAAAGTGCACAGGTACAGTATATGTGGTACCTCACTCAATAGTAGTAACTGTGAGAGGGATCTTGGAGTTCTAATGGACAATCATTTAAATAGGAGCCAGCCGTGTGCAGCAGCTGCCAAAAAAGCCAAGACAGTTCTAGGCTGCATCAACAGAGGGATAGAATCAAGATCACGTGAAGTGTTAATACCACTTTATAATGCTTTGGTAAGGCCACACTTGGAATACTGCATTCAGTTTTGGTCACCACGACGTAGAAAAGATGTGGAGACTCTAGAAAGAGTGCAGAAAAGAGCAACAAAGAGGATTAGGGGACTGGAGACTAAAACATATGAGGAACGGTTGCAGGGACTGGGTATGTTTAGCTTAAGAGAAAGAAGGACTAGGGGAGACATGATAGCAGTCTTCCAATATCTCAGGGGTTGCCATAAAGAAGAGGGAGTCAAACTATTCTCCAAGGCACCTGAGGGTAGAACAAGAAGCAATGGGTGGAAACTAATCAAGGAGAGAAGCAACTTAGAACTGAGGAGAAACTTCCTAACAGAACAATTAATCAGTGGAACAACTTGCTTCCAGAAGTCGTGAATGCTCCAACACTGAAAGTCTTTAAGAAGATGTTGGATAGCCATTTGTCTGAAACGGTATAGGGTTTCCTACCTAGGCAGGGGGTTGGACTAGAAGACCTCTAAGGTCCCTTCCAACTCTATTATTCTATTCTACTCTATTCTATTTTCGTATGAGCAGGAAAAGTAAATAAATAAGTCGACATAATTATATAGGGTGTTCTTTTCTCAGATGTAAACATGCCCCCTGCCCTTCAACAGCTGAAATTCTATTGATTCTTCAAGTGATTGATTGCTGAAATTACTCTAATTCTTGTAGGTTATGCTACTCAGCCATATGTCACGTCAAGTAAGCAACAATTTAATCCTAAGCAAAGCTGCTCCTTGAAATCCACTGGAAGATTGTAAACTTGGCAATTCATCAGTTACTCATTTGTCAGGGTTTCACATGAGTTATGTGGAATGTATTAAAGCTACTCCGACTTGCCAACTTCCTGTTCCGTGCAATATAGCACTGCCACCTTTACAAAGGCAAGATACACTAGTGAGAGAATACAGAAAAATTATGAGCAACTCACTCCTATCTATGTATGATGACTTTTGTCATTTATCAGTCACAAGGCTCAAATCCAAGAAGACCCCATTGGCACTTGCATAATATCTACTCAACAACTTTAACACCAATTTCCAATGGGAAGCAAAATGGGCCACTGAACATCCAGATATAGGAAGACATCCTGTAGAATAGAAGAGAAGAGAAGAGTAAAGTAAAACAGAACAGCACTGAATAGAATAACAGAATTGAAAGGGATCTTGTAGCTAATGTAGTCCAACCCCCTGCTCAAGCAGGAGACCTTACACCAGGGGTCGGCAATCTGCAGCTCTGGAGCCACATGTGGCTCTTTCATCCCTCTGATGCGGCTCCCTGTTGCCGGTCGGCTCCACAATTGATAGAGCTTTCAGTTAGGACAGGTAGAGGGAAAAGGATGCCACACTAGGAGGTGACTCTATGGTGGTGGGAACCAAATTTCTGGTCAGCTCCAGAATTGAACGGGGGGCTTCCAGTTAGGAAATTAGTGGCTCTTTGAGTGTTTAAGGTTGCCGACCCCTGCCCTATACCCTTTCTGACAGATGTCTGTGCAATCTCATATAAAGGACCCCACAACAAAGGTGCCAGGCTTTGAACTACCATGTCAGCAATGGATAACCCTAAATAGGATTCGCACCTCACATATGGCGTCTGTCGGGACTCACTGCATAAATGGGCAATAGCATTCTCCCATCAGTGTGACTGCAGGGTCCTACGTCAAGATTACACATACTGGCCCAGTATCTGATTTCTTTCATATAAACCATGTTGCATTTCAATGATTAAATAGCCTAGACCTGTGATGGCGAACCTATGGCAGAGTGCCAGAGGTGGCACGCAGAGCCCTCTCGGTGGGCACGCCCGCTGTCGCCAGTGGTGTATTAACCCTTAAGCAGGCTAAGCACGTGCTTAGGGCACCAGGCCCAAGGAGGCACCACAAAGGTGAGAAAAAAACCAAAACCAATGAAGAGTTGTACAGTATGTACAAAGGAAGGGGGCACCAAGATTTGTCCATGCTTAATCTGCCATTGACTGTCACCAGCTGCTCTTCTGGTTTCCGCATATGCACCGGCTTGTTGGTCTTCATGTGCACCGGAGTGCTGGAAACCCAAAAGACCAGCCAGATACGCATGCCGGAAACCTAAAAACCAGCTATCCGGCCCTTGCATGGACACCAGCCTGTTGGTCTTCAGATTTCCGGTGTTGCATCGTGGGCATTCCAGTTTGGGCACTTGTTGCTGAAAAGGTTCGCCATCAATGGCCTAAACCTGCGATGGCAAACCTATGGCATGCGTGCCACAGGTGGCATGCAGAGCCATATTTGCTAGCATGCCAGCCATTAGCTCCAGCACTTATGTGCGTGCTGGCCAGCTGATTTTCGGCCTTCCAGAGGGCCGGTGGAAGCCGTTTCCGCCCTCCCTATGCTTCAGGAAAGCCCCTGGAGGCTGGGGAGTGTCACTGCATTAATAGGTTTGCTTAGCTGTGCTGAAATTTACTGCACAGGTCACAGTTCTTATCTGCAAGTGATTTAGTACGCATGCTCCTTCACTTTCTTTTACTTTCTCTTCTGATCTTCCGTTCGCCTGCCGAAGGAGACAAGCATATATCTTTGCCAAAATGTAATTAATTCAGTTAGCAAGTTTTGTATTTTTTATTTTCTTTTATATTAAAAATGTTTTTATTAGATCTTGCTTCGGGTTTATTTTCACTTATTCAAAAGTATGCTACAAGGGATGCCAAGATCCACACCTCCTTAATTCAGGGTGGAATTCACATCCTAACAGGGAGGGCAAAAAGCAGGCCCAATGGGCCAACCGGAAGTTCAATCCTGAACTTCCGGTTGACCTGCTGCGGCTGGTTTTTGCCCTCCCCAGCCTCCGGAGGCTTTCCTGAAGCCTGGGGAGGATGAAAAATGCCCTCCCTCTGGCCCCTGGATCCCTTTCGGAATCCGGAAATGAATTGTTTCTGAACTTCCAGTTGGCTGGTTGGGGCTGTTTTTCGCCATCCGCAGTCTCCGGATGCTTTCGCCCTCCCCAGGCTTCAGGACAGCCTCCAGCGCCTAGGGAGGGATCGAGCGCGCATGCACGGGGAGGATTGAATTGGTGTGAGCACACGTGTGCGCACAATTGTGGCACACCATAAGAAAAAGCCTAGACGTTGGTATTTGGATATGGATCCTCTAAACATTTATATTTTATTGTGTTTTATTACTGGAGGTGAAATGTTAATATATAATGCAAGTGCATGTATGATATGCCATGTGCTAAATAATAACAATAACAATAACAATAACAATAACAATAACAATAACAATAACAATAACAATAATAATAATAATAATAATAATAATAATAATAATAATAATAATAATAATGGATTATGTCAACATTTGTGAGAAGGTAAGCTGAATTCTTGAAAGGAAGCAATAAGAAAAAATCAGGAATGTGTTCATTTGCTGATGGGCCATTCAGATTTTTTTTAAAAAAAATATCGTGATAGATTTCTGTTTTTATGCTGTTATTAAAAATACTTTTCTTAAAGAACTATATACACTTTCTCTACCTGGAATCTAAGCAGTTGACCACATATGTAATGAAATGCAACAATAAAGCAATAAATAACGTTAATAACTCTAGCTAATAAATTGTTGTTGTTAGTTGCGAAGTCATGTCCGACCCATCACAACCCCATGGACAATGGTCCTCCAGGCCTTCCTGTCCTCTACCATCCCCTGGAGTCCATTTAAGCTCACGCCTTCTGCTTCGGTGACTCCATCCAGCCACCACATTATCTGTCGTCCCCTTCTTCTTTTGCCCTCCATCTTTCCCAGCATTAGGCTCTTCTCCAGGGAGTCCTTCCTTCTCATTAAGTGGCCAAAGTATTTGAGTTTCCTCTTCAGTTTAGTTTTTAATAAAACTAAAACTTACAGTTATGGTGCTCAAAGCTTTCCTTCCTTCCTTCCTTCCTTCCTTCCTTCCTTCCTTCCTTCCTTCCTTCCTTCCTTCCTTCCCTCCCTCCCCCTCCCCCCTCTCTTTCCTTTCCTTTCCCTTCCTTCCTTCCCAGAATAAAACTGCAAGGCATCAAGTTTAAGAAAGGCTAATATGTTTTTTTCCCCCTTTTCATTTAGCCAAATGCTAAATCTTCAGCTAAGCTGAATAATTTAACTTTGTTATGGCAGTTCCCTGAGGGGAATCATAATCAGAGAATGTGAAGAGTTGGCAGAAATTTGGAAGTCACTTCGCCCGGTGCTTTTCAACCCTGACAGCTTTTCGATGCATGGGTTTCAACTTCCCATTCTACTGGTTGAAGAATTCTGAGAGTTGGAAGTTCACTTTAGGCAGCAGGTGCACAAAATCTGCAGTTGTAGCCCTACCAGCCCTCCCCTGCTCCCTGCCATGGCCTACTTGTCCAGCCCTGGGAGGCTTTCTTGGGGAAATACCCACCCCCACCACACACACAATGGGAGATGGGGGCTGACCAACCAGGCTCCACCATCACCGCTGCCTTCTTCCCCTACAGTGGGTTTGAGCCCAATGACAAACCACATTTTTAAGGTCTTCCAGTGTTTGAGGAGCTGGAACAAAGAAGGGGGGGGGGTCAACTTATTTTCCAAAGCACCAAAGAGCAGGACAATAAACAATGGATGGAAACTTATTAAGAGAGAAGAAACCTGGAATTAAGAAGACAC
This sequence comes from Natrix helvetica, assembly GCF_964273705.1. Classification (NCBI taxonomy): domain Eukaryota; kingdom Metazoa; phylum Chordata; class Lepidosauria; order Squamata; family Natricidae; genus Natrix; species Natrix helvetica. The sequence continues at coordinate 284,561,977 of NC_138552.1, read as the reverse complement.
TTCCTAACAGTGAGCACAATTAACCAGTGAAACAACTTGCCTTCAGAAATTGTGGGTGCTCCATTATTGGAGGTTTTTAGGAAGAGACTGAACAGCTATTTGTCTGAAATGGTGCAGGGTTTTCTGTTTGGACAGAGGGTTGGACTAGAAGATCTCCAAGGTCCCTTCCAGATCTGTTCTGTTCTGTTTTAGTCTAGTCTAGTCTAGAGGGCCATAAAGAAAAGCAAAATAATACAGAGGATTCCTATTTCCAAAGTCCCTACAGCTATTTTCCCCCCAAAAAATTGGCATTCTGAAGAGCCTGTTGTTATTTTAAAAAGTTATGCATGTTTATGGGTTTTGCACACTGGTTAATGGGAGGCATAAAATGTTAGTTTTCAGAAGCATCTCCAGCTCCTCCATGGATGACTCTTCCCTGCCAAGGATGAATTTTGACTAATAGAAACTGACAAAATATCATTATATTTCTGCCAAGAAGGAGAGATGTTACTCCCAATGTCTTCTTTAATGGAAGAGGATATCTCACTGACGAGTTACCGAGTAATGAGGAGAGAGACAGAGGGAAACAGAGAGAAAAAGATGTACTTATTTATTTCTACTTGGAAATTTGTTCAGAAACAGAAAGAAAAAGGACTTGAAACGAGAATATCTGGCTCTAGGCAAACAGGACTAAGCAAACTAAGAGTTGCTGGAACTGTGACGTGGGTGGCAAATACATTTAATAGATAGATAGATAGATAGATAGATAGATGATAGATAGATAGATAGATAGATAGATAGATAGATAGATGATAGGTAGGTAGGTAGGTAGGTAGATAGATAGATAGATAGATAGATAGATAGATAGATAGATGATAGATGATATAGATAGATAGATAGATAATAGATAGATAGATAGATAGATAGATAGATAGATGATAGATAGATAGGTAGATAGATAGATAGATAGATAGATAGATGATAGATGATATAGATAGATAGATAGATAGATAGATAGATAGATAGATAGATAGATAAGATAGATAGATAGATAGATAGATAGATTAATAGATTAGATAGATAGATAGATAGATGATAGATAGATAGATAGATAGATAGATAGATAGATAGATAGATAGATGATAGATAGATAGATGATAGATAGATAGATAGATAGATAGATGATAGATAGATAGATAGATGATAGATAGATAGATAGATAGATAGATAGATTAGATAGATAGATAGATAGATAGATGATAGATAGATAGATAGATAGATAGATAGATAGATAGATGATAGATAGATAGATAGATAGATAGATAGATAGATAGATAGATAGATAGATAGATATAGACAGAGGTGTTTTTCTGCTTGTTCGCCACAGATTGAGCGACAGATGACAGATAAATAGATGAGAGAGAGAGATGATAGATAGAGAGAGTGAATGATGATAGAAAGATAGATAGATAGATAGATAGATAGATAGATGATAGATAGATAGACAGACAGACAGACAGACAGACAGACAGACAGACAGACAGATGGATATTAGATAGATAGAGATAGATGATAGATAGATTAGATGATAAGGGAGGAGAGCTTGTGGCTTAGATGCTAATACAACTGCCTAACATGTAAAAACAGCCCAGGTTCCAATCCCAGTAAGGGTATGGCTACTTGATGAGAGTTAAATAGCTTAAAATAGATCTATACTAGTCTCCCTTTATTTATTTATCAGCACAAATGCAACCCATACTGTATGTATGTATGTATGTGTGTGTGTGTGTGTGTGTGTGTGTATGTATGTATGTATGTATGTATGTATGTATGTATGTATGTATATATATATATATATATATATATATATATATATATATATATATATATATATATATATATATATATATATGATAGATGATGGATAGGTGATGGATAGGTGACAGACAGACAGATTAAATGTCTTTGAATATTAGTAACTCAGGTTGGTAGTTATGTTGTTGGTTTGAGATCTGAGCTTGGCGATTTGGTTGCAAACTTTTCGTCCCCATTTGAGGAGACATTTTAAATGTGCTTTGGGATTGTGCTCATCTGAGGGCAGCACTGGCCTTTAAATACCTTTCTGAGTCCCGGTGGGATTTCGGGTTGTGGGATTGGCTGGCTGAAGTTGCTGAGTCATAGTCCTTGGTTTTAAGTACCATCTGTGTGATGTAAATTAGTGGTAGTGATGTTCTTTGGATGTCTTCTGATGATGGTCTGGTTTTGGGTTGATTTGATCAGCTGCGTCTGATGCGATCTGATTTCTTGTGATCTGTTGAGTTATAACTTTGCAGCATGGCTGTTCATTGGCCTTTAAATGGTGCCTTTGGGATCGTGGCTGATGTTGTTCTTTCATTCTAAGTGGTTGGTAGATTGGATTTATGTCAATGTGTCTGTTTATTGATTTATTGGTGGAAAACCAGGCTTCCAGGATTTCCCTTTCTCTCCTTGACTTCGCCTGGGTTACAACTGTGGTCCTGGTTAGACCGAATTTGTGTCTTTTTGAGTCTTCATGGACAGACATGAGGTATAGAGGGTCATGTCATGTCTCTTGATAGCCAGGAAGTGTTCATGCAGACTGGTTGATCGTTTTCTTCCTGTTTGCCCAACATAGTTCTTCTTGTAGTTTGTTGTGGCCCACCGGTGGCCAGCGGAGCTGGGAGCAGAGTCAGACAGTGAGGAGGTTGGGGAGGAACATGGGCCAGTCCTGGGGGTTGAGGAAAATGCAGACGAGGGCTCTGCACCGGAGGCAGAGAGGGAGTTAGACAGCAGTGAGGCAGAAGAACAGCTGGAGCCTGTTTTCAGTATGCGCATGTGCAGAGCTGCCAGAAGACAAGAACAACTAAAAAAGCAGGCTCGATTTAAGAGTAAAGCCACACCTTGGAGGTGATTGGCCCTCCCAGAGGAAACCAAAGAGGAGCGAACGGGGAGGGGGCTTTTGCAGGAAACAATTTGTTCATTCGGTCTGGAAAGTTCTCTTTGTGATTATAAGAGAATCTGTGCCAAGTTTTGCTTTGCCCTGTGTTTGGAAGCTAGTTATCTGGCAGTGTTCTAAAGGAGATAAGGTCTGTGTGGAGAAACATTCCTCTGAAAGACTGTTTGCTAAAGCCTTGCTGACTGTGAATGAAAGGAATCCACAGTCATGTAAATAAAAGAGGTTTTGCCGGGACCAAGACTTTGCTTCTTGCTTTCTAAGGAAGCCTGGGTCAGAACACAGTTGCTGCATTGCATTCGAGATATGACGCCTGATCTTTGACTTGTTTCTCTCTGCCCTTTCAGTTTTGACAGTGTCCGTCTGAGGGTTGAGGTTGGTTTTTGGGCTACTGCGAGATCGTATTGGGGCGGCAATGATGTCAAACTTCCTTTCTCCATTTCTGTAGTAAACCATAAATGTCCCATTGCATCGTCCATAGTTCATGTGGTAAAAGTCAGGTGCCTGAACGCGAATGGCTCCCCCTTCGCTGTATCCAGCCAACTTTGTCGTTGAGCAGAAGAGGCCAAATTTAGAGCCAGGCAAACCTTCTGTTATATAATTTTACAGTTCAAAAGTTAGAGGAGCTTCCCCTGAGAGCAAAGGGCTCCTGATTTGCATGCCAAATATCCCCTTTATCTGTGGAAGCCGCATGAAAGGTTACACAGCTCAGTTTTAATACCCGTGGCCTTTATCGCAAATTAGCACTTCCTGCCAAGCCTCAGTGAGATGCAATATTTGATGCCAGGCAGAATTAAAGTCATGTTCCTCTGTGATCTTAGCCAGATCTTACATGGGCACCGGATGAGAAGGGGGAAGATCCATTTAATCTGATGCCTAAGAGCAATATTACACCTGCAGGTAGAGAAGGCAGAGAAAAGCTGCACGCATGATGGGTTGAGTTTGGATTTTGGAGAGATTAGGAATTATTATTATTATTTACTTTATTAATTAAACATGAAGCTCAGCCAACTGAACATTCAAAAATGCATCACAAATACCATTGACTGGTGCTAATGGTTGATACGGGTTGCGGCCAGCGTCCTAGGTAACAACCAAGTACCTTCTTAAAATATACGATGTTCCGACTAGCGCAGTTTTTTGCAGTTCCGCTGGTGTTATTGCAGGAAGCTGCAATTTGTTGCTTTATCTTGTAAAATTCTTGGACATGGTGCCAAGCGCCCCAGGCAGTGTACTTTCTCTCTCCCTCCCTCCCTCTCTTTCTTTCTCTCTCTCTCTCCCTCCCTCCCTCCCTCCCCCCTCTCTCTTTCACACACACACACACACGCACACACACACACTGCTTGCTACTTAATATAAAGGTCGCTATGGATGAAATAGATTGCTTTTTTAAATGACTCACAAATAGGTTTTCCTACGAACTCAACTCAAAGTGATGCCTTTGGCTCAAAAGCTGTAGATTGCTCATCTCCGCTTTAAAGCCTGGTTAGTGAACTTGTATCCTCCAGAGATAGCTGGATTCCAACTTCCATCAACCTAGATGGTTTAGCGAACTGGCAAGGGTTCTTGGAAACATATCTGACAACATCTGGTGACTTCCTGATTTTCTGTTCTTTCTTTGATATTTCAGTAAAAGCTAACTGGCCAGTCTAAATCCAGAGGCGAGACAATCTCATTTTTGGCAATCTTTCATTAATGCTAGCTTCGTTCCGAAATTTTAACCTCATCTCTTCACTAAATTGTGTCCTGTGATATCCCAGGGTGTGTGTGTGTTTTGTACATTGGTGCAAACTCACAATGAGTCTAGGCATCTGGGCATTCTAGAATGGTTTATGGGGGGTGGGGGATCTTGCCCACTAGTTGTGATTTTTTTTTTAAAAAAAGCAAGGAGGTGGATTAGATGAGAAAAGGACAGAGTGAAATGGGATGCTGCCAGTTTAACAACCGGCTTGGTGAGCATGCTCTTTGCGCATGCACATGTGCTTTGCGTGTACTTAACGCGCTTGCATGCAGCGCTGAAAATGGAGCATTTAGAAGTTCAGCTGCTTACCTTCCAAGTCAACAATGGTAGGTAGAACTCTCTCCCTCCTTTCCTTCCTTCCTTCCTTCCTTCCTTCCTTCCTTCCTTCCTTCCTTCCTTCCTTCCTTTGAAAACCTAAATGTAATGTGCCCATTTAACAAATTCTCTTCTTCTAACCTTACAGATTTTAGACATCATTTGGTTCTCTCTCCTGCTTGGTGCATCTCTGACTGATGGCCATCCAGCCTCTGTATGAAGATGTCTAGAGAAGGAAACCCATCACTTCAGGGAGCAATCTGTGTCATTGACTGACAACATATACACTCAGAAGGTCCCTCCTAATCAGGGGTGAGTTCCTGCCAGTTCTAACCTCTTCTATAGAAGAGGTTCCACAAATCTACAGAGTCGTTTAGAACCGGTTCCAGCTCCCTCCCCCCGCCCATCCGCACATCATCAAGATGAAGAGTGAGAGGAGGAATTCTGGGAGTTGAAGTCCACAAGTCTTAAAGCTGTCAAGTTTGAACACCCCTGGGTTTTTTTTTCTAAAAGGTTAGGGGTGCAAGCGTCTTGTAACTTGACAGCTTTAAGACTTGCGTGCTTCAATGCCAGAGTTCCTGAGCCAACATGACTGGAGGAGGAATTCTGGGAGTTGAAGTCCACAAGTCTTAAAGCTGTCAAGTTTGAACAACCCTGGGTTATTTTTTCCTAAAGGGTTAGGGGTGGAAGGGTCTTGTAACTTGCACCAACTTGCACACTTCAATGCCAGAGTTCCTGAGCCTACATTTTGGTTGCTAAGCAAGAGTGTTGTTAAGTGAGTTTCACCACATTTTACAAGTTGGCCATGCCCACCCAGTCACATGGCCAGCAAGCCTCTCCTACCCAGTCACATGGCCAGCAAGTCACTCCCACAAAGCAGGCCACACCTACAGAAGAGATTCTAAAAGTGTTTGAAACCCACTGCTGCTCCTAATGTTCTCTAGGAAGAATGCTAACTCTAGAAGGAGTGCAGAAAAGAGCAAGGAAGATGCTGGCTAAAACATATAGAGAATATAGAAGATTGTGAGCCTGAAGAAACAATGTCAAAGCCAACACAGTTCTAGGCTGCATAAACAGAGGGATTGAATCAAGACCTCTTTATAAGGCCTTAGTAAGGTCACACATGGGATACTGCATTCAGTTTTGGTCGCCATGATGTACAAAAGATGTGGAGACTCTAGAAAGAGTGCAGAGAAGAGCAACAAAGATGATTAGGGGACTGGAGACTAAAACATATGAAGAACGGTTGCAGGAACTGGGTATGTTTAGCTTAAGAGAAAGAAGGACTAGGGGAGACATGATAGCAGTGTTCCAATATCTCAGCGGCTGCCACAAAGAAGAGGGAGTCAAGCTATTCTCCAAAGCACCTGAGGGTAGAACAAGAAGCAATGGGTGGAAACTAATCAAGGAGAGAAGCAACTTAGAACCAAGAAGTAATTTCCTGACAGTTGGAATAATTAATCGGTGAAATGACTTGCGCCCAGAAATTGTGAAAGTTCCAACACTGGAGGCTTTTTAAGAAGAGACTGGACAATCCTTTGTCTGAAATGGTAAAGGGTCTTCCGCTTGAGGAGGGGGTAGGACTAGAAGACCTCCAAAGTCCTTCCCAACTTTGTTATCTGTTTTATCCTAAAACTCCCTTCTTGTGTTTTTTAACCCACTGTTTCAGCCTACCTTCTCAGACAATTGAGACGAAAATCCATCCTTCCTTTGTGATAACTTTCTATATACATGACATCTACTCTTACATTTCCCCTCATCTTAAATCTCCCCTCAGGTTCTTTAAACAAGCTCAGGTCCTTTATTTGAACTTCCCATGACTTAAGGGAGGTGGGAGCTCAGTGGGTAAGATACTGAGCTTGTCGATTAGAAGGTTGGCAGTTCGGCGGTTTGAATCCCTAGCGCCATATAACAGAGTGAGCTCCCATTACTTGCCCCAGCTTCTGGCAACCTAGCAGTTCGGAAGCACATAAAAATGCAAGTAGAGAAATAGGAACCACCATGCACGGTGTTTAATCATGCCGGCCACATGACCACAGAGATGTCTTTGGACAGTGCTGGTGTCAAGCTTTTCTTTTGGATCTTTGGCCTGCCACACTTTCTATTATTCTACTATGCATTTCCTATTATGGGAAAATGGGAGGGGGATTGTACGGAGTTAGATGCTATGTAGCCATAACAAAATTCTTTCTAGAAAGCCAAGGTCATCCTTTGAGCAATACTTTGCCTTGGACTCTGATTTACTTCTGGATGCTATTTGGAACCCTGACAGCTGCCTCTTCAGCTTTGAAAGGGAGATGAGCACCACCCCCTAGAGTCGGGAACGGCTAGCACATATGTGCGAGGGGAACCTTTACCTAGGACTTGATTTCCAGACTCTTCACTGTCTTGGCAGCCCTTTTCTGAACTCACTCCCAGTCTGTCACTGCTCTTTTTGAGTTTTACGGTCTAGAATTCGAAGGCCCTGAGCTTCAAATGAGGTTGGACTGGAGCGGAGAAGAGCAGGGCAATTACAACTCATATTGCCAACGTTCTGAAAGGTAGAACAGCTTGGAGACATCTTGCCAAAATTGAAAAGCGGCATATCCACTTTCAAAGTCACGAAGCCATGTTTTTCGTCCCTTTGAATTATGAGTTGCAATTCCCACAGAGCCTGAAGACAGGTATAGAGTGGATGACATCTCACTGTCCTAAATTCATCCAGCGTTGTGCACACAGAAAAGGAAGGAGGGGAGGGGGAGGAAGACTCATCCTTTATTAATGATATAAATCAAATCCTAATCTTTCTAGCCCAGCTGCCTATGGGGTGTACTTGCCTTTAATGCTCTCCTGGCCATCCTCAGCATGCACTAACCTCAGAACCAAATGGGATTTCGGAGGAACAGATGCCATCACTCATTACAATCAAATTATAAGCCTAGGCAGCAGCCTTCGTACCTTGCTATGAAACCCAGGGAGGGGAAAAAAATAAAAATGAGGCCCAGGAGGCAACTCAGCATGGTTATCCTGCCATGTTTGCTTCTGGCAAGGGGAGATTGATGTGGCTGTTACATTTCCCTACAAGAAGTAAGGATTTGCAATGAAATGATGATGATGTGTCTCCATCCCTTAATAGGGTAGCTCCAGCCGAGAGCTTTGAATTCGCTCGGGGGACGGAGACTCAATTTTAAATGGGTCTGGTGGTGGCTTCTGAAGAACAGTTTCTGAAGGGAGAACTGAGGGATTTCTCCTTCTGTTCCTTAAGCGAGGCACAAATTGCCTTTCTGAAGTCTCTGCCCCATATGTGGGCAGAGAAATGGGGTGAGCAACCTCTTTGCATTTTACTCTGTGGAAAGGAGAAATTATCCAACAAACTCTGAAGGGCAGGGAAGGGAAGAAAATGGATACTGCATCCTCCTGGTTCCTGTGTTTTGAACTGTTGGAAAAAATGGCCTTCTGGGCTCAGCTGGTCATTTAAGTCCTGCAGCTGTTTTTTTCATTTCGTCCTGTCCCTTTAAGAGAGCCTGAAGCATCTGCTGAGTAGACAAGTCCTTTGAGCTTTCTTCAGGGGCTTTAGGTTGTAAAAAAGATCCCAGTTGTGACTGGTGGGCAATGGGGCTGGACGTAGAAGATGTGGGGGCCGATGAGGCCTTTCCAGGTGGTAATTTTTTCGGACCCATCATGAAGCTCGGAGATAGTTATTGTCCTATACAGAGAATGGTGTCCGTGGGAAAGCACAGCCGGTAGAGACCACCAAACAGGCAAATCCAAAGGAGAATAAGTCGTTTAGTTCAAGACCAAAGCAGATGGGTGGATCAAATATTCCAAATCCAGGGAAAAAAACTTGTTTGAAGAGGCTCCTGAAGGTCTCTGGGGTAGAAATTAATTCAAGGCAGCAAAGTTTTTCAAGGGAGGAGTCTCATGCACAAAGACAAAGAAGAAAGAGGAAGTGAGCCATCTTGGCTCAGCCAGCACCGGTGGTCAGGAAGCAACAAAGTCAGAGATCCCATGGATAATTAGAGAAGAATCAGTTCAACCATCCTTTCTCTCACAGTTGTAGTCAGAAGAGGGGGAAAAAATTTTCCCCATTAATTAAGGGAAGTGAAAGTATTTTAAACTTTTTAAAAACTTTCTCTCTCTCCCTTGCAAGGGAGAGATTTTCCAAGTGCCGCTTTTCTGAGGGGGGTGGAAACTCCCTCCTCCCTCCAATTTTAACTCCTCCACTGGTTGAAACAAAGTCCAAGAAAAAACTGCATGTCAGTCAATAAGGTGTTAAACTGTAAAAGACCCAGGGAGAGCCCCCACCTCACCGCGCTTCAGCTGTTGCATTCAAATTAATCACTTCCTTCCTGGCTGCGCTTGGTGAAGCGCGCGTTGGCATTCCGCATGCTCCCTACGCTCCACGGCTCCTGGGGCAAAGCTGGAGACCCCCCCGCGGCCGCCGCCATTCCAGGGGGTCCCAGCAAGCCACCCCTATGGCAGGGTGCCACTCCAAGGCACCCTGTGCTCCCCTAGGATTCAGGGGAGCCCACCGAAGCAGCGAGAAGACGGACACATGCGTCCGTTGCCTTCAGCCGCCGGAAGTGGTCTCCCAACAACACATGTTCTTAAGATTCGTCTTTCAAAGTTTTCTTTCGAAAGAAAGTTTGCCCACTAACTAGCTCAGCCTTACTTTTGTACATAGCCCTAAGGAAGATTTAAAAAAAAGGAGATAAAAAGGAAAAGCACCGAAAGAGGAGACCTTCGTTTGTTCCTTACTAAAATCAAACCAGATATCAAATATTTAGTCTCGCAGCATCAGCCTCAAAGATCTCATTAATCACTAGTAAAGCTAATTTCAATTTACTTTATTGTTTTCTAATTAAACTTTATAAAGTTAAAAACATTATAAACATGCATAAAGTAGAAATAAAAAGATAAATGTATGTACATTTCTTTTTTAAAAAAACACCCTCCTTTCTAAAAAATATTCCGCACTTGCGCAAAAACTGGTGGGCGGTAAGGAAATTTTTCCATCAAGAAAGATCCATTAGTGGGTGGTAGGTAGAAAAAGGTTGACTACCACTGACTTATAAGGTCCCTTCCAACCCTGTTAATCTGTTAAAGACCTGTTAAAGGTCTCCTGCTTGAGCAAGGCATTGGACTAGAAGACCTCCAAGGTTCCTTCCAACTCTGCTATTCTGTTATACTGGTAAGAAGACAATCTCCGTGACTCCATTCTGGAAGCTGAGGATACCTGCTGAAGATTGTAGTTGCATTAACTGAATATGTAGTTTTTGAATAAACAAAGGAACATATCTGACTGATATGAACTTCCGGGAAAGTCTTCAGCTTGCAGAATGGGGTCCTAGAGAATGGTGTTGATTGTTGTGGGACCAGCTTTATGGAATGACTTCCCCTTGATGACAAACCAAGTAAGGTTTTAATGATCTTAAAACCAACTTTTGGTGAATGCTTCTAGTGCGCTTATTCTTTTTATCCTCTTATCCCAGATTTAAAAGAATAACAGAGTTGGAAAGGATCTTGGAGGTCTTCTGCTCAAGTAGGAGACCTTATATCATTTCAGAGAAATGACTGTCCAGTCTTTTCTTAAAAGTCCCCAGTATTAAGGCACCCAAAACTTCTGAAGGCAAGCTGTTCCATTGGTTGATTGTTCTCAGTGTTAGGAAATTTCTCTTTAGCTCTAGGTTGCTTCTCTCCTTGATTAGTTTCCATCCATTCTTTTCTTGTTTTATCAAATTTTCTAGTACCCGTTTGTTGTAATTATCCTCATTTCATTACTTTGGGGTGGGGGGGGGAGAATAAAAGAAGCTGCATTGAATTTTTTAAAAAATAAACTGTACCTGTAAGAATGTAGGAATGCACATTCAAACATGAATAGAAATACCCTAAATGTATAAAGGATTGTGAATGACACTAAAACTGTATAAGGAGATATTTTAAAAAATGGAAGAATGAAGGATGGAACTTTCATTTAACTATGGAAATATGAACAACAACATAAGTGGAAAACATGTCTTTGAATATTATAGTGACATGAAAGGGCGGAAAAAAGTTAAAATAGGGATAGAAAATAGTGGGGGCAAATAATAATTATATATTAATATGTTAAGATATACAAAAGGAGAGAAAGATGGCTCAGAAAAGAAGGGTGATAATAAAAGACATGAATAAATAATATGAAACAATGGAAATGAAATGTAATGTTTAGGAATGATAAGACTAAGTTTATGTGTACTGAAATGTATGTTACCCAGTTACCACATCATTCATGCATTGATATGTATAAAGAATATAAAAATAAAAATTTGATTGAAAAAAAAAAAGGAATACACGTTCAAAGATCAGATGGATATTTTTCTTGGAAGAGAACTTAATGTTCAAAATCTGTATTCAGAGCCATATTGCAATGTAGAATCTTGAATGGCTTTTATTTCATCATAGGTTAAAGCAGAAGCGGAATAGAAAATAGTGAAGCTGATATGGACCTAAACTACATTATTCTTCGATTTCTAACCATCCAGGAGGCACTTTCATGCCTGGAAGAGAAAAACGGATGCAAGAGTTGTATAATTGTTTTGCTGTAACACAATAAATGTAGGAAGAATCACAAGTGGGCTGCGTTCTTTAAGCCAGTTGACCCCGAAGCAATAAAAAAAGGATCCCTGTCATTAATTTTAGTTCACAAAGATTGATACTGGTGACATCAGCTAACTCAAAGCTATCTTTTTCTCTAAAGGTACTGTAGGAAGTTATCACCCAGCCCTCTCCCAGAAAAATGAAATATCCTAGGAAATATTGATAAGGCAGAATATTATATTTTCCTGGATGTGAAAAAGGGAGAAACACATTTTAAACACTAAATTCCTGCAGCTTCCTGCCCATCCCCACTTTGTCAATGGGCCATTAAGAAGGCCAAGCTAGTCCACTTTACATAATAAAGAGTTCTCCTCTTCAGCTGTGATGGGATTAAGGCAGGATAATAAGCCTTTACTCAACTGACCACATGGCATCTAAACTCAATCAAACCTGGATTCAAAACAGCCTAGAGGGTTGCCCCTGCATGGGCCCATGTGAGTCTGGCAACCAATCAGAATACATTTCTTACACAGGAACAGGAAACAGATAGGTGGGGCAGAACAGATTATAAAAATCCCTGCAAGCCCTTCTTCACCCCTTCCCTTCTCTTCCCTTCTCTTCTTCTCCACCAACATTGAAGCATGTGATCACCTTTTCTGTTCAGGGCTCAAGCCATGTGGTCCTGTCCACCATTAAAACCATCTTTCCAAGCAGCCTCCATGTCTCCAGTGTCTTTTTCCCCACTTGGAGCTGAACCCAGAAGGACATTTCTTCCAACAGTACAATTCAGGAATGAACAAAAACATTGTCTGAGTCCTAAGCTGCAGGAAATGCAAACCTCTGATTCGTGGTCTTTCTTATCTCTTTATTGTAAGAACAACTCTCAGCTGCTGTCAGCCTGGTGCTCTTTTGCCTCCATTCAAACGGGTCAAATTTCACCAAGGATTCTTCTTGCTTATTTTCTTATTTCTTTATCTGAAAAAAATGTGGATCAAATTCAAATGCAGAGAGTTTGTAGAGCAAACTTTTTAAATGGGGCCAATTCAAGGTCCCTTAGACTGTTGGCGCCCCAGACTGGTTGGATAGATGTGGCTGGGTGGTGATATGAAGGTTGGCGTGGCTAGGTCATGTGACTAGGTAGACGTGGCCAGTTTAACAATCTTTAACAGTCCATTAAACAAAACACCCAAATTAAACTTTAATTTGTTTTGCTCCTGGGGGTGTTTTATTTGCTTTTGTTTGCATGTTGCTCTTTTAGTTGACTTTTCTTTTTACTCGATCATTTTTTTTTAGTTGTTTAGGAGTCTCAGTTTTGCAGCAATTTTTCTCAGCCCCAAGGAGCTTACAATCAACAGGTCACACACACACTCTCTGTCTGTCTGTCTCTCTCTCTCTCTCTATCTTCTGGAGGTGGGGGAGATGAAAAACAGGCACCCTATTTTTCACCTCCCCTACCCCCAGAAGCATTCTGCAGGCAAAGAACTGGGCGAAAACAGCCTGTTTTGTGGCCTCCTGGGGTGTCTGTGTGCCCCATTTTTCACCTTCCCCACCTCCAGAATGTCTCTGCAGGCCAAAATTGTTGGCCTTACCTTTCCATTCCAGCCTGCAGAATTCGCGAAGGTAGGTACTCCACAGAGCTGAAGGGTGGGTGGGCCAATGTGGGCGGGGCAGCCTTGTGGTCCTGTGCGGGCCGGATCAATGGCTTTGGCAGCCACCTGAGGCCCGTGGCTCATAGTTTGAGGACCCATGCTGTAGAGATTCAGGTCATGGTTGTCCCAAAGGTACTTTTTCAGGAGGCAGCTGGACTTTCTTGTTTTTTTCTTTTGAAGACGTTTTGCTTCTCATCCAAGAAGCTTCTTCAGCTCTGACTGGATGGTGGGGAATGGAAGGATTTGTATTCCTTGCAGACAGCTGGTCATTTGCATCATTTTAGATGGTCTTTGAAGCACTTGGAGGTTTATCTGTGTCCTCGGGGTCACCTGAGTGGTGCTCCTGGTTCTTGTAATTTTTCTCTGGAAATGCATTCCTGCTCCCACATCATTCCAAGGGTGCCCATCCCAAATTGTATAGCTAAAAGTCTGTAGTGATTCTCCATCATCCAGGTCCTCGTTGTCCCAAAGGTGCTTTTTCCGGAGGCAAAGTGGATTTTCTTGTTTTTTTCTTTTGAAAACATTTTGCTTCTCATCCAAGAAGCTTCTTCAGGTTCAACAGGATAGTGGGAAATGGAAAGAAATATCTTCAAAAAGCACCTTTGGGACATTCAAATGCAGACTTGTCAGAAGTCATGTGGTAGGCTCGGCTTCAATGTTGATTGCATTCCTCCAGAAAGGAATTGAGGGTATTATTGTTTGAAATGGGATAACTTGCCATGGTCAACCCATCATGGGTAACCCACCACTGCCAATTCGTCATGGGGCATTTCACTGCAGGACAGTTCAACAATTCAACTGAATTATGTAAAATAATTGTAAAAATATTTCAATGTTTGTCATTCTCATTTAATTTCATTCTTCATTTTGCATCCTTTGGTTTTGGCCTGTCGGCCTCCGGCCCCTCCAGCAGCTGAATCAAATGAGGAGGAGGCGTGGGAGTTGGGGTCAGCATCAAGGCAACCTGAGAGCTCCGAGGAAGAAGAGGGAATGGAGCTGGCAGAGATAGATAGATAGATAGATAGATAGATAGATAGATAGATAGATAGATAGATAGATAGATAGATAGACAGACAGACAGACAGACAGACAGACAGACAGACAGACGGGAAGTCTTGGCCGTCCATCATCCCTCAGATGGAGAGTCAACAGCCCCCAAGATGAGGAAGTGGAGGAACAGCTGGGTGCAGTGCCTGACACGCAGATGTGCAGAGGCAGAGGAGAGGAGAGGAGTGGAAATCTGTGGGCCAATCCTTGGGCAGGAAGAGCCACTGCTGCCGGTGAAGCTGGGAATAAAAGGCAGGGGGTGGAGAAGAATAGATGTAGCAGACAACTCTTCATCACTCCTATTAGACAGACTTGTTAGCCTGAGGTGAAAACACTTTTTGCTGGGGCTGCTGGTTTTCCTAATAAAGGAATCATTGCTTCAACTATAGAGGGTCTGTCATGTAGGGGAAGCTGGGTCAGAATACCTTACTTTAATTATTCTATTCTATCTTTCATATTATTGTGACTCTTGTCCAGTGGCGAGCTGGCCACGGTGAGTTGTTCCAGAGCAAGTTGGCCATAATGAGTTATCCTAGTCCCGTCATGGTTAGCATGATGGGGTTGCCATAATTTGCAGGGCTCTGTAGTCTCTTGATTTCTGGGACATCAACTTGGTCAGTATTATAGACCCCATTACAGGTAGCCCTTCACTTACATTTAAGGACCATTCCAAGTTACAAGAGCACTGAAAAAAGTGACATGACTGTTTTTCACAATTACGACTGCGACAGCATCCCTCTGGTCACGTGATGAAAATTCGGACACTTGGCAACCGACATGCATTTATGATAATGGGGTTCTGTGATCCAGAGGTGGGATTCAGCTGGTTCTGACCAGTTCTGGAGAACAAGGAGAGGAAATTTTGAGTAGTTCGGAGAATTGGTAAATACCACCTCTGGCTGGCCCCGCCCCCATGTCTTCTCTGCCGAGTCCCAGCTGATTGGGAGGGAATGGGGATTTTGCAGTAACCTTCCCTTGCCACGCCCACCAAGTCATGCCCACCAAGCCATGCCCACGAAGCCATGCCACGCCCACCAAGCCACTCCCACCAAGCCAAGCCATGCCCACCAAGCCACGCCCACAGAACCGGAAGTAAAAAAAATTGAATCCCACCACTGATGTGATCCACTTTTGCAACCTTCTGACAGGCAAAGTCAATGGGGAAGCCAGATTCACTTAACAACCATGTTACTAACTTAACAACTGCAGTGATTCACTTAACAACTGTGGCAAGAAAGGTCACAAAACAGGGCAAAATTCAATGAACAACTGTCTTGCTTAGCAATGGCTATTTTGGATTCAATTGTGCTTGTAAAGCAAGGACAACCTGCAGTTAATCTGAGATTATCGAGGGAGACTGAAGCTTTTGTGCCTGCATGGATAACTGCTGATCATTTCAACCCAGCCTGATTATAGTGACAAACTCTTCCAAGGACATTGATTTTTCCTTTATTTTGGGAGGTCTAGACGGTGCCGCTATTGGTTATTCGTTGTGTTCTCTTGCATAGTTTTCCAACTTTCTATCTTCTCCTTGCAGATGTAGACATAGAATTCTAATTTGTGGTGTTGTAAAGAAATGTAATGGACTTCTGTGGACGTGACAGACTGTTGTTCAGTCGATAAATTATGTCTGACTCTTCGCAATCCCATGGCTCAGTGGTGGGTTCCTACCGGTTCGGACTGGTTCAGCCCAACTGATAGTGGTTTGGCGACCTGGATCGCTGGAACGGTAGCTGGAACCGGCAGTGACCCAGGCATGCCACCCCCCCCAAACTGGTTCTCTGGGTGGTGCTGAAGGTGCCACCATCTTGTTTTTCAGTTCTGCACATGCACGGAACAATTTTAATAGCACTGTGCATGCGCGCGCAGCATGCAAATGAGCGAATTGGCAGTAGTGCTTGCCGGAACCCACCCCTGCCATGGACCCTAGCACACCCTATTCTTCTCTAACTCCCTGAGATTATCCAAATTCATATTCATTGCTTCGATGACCCTATCTAACCATCTCATCCTCCACCGTCCCCTTCAATCTTTCCCAACATCAGGGTCTTTTCCAACGAGTCTTTTCTTCTCCTTTGGTGGCCAACGTATTTGAAGTTCAGCTTCAGGAGATCTGTCCTTCCAAAGAGCATCCAGGGTTGATTTCCTTCAAGAGTGACTTGGTCTCAGTTTGAAAGAATCAATTATTCAGCGCTCAGCCTTCCTTAGGGCATCTGTCAAAATTCATTGCATCACGGTATATGAGGAAGAGACCTTCTTCTCTATTCCAAAACACTCATCCACCCAGCCATCCGCCCAACAATATTGGGGTTAATTGTGTACAGCCTTCTGTATAGAAGACTTGTAACCAGGGTGTCAGGTTCCAAAGGGTTAATGGAAACAGCCAAACACAGAGACGGTTTGAAAATGCAGTTCATCTTCCTCCGGCACAAACTGACCAACAAAGCACTAAGGCAATGAATAAATTCTCAGAGCTGACACCTGGTGCTCCCCACCACCTTCTATAGTTACTTGGTAATTAGGCTAAATCCCACCACTGCGTGCGCGCACACCCATCACCTCTTAACCAAGAGTGAAAACCACCCGGCAATCAATCATGGATTGTTCTCAGTCAGTAATCAGTCCTGGAATATTCTCAGTGGAAACCTCCTGGCAGGCAGTCATGAAGTGCTATGTAGAGTTCTTGGCTGGACTGCTTGTGGAGGAGGGAGATCTCCATCTGGTAAGCATGAGTCTTGGCAACTGGCCCAGTTCTTCCTCCCTCCCCAAATGGCAGCTCTGGGTCTCTGGGCTTGCTGGAGCTGACACAGGGGTGGGCTGCTAGGGGTTCACACAGGTTCAGGCAATTCTCTAACTAGCATTCTGCCCAGTTCAACAAACCCCCAAATTCCACCCTTGGCTGGCCACGACTACCCTTCCCTGCCCCTCTTGCAACACCCCGCCCCGTCCAGGAGTCTCCACGCAGCCCGTTCTTCATGCTAGGTAAATGCAGGGCCATGCGGACGTTCGGGGAGAGGGGGAAACAGTCCTACCGGAGGTTCTGGAAATTCAGAAATGGGCTTTTCTGATCTCCAGAGGGCCCCCGGAGCTGAGGAGAAGCAGTTTTCACCCTCCCAAAGGCTCGAGGAAAGCCTCCGGAGCCTGGGAAGGGTGAAAAATGCCCCCCCGCCCACTGTGGGCAGGAGGCCGACTAGGCCACGCCCAACATGGCCACGCCCACCCAGCAACAGGGCAGCAAATCCATTGCTGCAAATTTTGAAGCCAAAAATAATAACCAAATTGATTGATAACCAAAAATCACATCCATTGAGTAAAGCTACAAGCAAGCACAAATGGGTAGCTCCAACAGATTAAAAACAAAAATTCACACATAAACATAATGGAATGGGATAATATCCAAAACCGCAACTCATAAACAAACATAGACTAAAATTAGACATGCGAAATGTCCTAATTAAGTTGAGGAAAGCAGCCGGATATCCTTTAGAAATTTTGGATTATGACTCCCAGAGACCCTGGATATTGAACAACGGGGCTTATCATTAGGAATAACGGGAATGGTTATCTGAAACATCTGGAAGGAATCAGGCCGCCCATTTCTAATCTGTGGCCCCCATTGCAAAAAGGAGAAGGAGAAGAAAAAAAATATGTATAACCTATTAAATTTGACAGTTTAACTGAGCAGTAAGGAAAAATAAGTAGCTCTTAATTGATGCTGAAATTAGCCATCGGATCTTCATTACTTGTGCTTTAATTTCTGAAAAACGAAAACTCTTTCTTTAATAGACTCTCACAATCACTAATTGGTACCTTCTGTCGGTCCCATAAGGTGCCCAATGGCCAAATAATCTTTTTTTTTTAAAAATGATTTTGGTAATAACTGAGTTTGCTAAAGGTGTCCAGTTATACTGGAAGTTCATGCGGAATTATAACAAGGGGTTCAAAAAGCTCTACGCAGCCTGGGACATTTGCACACAATTACATTTTATGTCCGTCGTCTACAATATACAAGTGGTCCTTGATGTCAACTCGTAAAGCATCCCTGGCCTGCTCTCGAATCTTTCTCAAGGCTGTATCCCAGGTTACCAGCAACAGCTGGACAGGCATGATCTCTACAGCCTACGAAAGTGCTCTGTTGGAGAATGTGATTTATGACACACCCCTGGAGGAGGGGGGAAACAGGGTCGTAGTTGGGCCATAAATTATGTGCGGTCAGAGCTGGCTTCACTTGGCAATATGCTAATATGTTGTTCCTAATAAATAACTGGATTTCTTTTGAAGCTTGGCTCGAGGTTCATGATTTAATCAGGGCTCCCATCGGAATCCTGACACTTGACTTACGACCACCATTTGGACCAGAATTTCTGTTGCTAAGCTAGGCGGTTATTAAGTGATCTTATTTGATTTTATGACCTTTTTGCCTCAATTGTTAAGTGAATCACTGCAGTTGTTAAGGGAGTCATTCATTGTTAAGCAAATCTGGCTTCTCTCAAGCGCACAGAGAAGGTCACAAAAAAACAATCAGAGGATCCCAGGACACTGCAACCATTGTAAATATATGTCAGTTGCCGAGTGCTCAATTTTAATCACATGACCGTATGGATACTGTGATGGTTGTAGGTGTGAGGACCAATCATAAGTACCTTTTTTCAGGGCCGTTATAACTTCAAACAATCACTAAATGAATGACTATAAGTCAAGGACTACATTTACAGGTAGCCCGCAAGTGCCCATTGAGGTTACATATGGAGATAGTTCAGCGGTGGGATTCAGCCAGTTCGCAGCTATTCGGGAGAACTGGTTGTTAACTTTCTAAGCAGTTCAGAGAACCGGTTGTTGGATGAAATCTTGTTTTGTTTTTTCCACTTTACAGGGCTAATCCTGTAAGGAAGGCAGGAAGGAAACACTCTAGTGTTGTTTGTAGCCTAATCTTTATTGCCCTGTTTACAAGAAACTGCCTCTCTGGTTAACCCTTATTACATTGTAACAACTAAGGCGAAGCACCCATTGATGTGAGTGACGTTGAGTTGGCCATGCCCACCCAGTCATATGACCACTGAGCCATGACCAACTAGCTGGTTATTAGGGCAGAGATCCAGTTGTTAAATTATTTGAATCCGACCATTGAGATGGTTGTTAGGTGAACGTTTTACCTAGCGATTCCCCCGTACATAGTCTCCCCAATGAATTATTAACCAAAGCATGGGGTGATTTGGTTGGGGGAGGCCCTTGGAGGCCCAGCACAGACCCCAGGCCTCCCCTCCTATACTTCTCAAGGCCTCCCACACCTCCTCAAGATGACCTCCACTTCTTCCCCCTTGGGTGCCCATTTGGTGGCGCAGTGGTTAGAATGCAGTACTGCAGGCTACTTCTGCTGACTGCCGGTTGCCTGAAATTTGGCAGTTTGAGTCTCACTGGCTCAAGGTTGACTCAGCCTTCCATCCTTCCAAGGTGGGTAAAATGAAAACCCAGATTGTTGCAGGCAAATATGCTGAGTCTGTAAACCGCTTAGAGACGGCTGTAAAAGCACTGTGAAGCGGCATATAAGTCTAAGTGCGACTGTTACTGCTATTTTATATGAAACGATTCTGGGTGGCTCACAGAAAGAGCCGAGAACAGAAATTTTACTTAAATGCTCTCCTGGAATTTTATACTTTTTATTTTCTCCCCCCCCCCCCTTCCACACACACACTTTTTGTTTTGCATGAGACTCTTTCAATAGGCTGCGTGAAGAAGACTTGAGGGGGGGAAAAGAACTGACAAGCCTTTTCACTGCAAAATCCATGGAAAGCTTGAGGAAAGTTGAGAATGTTTGCACCCAACATTAAGAAACAATGGTCCTTCAGAGGATGCACAACTTAAATGTTGACTTAGTCTGTCAACATTTGAGTGGCTTTAGCTACTTCATCCATGATCCAAATTCACTTGAGAAAATTAATTAGATAAATTGAGCAGCTACCCCTCTCCAAATAAATGTATTTAATTAGACAGTCCCCCTCTCCCTCCCTCCCTCCCTTCCTCCCTCTCTCTCTTATGCAATGACAGAAAAACAGATTGTTCAGTCAATGGAGGAATGAAGAAATAGATAACTACAAATGCTGTTGCTGTCATATGCAAAATTGTTTGGGAACAAAAGACATCAGTGCCGCTGACTTTTGAGTAACCATGCATTAAATTGAGTAGGTTGATTAAACAACTAATTATTGGATGAAAAATCTATATGCATCTTCACATGGGAGGTGGGGGGGAATGGATAGGTTTAAGGGGAGGAGGGCAATGCTTTGATTTTAGAAATGTTCATGTAAGTACGTAGGAGGCATTTTCCAAGCTAACCCATAGCCTCTTGCTGATCAACGGTTGGCTTCTTTTTCGGTTTAGTGTAATGTATAATTTCATCCAGTGTGATTTACACACACACACACACACACACACACACACACACACACACACACATACTAAATGCCAAAAGTGCATGGGATGCTGTTACCTTCCCACCACAGGTGGTCCCTAAGTTTCTACTTGCATTTTTACACGCTTTTGAACTGCTAGGTTGGCAGAATCTGGAACAAGTAAATGGGAGCTCAATCCGTTATGCAGCACTAGGGATTTGTACTGCCTAACTGCTGACTTTTCTGATCGACAAGCTCAGCGTCTTAGCCATTGAGCCACCGAGTCCCATGTATGTATGTATGTATGTATGTATGTATGTATGTATGTATGTATGTATGTATGTATGTATTGTGTCACAACCCTTGGTATGCCCAAATATGGGAGGGAGCATACTGCTTCCCTTTTTCTGTCTTTCGGCTCATCCTAGGAGCTATCCAGGCAGAAAGCCATTTTTTAATGTTGCCTTTGTGCACAAATGCAATGCACGCACACACACGCACACGCACACGCACATGCACACATGCACACACACACGCACGCACACACACACATATGCTGGTTTTGTTGTATTCGGGTCTTTTCCCGTGTAAGATCTTACTACTACTACTACTAATAATAATAACTTTTATTTCTAGACCGCACCCTTTCCTAGGCAGGACTCGGGGCGGTGTACAGTCATGTTAAAACCATATACAAATACATAGACATGAACATAGACATAGACATAGACGTGGACGTAGACGGAGGAGGTAAAAAATATATTGTACAATTCTTAGTTAAAATACAAATATTAAAATTCCCTTAAAAATTCCCCAATAAAATGTTTGTCTGGAGGTGGAAGATGGAACTGTCAATCAGCTAAGCCAGCTAGTCGGAACAGGTGAGTCTTGAGCTTCTGTTGGAAGGAGCGGAGGTCATTGGTAATTCTAATATCGGGAGGGAGGTCATTCAAGAGGGTTGGGCCCATCACAGAGAAGGCTCTACTCCTAGGCATCACCCGCTGGCACTACTTGGCGGATGGCACCTGGAGGAGTCCCTCCCTGTGAGAGCGGATAGGTCATAGGGATGTATGAGGTGAGATGCGGTCCCGCAGGTAACTAGGTCCCATGCCATGGAGTGCGGGACCTTACACGGGAAAAGACCCGAATACAACAAAACCAGCATATCTACACCCATGAAAATCTACGAAAACATATATATGTATGTATATATGTATGTATCTATGTATGTATGTATGTATGTATGTATGTGTATATATGTATATTGTAATCCATTTTATTTCTTCTTGTGATGGGCTACTGCATTGCACAAAGCAAAAACAAATATAGATAAAGGGGAATATTTGTTGTTCAGGGTTGAACTGAAGGGTCCCTGGTGCTCTGGGAGTTTGGTTGTTTTCTTGCAGGCGTTTCATTACCTGAACTAGGTAACCTCATCGTGATGTTTTTATTAGGGTAATGAAATGTTTGCAAGAAAATAACCAACTTCAGAGCGCAACAAAAGCTCTTCAAAAGCAAACATCTCCTATTATATGCTTAACACTATGCATTAATCAGTTAATGATTGTTAGTATTGCTTATTTTAAAATATTTCTACCTCTGTATTTCATACTGCCGTTAGAAACTCAGCAATTAATTGAGAACTTTATTTTTTATGCTACACACACTCTCTCCATGACCAGTTGTCCTTGTTACCGTCTGGGAAGAGGCTTCATGGTATCTGAAGCAGAACATCTAGATTCAGGCAGGTTTGTTCCATATAGCATCCATATAGCATCCCCTTTCCACTGTGTATGTGCATATAAAGGTAAAGGTTCCTCTCACAAATATGTGCTAGTCGTTCCAGACTCTAGGGGGCGGTGCTCATCTCTGTTTCAAAGCCGAAGAGCCAGTGCTGTCCAAAGACTTCTCCGTGGTCACGTGACCGGCATGACTAAATGCCAAAAGTGCATGGGACGCTGTTACTTTCCCACCACAGGTGGTCCCTATGTTTCTACTTGCATTTTTACATGCTTTTGAACTGCTAGGTTGGCAGAATCTGGAACAAGTAAATGGGAGCTCAATCCGTTATGCAGCACTAGGGATTTGAACTGCCTAACTGCTGACTTTTCTGATCGACAAGCTCAGCGTGTTAGCCATTGAGCCACATATGTGTGTGTGTGTGTGTGCGTGCGTGCGTGCATGCATGTATGTATGTATGTATGTATGTATGTATGTATGTATGTATTGTGTCACAACCCCTGATATGCCCAAATATGGGAGGGAGCATACTGCTTCCTTTTCCTTCTTTCGGCTCATCCTAGGAGCTATCCAGGCAGAAAGCCATTTTTTAATGTTGCCTTTGTTACATTTGTGTTGCATTTGTGCACAAATGCAGCACACACACACACACAATTATATAAACAAATATAATAGTTATGTCCTAAAATTGGGAAGGTTGACTGAAGAATCCTTTTCTATGTGTCTATGTGTAGAACCAGTAGTAACAAAATGGGCAACCCACTACGAATCTACATCCATTCATGTATATGCATATGCATATACATGTACATGCACATGGGTATCACACACACACACACACACACACACACACACACACACACTGTATATATATTTGTGTGTGTGTGTGTGTGTGTGATACCCATGTGCATGTACATGTATATGCATATGCATATACATGAATGGATGTAGATTAGTGGTGGGTTGCCCATTTTGTTACTACTGGCTCTACCCATAGACACATAGAAAAGGATTCTTCAGTCAACCTTCCCAATTTTAGGACATAACTATTATATTTGTTTCTGTCTAATTAATTCTCAACGAGAAGATCTGAGTTTTAAGAATTAGAGCACAAAAGTACACTTTGTTCATTGTGTTTTGCTAATTACTTCACATTAAATTCTGGCTTGAAGTCATCTTGGAGTGAATCTTAGAAGATTGCGTTTTGTCTCGCTTTCTTTCTTTCTCTCTGTTGCTCCTGCTGTTTCATTCACGGATGAATAAATTCACAAACACCCAGAGTTCTCAGTGAGCCTGGATCTCACGTGGCTTACAGAAGCTGGGAGAAATGAAAAGCTGTCTCCATAATCCCTAGGGATCGTAGCTGTTGGGAGAGTTGTCAATATAAATTTATTCTCAGTTGCATTTTTAAAATCCCCCCCAAAATGGGCAAACTTTCTTTCGAAATAAAACTTTGATAGATGGATCTTAAGAACTTGTACTTTTTACAATAAAAAGACATAAAACTTAATCATAATGATGATTCCATACTTCCATCCATGAAGAACGGTGTCTTAGGCAGATTATAAAGTCACAGAACGTGCTAGTTTTAATCTAAAAAGTAATTCAAATTAAAGGTTTTTTTTTGTGGGGGGCTTCTAAAAGTTGCTCAGTGCACTTTAATGCTAAGAGCACACATGCAAAATCATGATCTGTGTTTCGTAATTATTGCTAAGTACATAGTATGTGTCTGTATATTTAATCTTTTTCAAATGTAACCTGTTTTTATATTTATAATTGTGTTCATCTCTATTTTTACCATATTGTAAGCCACCTGGAGTCACCGGATATCAAGATATAAGTTTAATAAATAAAAACAAACAAACAAACCAATCAATCAATCAATCAATCAATCTGTATTTAACAAAATTCATAGGCTGAATTCATAGTCTACTGTAAGAACTTTGGGGTTTGTATAGAAGAGCAACAACAACAATAAAACAACAACAAAAGATCAGAAGCCGTGGAAATGTATGGCCCATAGAATCACCAAGAGTCAGACATGACTGAATGGATAACACCATAACAGAAGAATATCACAGAAAAATAACCAAACAATTATAATAGTGATTTCGAAAAGGAAGGTAAAAAGGAAGCTAAGCTAACCCTAACCCTACCCCTAACCCAGGAATGAGTACCCCAAATGTATCTCCAGGGACAGCATATTTCAGTGAAGAACAACCATTTAAAAAGACTCATTTTTGGATCTATGCCTCTCTTCATTTTGAGATTGGATCTTAGCGGGTCCTTCCTAGTTGAACTGGCCAGGAAGAGAGAATCAATTTGAATAAAGTGGATCCTTAGATTTTCAACCCTCAATACGGTATCTCCATTTTCAACACATGCAAATATGCCTTGGGAAGGTCACACCTGGGATACTGCATCCAGTTTTGGTCACCACATTATAAAAACGATGTTGAAAACTACAAAGAAGAGCAACGAAGATGATTAAAGGTCTGGAGACAAAAACGTATGAAGACCAGTTGCAGGATTTGGGTTTAGCTGGTCTAGAAAAAAGGAGGAGTAGGAATGACAGGATAGCAGGATTCCAGTATTTGAGAGGCTGCCACAAAGAGGAGGGGGTCAATTTATTTTTCAAAGCACCAGAGGACAGGACAAGAAACAATGAATGGAAACGAATCAAGGAGAGAAGCAGCCTGGAATTAAGAAGAAACTTATTAACAGTGAGGACAATTAACTAGTGGAATAGCTTACCTTCAGAATTTGTCAATGCTCCAACACTGGAAGTTTTTAAGAAGATGTTGAATAACCATTTGTCTGAAATGATAGAGGGTTTGCTGTCTGGGCAGGGGGTTGGACTAGAAGACCTCCAAGGTCCTTTCCAACTCTGTTATTCTATTCTGTGCCATACTTTTTACATGTCATCAACTCTTAACATTATGGCTAGGAGGCACTCAAAGATCAAAGCACAGAAGAGGAAGTCGGATCAACCAATCAACATGCAGGGTGCATACCACCGCACAACGTGCAGTTGGGATTTGGGAGGTGTTTGTGTCAGCCACATCTGAACAACTCTGCAGCCTCCTCTTACCCATCAACCCTATCAATCTCAGTGTAGCTATGCAGCAATGCCCATGGGCAACTCTACGTCAGCCTTAAGAGTCTGGTCTAGTTTTGCTGTATTCCTTTCTGCTCTCAAACACGAAGGTTTCTTCTTGAAACATATTCCAGGTAAAAACCACGAGCCATGATATCTCATTGTTCACGCAAGCCTCTCTTTCAGCCTAGAGCTGGGATGCCAACTCTTATGGCTGCTCTCAGCATCAGAAATGACATACAGCTAGAAGCTCAGCTGGGCCTTCTCCATGCACTGTTCAGCCTAAGGATCACATGTGCAAGTAAGCAGACATTGTGACCTTAAGAAAAACAGGGGGGGGGGGAAGGAAGGAGAGGTAGCAACTACTTGTACTTTCCTAGAGCTTTAAATCTTTTCAAAGAGAGCCACTGTGGCATTCAAGAACAGCCGGGAAAATTATAGTAGTATATTATGTTGTTGTTTGTTGTTGTTTATGAAATTTTGTAAAGCACTGATGGCAAGTTTAAAGTCAATGCTGCCCATGGATTTTGCAATTCCTTCACTCTTTTGGTTTCAGAATGTTGTTGTTGATGATGATGGTGTCACTTTCCGGCGTTCAGGTTGCATACAAACAGAGATTCAGTTTGTTTGGTGAAAAACTTTTATCTCTATCTAACAAACCACGTGATAACCAGCACTAAACGACAATGATACAAAGGTAATCAAATCCAAGTCAGTTCTAACCAAGTTAACACCATCACCCATATATATATATATATATATATATACCATTACCCCACCCAGCTCCACCCACAACTCCACCCAGATGACACCCACCCACCCACCATCACCAATCACCATGACCCACACCTCCAGCCACACCCCCACTCAGTGTCATCATAGCTTCTCTCCTGGTTAGCCGCATCGAGCAAAGAGTTACATCAGAGGAGGCAGTTGCACCTGAGTAGAAGAGTTGCATGGTGGGCATGGTGATGGACAGGGTCCCCCTGGATGGCAACCTGAGGGCTGACAGATGGTGGTGGTGAAGATAAAGATCATGATCATCAATACAGTGGTGGGTTTCAATTTTGTTTACTACCGGTTCGCTCATGCATGCGTGCACACTCTCCCGCGCATGCACAGAAGCTTCCAGGCAGGTGGGTAGAGCCTCCTGCCGCCGCCACTACCACCTCATCGCCTGATCCGGCCCGAACCTGGAGCAAGCCACCACTGCATCGATATCATCATCACACCACTCAACTCCAAATTACTTTCATGAGTCAAATGATAAAACGAAATAGCTTTGACTTTGGTTTAGGCCAAACTAGGGTAAGAGTTCTATTCCCTGCCATTAATTAAAGTGATCACAGATAAATACATACCAATTTCACCATTTTCTCCATTTCAGGAAAGAAGGGCACACACTAGATATGTGTATGTCTGGCATTGCCAGCCCACTAGGTTGACCAAAACAGAAAATCAACTGGTCAGCCCCTCAAATATTGGAAGACTGCTCTCATTTCTCCCCTGGTCCTTCTCTTCACTAGACTAGCCATGCCCAGTTCCTGCAACCGTTCTTCATATGTTTTAGTCTCCAGTCCCCTAATCATCCTGGTTGCTCTTCTCTGCCCTCTTTCTAGAGTCTCGACATCTTTTTTTATAGTGTGGCGACCAAAACTGATTGCAGTAACCTAGGTGTGATCTTACTAAGGCTTTATAGAGTGGTATTGGTACCTCAGTTGATCTTGATTGTATCCCTCTCTTAATGCAATTTAGGATTGCATTGGCTTTTTTGGCTGCTGCTGTACACTGCTGGCTCATATTTACCATGTTTCCCTGAAAATAAGACCTCCTTGTATAATAAGCCCAATTGGGCTTTTGAGCACATGTGCTAAAATAAGCCCTCTCCCTAAAATAAGGCCTCCCTGAAAATATTGCAACACAGCAGCAGCCATGAGGTGACCATGTTCACTGCCTCTTGCACCTCAAAAACAATAAGACCTCCCTGAAAATAAGGTCAAGTGCTTATTTCGGGGGTCAAAAGAAAATAAGACCCTGTTTTCGGGGAAACGTGGTAGGTTAGAGGAAACATTAAGAAGAGAGAGACAAGACAATAGCTTCGGCAGTTGTCCAAGAAGCCTGGAATCAATACTGATGATAGCTGCAGTGACCCAGTGCATGATCCCCACCAACACACGCTGCGAAGATCTTCCTTGAAGCTGAGGAGAAGCCCTAAATGACAAGATAAGACCAAATGACCCTGAAATGATGTGACCTAATTGCTTTTCCCTTGGCCAGGTTCCAATTCATTTTCCTCATGATAAGGGGAAAAAATTCTGGAGAAAGCTGTTAACTGAGGTTCAAAATGCTGAAAGAATAAACGTGCCATTTCCCCAGCTGCAAAAGTTAATTTTGTGCATCCTTTCCTTTGCACAATGTGTTTAACCCCCAGTGCAGAAGTTGTGCAAAGTCAATAAACGATTAGCACACCCCAAGTAAACAATTACATCCACGGCAAGGTGGGAACGCCAGCAGACAATGTAATTATTGCATTAATTACCTAAGATCTTCTCTACAAAGAAGGGGAAAGTTGCAAAGTTGTGGAAAAGACCTCTGCGGAGAAACGGGCATTTCTGAAAAAGCTGCTGTTAGGAACCTGAAAAAGCTGCTGTTAGGAACCTGGAATGTGGACTGTTGCAAAATCTCATATTCTGCTGACAGATGAATTACAATGTTGAGAGTGTAATGGCTCACCAGTTATGTGATGTGCACACACAACTGTGTAAAGTCTTTCCTCTGTCACGCAAGATTTATTACCTAATTACAAAAGTTCCAACTACAGAATCAAGTTGTGCTCCATCGGTATGGTGCGATGGTATAATGGTTATATGCTGCATCTCGCCAAGACTTTTAGGAAAATCTTTAAAATAATTGAGTTTTCCAGCAGGGATACAGTTTATGTACGAGCTTACTTTAGGCCCTGCAATATTATAATTTTGTTCTATATATCGTTCTAAGCCTTGCCTCCAAGGGTGTCTTTATGTTGTTGTTTATTATTGGTTTATTGGGGGTTTCTCTTCTTTAATAAATGGGTTTGTTGCCTGAGTTAAGGCAGATGATCAAAACACAATTTCGGTGTCCAAGATGTGTGGGTGTCAAAAAAATCAAGATGACAGCCACACAACTAAAGCCTTTCCCTTTTAGGTATATATTCCACACATTGTTTATATGGGTAGTGGAAGTCATCTTGTGCATTGGGCCTTCAGGCCTGCTACATTTAATGCTGTGGGAAATTGGGAGGGGGGATTATATGGAGCATGGAAGCTATATAGTCATAATAACATTCCTTTCTCAGAGAGTCAAGGACAGCTTCCCCTGCCCCTGGAGTGGTGTGACTGGGAGGCATCTCCAATTGGGACAGTGCCTGATTGGACCATGTGATGGACATGTGATTGCTGGGCAGGGACTTGGACTTTCATTTGGGTGGGGAAAGCTTAGAACCTTTCGGATTCGGGTTTTCCCAGATGTGCTAATATGACATCTCGTCTTCGACTTACATCAATTTTGTTCCAGACAGAGCTTGGGCCACTTCCTGTGGACCTGACCCGTTCCCGGATGGAGGACTTGGTGGCTGCATGGAATAGTGTGGCTGCCGGGGCCTTAGACCGGGTTGCGCCTTTGCGGCCTCTCAGGTGGCAACGAACCGCCCTGGCTCCCTGGTTTAACGAGGAGCTAAGGGCGATGAAACGCCACAAGAGACGCCTAGAGAGCAGATGGAGATCCTCTCGCTCCGAATTTGACCGAACACAGGTAAGAACCTACCTAAGGACTTACCTTGTGGCATTAAGAGTGGCCAAACATCGATATTGCGCCACTCTTATTGCATCCGCAGAGAACCGCCCTGCCGCCCTGTTTCGGGTGACCCGCTCCCTCTTGTCACAGGGGCAGCGGGAGCCCCCTTTGCAGGGCAGGGCAGAGGAATTTGGGGAATACCTGCAGGATAAAATCGCTCAAATCCGGAGGGAATGGGCCCCCTTCAGTGTTCCAGGGGGGACGTCCGAGGCGAGTCTTGAGAGACCATACTGGGAGGAGTTTGACTCTGTTGCCACCGAGGATTTGGACAGGCTGCATGGGCGACTGCGAGCCACCACATGTTTATTGGACCCGTGTCCCTCCTGGCTTGTACTGGCATCCTGGGAGGTCACACGAGGCTGGCTTTTGGGACTTGTGAACGCTTCATTGAGTGAGGGTTTCCTGCCAGCCGCCTTGAAAGAGGCGGTTGTGAGGCCCTTGCTCAAGAGGCCTTCTCTGGACCCAATGGAGCTAGCAAATTATCGTCCTGTCTCCAACCTTCCTTTTTTAATGAAGGTTGTAGAGAGTGTGGTGGCTCAGCAGTTCCCACGTCACCTGGAGGAATCTGATTATCTAGACCCGCGCCAGTCTGGCTTCCGGCCTGGGCACAGCACAGAGACGGCCTTGGTTGCGTTGGTGGATGATCTCTGGAGGGCCAGAGATAGGGGTTGTTCCTCTATCCTGGTCCTATTAGACCTCTCAGCGGCTTTTGATACCATCGACCATGGTATCTCACTGCGCCGGCTGGAGGGGTTGGGGGTAAGGGGCACCGTGTTGCGGTGGTTCTGCTCCTACCTCTCCGACCGGACGCAATGTGTGTTGGCAGGGGAGCAGAGGTCAACCCTGAGGCCGCTCACCTGTGGGGTGCCACAGGGGTCGGTCCTCTCGCCTCTCCTGTTCAACACATATATGAAGCCGCTGGGCGAGATCATCCGTGGTTTTGGGGTGGGATACCATCTGTACGCTGATGATACACAGCTGTACATTTCCACCCCAAACCACCCCAACGAGGCCGTCGAAGTGATGTCCCGGTGTTTGGAAGCCGTACGGGTCTGGATGGGAGACAACAGACTCAGACTCAACCCCTCCAAGACGGAGTGGCTGTGGCTACCGCCCCCCCGGTTCAACCAGTGTATTCCATCGCTGGCCATTGGGGGCGAGCAACTGGCCTCCATGGAGCGGGCGCGCAATTTGGGCGTCCTCCTAGACGCCCGGCTGTCTATGGATGACCATGTGGCAGCCGTGGCGAGGGGGGCGTTCCACCAGGTTCGCCTGGTGCTCCAATTGCGCCCCCTGTTGGACCGGGATGCCCTCCGCACAGTCACTCACACGCTGGTGACGTCCCGCATGGACTACTGTAATGCTCTCTACATGGGGCTCCCCTTGAGTTGCACCTGGAGACTGCAACTGGTCCAGAATGCCGCCGCGCGGGCAATCATGGGGAGAACGAGGTTCTCCCATATAACACCTCTCCTGCGCGAGCTGCACTGGCTCCCTGTGGTCTACCGGGTGCGCTTCAAGGTGTTAGTTACCATCTTTAAAGCGCTCCATGGCACAGGACCTAGCTATTTGCGGGATCGCATTCTGCCCCATACATCCCTGCGACCTATTCGCTCTCACAGAGAGGGACTCCTCCGGGTGCTGTCCACCAGGCAGTGTCAGAGGGCGGCGCCCAGGAGTAGGGCCTTCTCTGTGATGGGCCCAGCCCTCTGGAATGACCTCCCCCCAGACATTAGGATAACGACCGATCTCCGCTCCTTCCGCACGAAACTCAAGACCCACCCGTTCCAACTAGCTGGCCTGGCTTAACTAGAACCTTCTAACCTCCCTGGCAATTTTAACTATTGTATATGTAAATTTTGGGGTTTTTAAATTGTTTTAACTGTCTTAATTTATTGCTATTTATTTTAACCTAGTGGCTTTTCATTTGTATCTGATTTGCTAACACTGATGTTACCTCCTCCATGCCACACCTGTATATTTGATTTGATTTGATTGTACGTCGCCCCGAGTCCCTTTGTGGAGGGGGCGACTGATAAATCGAATGAATAAATAAATAAATAAATAAATAAATAAATAAATGAATAAATAAATAAATAAACAAACAAACAAATAAATAAATAAATAAATAAATAAATAAATAAATAAAATAAATCCACAATTGGGAGCAGAATTGCCATTGCTCAGTGTGATGGTTGCTAAGTGAAGTAGTTTGGGGAAACGAGGCAGAACCTTGTGTCTGCATACCTGAGCTTAGTTCTATTCGGAGGTTAAATGGGCCTTTCAGGAGGGACAGCAGAGCTGGGCAAGTCCATTGTTAGGGAGATGGAATGTTGAGACAATGGGGGGCCTGTCCCTGACTGAGGATAGAACCTTGAGGTTTTTCATCTTGTTAAAAGATAAAGGTTTCCCTTAACTAGTCATGTCCAACTCTAGGGGGCAGTGCTCATCTCTGTTCCCTAGCTGAGGGAGCCAACATTGTCCAAAGACGCTTCTGTAGTCCCATGGCTGGCATAACTCTACGCTCAGATGCCTGGAACCCAGTTACCTTCCCACTGAAATGGATACCTATTTATCTACTCACATTTGCATGCTTTCCAACAGTTAAGGAGCTGGGGCAAGTAACAGGAGCTCACCTGGTGCTTGGGTCTTGAACCTGGGACATTAGCTTTCAATCTGACAAGCTCAGCATCTTTAGCCACTGAGATGTATTTGCTTGTATATATGAGTGGTGCATTGGCCTAGAGGTGGAGCTCTTGCCTCACAATCAGAAAGCTGTGAGTTCGATCCTAGGTAGAGGCAGATATTTCTCTCTCTGGGCATGATGAGAATATATCTGCTGAATGTAACTCCGCATTGGCTACAGGAAGGGCATCCGGCCAGTAAACTCTCAGCTCCCTTCAGTTGCCCAGACTCCACCCCGCAAGGTGATTATGAGGTCATTAAAAGACGATGATGTATTTGTATGTATGTAGATAGAGATGGAAATGTAAATTTAGCATGTTGTAGGAAGCCAGACAGCCAGTTTCTGCTAGCATTCAATTTCCAATTTGGAAATGTTATTTTGAATAGAATTGCCAAGAGTTTACTTCTGAGAAGAGGCTGAAATCTAGCCTAACTACCTTCAATCAGCTCCTCTTTAGGGTTTTGGTAGTTAACAATTTGAAATGTTTTTTGGTATATATGTCCTCAAAATAAAGTGGAATAAAATATGGATTAAAAATATAAGAATGAAGACGTGGCATAAAAGGGACAGTTGGAAACTTGCTTAAAGGGACAGGGAAATGTCATCAGCCTTCAACCACAAGATGTTCTAGCCAACGTCCCTATGTCAAAAGTCCAAAACCACAAGGTTCAAATAAAGTTCGTTAATGGCACGTAGCCCTTACCTGTAACAAAAGGAGAAGTAAGACCCCCATCTCCTTATAAGGCTTTTTCCCCAAGGTAACCAATAAGAAATGAGTTAAGTGTTTCCGTGTTACACTGTCTTTGAGAATGTATAAGAATGCGTGATTCGATAATAAAGATTGTTCAGAATTTGCAATGCTAGCTACGTGCTAACTTTCTGAACCTAGCTGCCAAATAAACTTTTCCTGTATCCTGAGAAGTCTAAGCCTGTCATTTTCTGCAACAAAATCACAGAAAGGTGCCAATTATCTTTCTGGTTAACTCTCAAATTCTCTAAAAACTTTGTGTTATATTTTCTCACCTGGTTGTTGAAATGGTTCGAGCCAATGTAAGTTCTTCCTTGGGACCTCAGCGTGCACCCACATTTATGCAAAGAGTTTTGGGAATGTGTTTTGGCATGCCAGACATATGAAAAGCATGGGAATGTACGAACAGAAGAAACATTTTTCATAAATATTTATTACAGGCGAGATATGAATTATTATGCAAATCATAGATGAAAAAGGATATAAAAGGAGAAAGTCTTTTCACCTGACATGGAAAATGCAGTTGTCTCTGATTAGTGTGTGCTTCACATAGACTAGCTAAGCAATTTACTTTACAGGCCTTGATGTAGAAATGAGTTCATCACTTAATTTTGTGAATGTTGAGCCATGCTAAATTAACTCAGGAATTTTTTGATACTTTTTTTTTTGCTTGTTTTTAATTTGTGCTGGATTGCTGCCTTTAGTAAAAAAGAGGGAGGAAGGCACATTTTGCCTCAGAGAATTTATCATTTGAAGATAAAGACTGTGTGTGTCAAAGAACTCAGGAGGTCCTATGTCACAGAGAGGTTTCACCGTTTCATCAAAGGTGAAGCGTGTCCGATGCCTGCTGGGCTAAAAGCTGAACTATAACAAAAGCAAAAAGGGGATTTCTCTCTCCCCCCCCCCCAAACCCGGTTTAATATAAGGCCATATGAAATTGGAAATTTCATCTTTGGTTCAGGGGTGGGATTGAAAAGTTTTAGCAACCGGTTCTCTGCTCGGTGTCAGGGTTCCAAATAGCATCCAAAAGTAAATCAGAGTCCAAGGCAAAGTATTGCTCAAAGTTCCAATTTATTAAGAGAGCCATGTTGGCACATCTGGGAAAACCTGAATCTGAAAAGTTCCCGGTTTTCCTCGTCTAGTTGAAAGTTCAAGATCTTGCCCCCACACCCACAAGTCCATCACATGGTCCAATCTCCCACTGCCATGCTGGCAGTTCCACCCATCCAGTTCTGGTCAGGTGCAGAGGTGCAAGGACAAAGGATGACCTTGGCTTTCTAGAAAGAATTTTGTTACGGCTACATAGCATCTCACTCCTTACAATCCTCCCTCCCATTTTCCCACAATAGAAAATGCATAGTAGAATAATAAAACGTGTGGCAGGCTAAAGATCCAAAAGAAAAGATGGCTGCAGGCCTGACACCTGGTTGCTCAGTGTGCATGGCCATGGGGGGGCATGGCCTACTCAGCCTCCTGCACCATGAAAGGGGTGGTGGTTTTGCCCTCCCCAGGCTGGAAACAGGCCTGTTTCCGGACTTCTAGAACTTCTGGGAGGCCCATTTTTCACCTTCCTCGAGCCTCTGCATAGGCCCTGCACTTACCTGGCACGATGAATGGGCCACGTGGAGACTCCTGGGGGGGGGAGAGGGGAGCAGGGCCAGCCAGTCCTTCCAACTGCCGGTTTGGTGAACCAGATGCAAAATTAGCATCCAATTCGCCTGAACCGTTCCGAACCGGCTGAATCCCACCCCTGCTTTGGTTTCATAGTGAAGGCATGGGTGTCCAGGAGGACAAATAACATCCCGCCTGTCATGACATCATCCCTCAAACGATGTGGAGAATGTAATTTGCATTAGTTGCACACATGGCTTTATTGTGGCTTGTCCTTGTGCTGAATTGCAGATCTTTTGCTATTTTGTCTACAAAACATGGTTTTGGGCTGAAGTGAGGGTCTAGGAAACAGGCTTCTGTGGTGTGGAATAGAATCTGGATTACCAGGATGAAGGGGCTACTATCCAGAGGGCAAAGCGGCCGTGGAGCTTGAAAAGTTTGGTTGGCAGGAAGAGGATTAAAATAGCTCCTTCCTAGATTTCTCAGGATATACTGTATCTATAATTATTCAAATAGTTACTTTAATCTGGCAAGATTCTGTCTATAGGTGAAGAATAATAAAGGAAAGTACTCCCAAGTATCTACATGACTCTTGGGGCCTCATAGCTCCTTTGATCAAACGTAAAGCAGAGGCTACCTATAGGACCTGTGGCTGGGCTCAAGAGCCTTGTATGCCTTTAACTTACATTAAAAGAAGGGAAATTGCTTTTCAAATCAATTTAAATCTTCCCCCCATTTCATCCATCTTGCAATCTGCCCATCTGATCTATTGCAGATACATTTGAAGGGGAAATAAATTATTTGGCCAGCTCAGTGGCATATCCTGTATTCCTAAGGAGAATTTGAAGAGGTGCTAACGTTTATTTATTTGAATGTAGAACATCCCCCCCCCCCCCGGGATGACGTACCCTTTTAAAAGCAAGAACAATAAAAGCTAGAAAATAAATCATGTATGTTTGTGTCAGCCTCTGCTTCGCTTGCTTGCTTTCAGCTGCCATGGCAACGGGGGGAGAGGGCATGGTATTTGGGATGGGAATAATTAGTACAGGAGGATTTGTCAAACAGGGAGCTTTGTTCTCACCATCATCTGTGCGGATGGCCGATGTTTGGACCTGGTCAAGGCCAACCGTCCTGCATACCAACCTGATGATGCTTCTTGGAGATGCAACCCACATGACACCTAAGGGGGTTGCAGATTGGGCAATGGGGCGGGGGTTGTTGGAGGGAGGGGGCTGGGCAAATATTTGATATGTATGATTTCGCACTTTTCTGCCTCAGACCTTGCTTTACTTTGCTGCTATCTATTCATAACCAGTAAAAGTACTTCTAATTCCACAAACATTGGAGTTGAGAGGTTTCTTTCTTGGTTACTGAGTGAGGCATGCCTGACATTAAGCAAGGTCACTCTTCGTGCTCATCCCGGAGATTACACTGTTTACCTGTTCCGACTAGCCGGCCTGGCCCACTTATAGTTCTACTCTTACCTCCTGGCGGATATTTTATTTGGGATAGCTTTTAAGGTTAATGTTTTTAACTTTTTAAATTTTCTAAAAATTTTAATCTAACTTAACTAAATTGTACAGGGAATTTCTACTACCTCCTCCAATCCTATGTTTAATTTATTTATTGTATACTTATAACATGTATATTTACTGTCTAACTATTTTAATATGACTGTACACCGCCCCGAGTCTCTTTTGGGAAAGGGGCGGTCTAGAAATCCAATAAAGTTAAGTTAAGTTAAGTTACACCTTCCGAGGGGAGTGCAATAGAAAACCAAACCTCCAAATGACTAAATTAGACAAAATTTTAACAGGTACTGATGAAAAAGTAATTAATAAACTATATGGATATTTATTAGAGGTTAAACTACAAGTGGAACAAGTTAAAGAAACTATGATAGCTTGGAGGAAAAATTTTGGACATGGGATTGATTTAGGGAAATGGCAGAAATTGTGGTCCCAAAATTATAAAATGACGATGTCAACTGCATATAGAGAAAATTTGTATAAGATGTTTTACAGGTGGCATCTACCCCCAATGAGAATTGCAAGAATGTCCAAGAATAAATCAGAAAAATGTTGGAAATGTCATCAGATACCAGGTTCTTATTACCACATGTGGTGGACTTGTAATGAAGCTAAAAGATACTGGACTAAGATTCACATGTGGTTGGACAAAATGATACACAAACGCATAGACCTTAAACCAGAGATTTTTTTATTGGGGATCATACCAGAAATTTACAATAAAGACTTGAAATATTTGATTATAAATATTTTAACAGCAGCTAGAATTGTATTTGCAAAAAATTGGAAAAATGAAACAATACCAAAACAGGAGGAAGTTATTCGAAAGATAATGGAGTGTGCTGAAATGAGTAAGGACATTTGAAATCAGAGAACAAGAAGATGAGCAATTTTATAAGATATGGGATTTGTTTTATCAGTGGTTGGACAAAAAAATCTGGAAATGAAAAAAATGGCTTATTCATATTTTAATTGAAGGAGGTAAGTGATAATGCAATTATGTTGTTAAAGAGATTAATAACGATACAATGTAAGACTGACATACATATGAATTGAATAATTTAGAATACTTTGTTTTAAAATGAAGGATAAGGATAACAATGAATCTGTGTACATTTAATAGATGATTGGTGGTATTATGTATAACTCTAGGTAGTGATGTATATTATAAAGATATCTTGTTGCTGATAAATAGTTCAATAAGGAAGTAATGAAAGATTGGTATATTTATGAAGTGAGTATCTAGAATACTTTGTTTAAAAATGAAGGAGTAATATTTTTGTTTGAATGTATGATGTACAAGGATAACAATGAACATAAGCATATTTGATGGATGATTAGTGGGATTATGCATAATTGAAAGTAGTGATGTATGAACATAAATAGTTGGTAAATTCTTTTATATTGTAAAAATAATCAGAACGAGATAAGTGATTACATAAAGGTATATTGTTATTAAACAGACACTCAAGAATGCAAGGGAATTAGGTTTGTTGAAAGGAAATAAATATTAACTGTAGTTGAATATATGATGTACAATGAAAGTGAGGTATCTAGTCATATTAGATGGAAAATTTGTGACTGAAATTTTCAATACGTAATTGAAAATATGGATGCACAAAAGCTTGTAACCAAACAACATGATGTATGTAATGGATGAGAATTTTTTATGTTGTCTTTTATGTTTAAAAAAAATTAAAAAAAGAAAAGAAAACCAAACCTCCAAAGAAATGTCCAACCCAGGCAGTGACCAGGAGGACAATTGGGGGTGGGGGCTGCAGGAGACTCATGTCCTTTGGAGACAGAGCATATGGCGGAACTGGATTTGGAGGAAAGATATGTTCTCCCTAGGTGGTCGTTGGGAGTGGGGCAGAAATATGAGCCTGAGGAAATTCCTTCCGGAGTTACCACCAGCCAACGTCGGCGACCTGCAGCTGCCTGAAAGGAAGCCCAAGAAGAGGATCTCATGATGTCCCACGCTATGAAACTCTTCCAAGAGGCCTGGGAGAAGCATCGTTTTCATGAGAGCTGGGCTGAGAAGGAAGCTGATTTTCCTGATCAAGAAGAGAAACGTGAGGAGGACCTGTCTCACCCTGGGGGGGTGTGTGTGTGTGGAGCTGATCAGGATGGGAAAGCCCCAGTAGTGACCGCATGAGCCCCTCCAAGGGGGGAGGCCCCCCCGCAGACACTGAATGGCAAAAGTTCCTCCTCTTGGCGTGAAATTCGGAGGTGACCCCAAGGAACTAGGATTTTTCCTGGTCCAGGTCTGGAATTTGATGCAACAGTTTGGAGAAGATCCCCCCAACAAGGAAGCCAAGGTGAGAGTGATGACTATGGTGTTGGAAAATAAAGCGGCAGCTTGGATGGTCGCCTTGCATAATGATGACTTCCCCCTGCTGAGGAATTACAATGCGTTTATGGCCACCCTGAGGAAACGCTTTGATGACCCGCTAGCCGAGCGAAAGGCGAGAACCAAAATGAAAACTCTTGTTCAGAAAAGAAGACCGGTAGCTGATTACAT
This sequence comes from Natrix helvetica, assembly GCF_964273705.1. Taxonomy (NCBI): domain Eukaryota; kingdom Metazoa; phylum Chordata; class Lepidosauria; order Squamata; family Natricidae; genus Natrix; species Natrix helvetica. The sequence continues at coordinate 284,523,565 of NC_138552.1, read as the reverse complement.
TCAAGAGTTTCATGAGCTGTTGGTATACATGCAGCGATAGTCCGAGGAGGCTTTAATGGACATTTTTATGGACGGCTTGAACAAAGATATATACCAGAATTGTGTTAACAGAGGAGCCCTACGCAACCTACAACGTTGGTATGAGTTGGCAGCAGATGTTGAGATTGACCTTGCCAGGGATAAATATCAGGAAGATAGTGAGAAAGGTAAAGGTCCCCCTCCCACCCTCCCAAGAGGCTCTCCGAAAGGAGGAAAGGGTTGATCTGCAAGCAAGTCCCGGTCTACTGCGTGTTTCTGTTGTGGAAAGGAGGGGCACTGTGCAGCAACCTGCCACTCAAAAATTGGCCTGAAACACACTGTTGTGGGTGGGAGGAAACCAGACAAACAACCGGGGAAACGAAAGGACACCGCCATGGAAGGGGTGGAACCTGTTGAAGATTTCCCGCCCAGCCAAGGGGAAGAAGAACACTCCTTTCTTTCTGGAGAAAGCAAAACTGACTCCGATGATGACCATTTGGTAAGTCCACGAGCGGGCCCCATGACCATTCCAGTAGAACTTAAAGTGCCCTCTACTGGTGCCCAAGGGAAAATGCTAGCCCTCTTGGACTCTGGATGCACATGTTGCGTAATTAGCCCGGGAGCAGTGGAGAAAATGGGATTGAGACTGAGAACTTTGGGAGTTGCCATTGCTTTTTGCCAGTTGGACGGGTCTGTGGCTGGGGGGGGGGGGGCTGCCCATTTTGTAATGGAATCAGTTGAAATGTGGATGGGGGAATCACCAAGAAACTTTGAGTTTCATCGTTACCCCAGGGATGGCTCGGCTCCTCATACTGGGATTACCCTGGCTACGTAAATTGAACCCTTATGTGAATTGGAGAAAAGGGTGGTTGCGCATCCGTTCTGCAAAACCCCCAGAGGGGAAGGGGAGGGTCTCCCACATAGCCAAGGCGGAACCAAACCTAGCGGCTGCAGCGCAATAAAAAAAATTGAAGGGGAGGAGAAAATCCCTAAGGAATATTGGGACCTCAAGGAAGTTTTCAGTGAAAAGTCTTCTGACAAATTGGCCCCCGCCCCTCGTGCTACTGATTGCAGCATCGAGATCATCCCAGGGGAAAAGCTCCCCAAACCCCAGATTTGCTTGATGACGCCATGTGAAATGGAGGAATTGCGCAAGTTTATTGACAAAAACTTAAAAGGGGGTTTCATACAACCAGCTAGGCCACTGGTGGTCGCACCTGTATTGTTCAGAGAAAAGAAAGATGGCTCCTTTCGCTTATGTGTGAATTACAAAAACCTTAATGGAATTTGCGTGGAAAATGTATACCCCCTGCCACTCATAAAGGATATGTTAGCCCATTTGGGGAAGGGGAAGGTTTTTACGAAGTTGGACCTAAAGGAGGCCTACTACAGAGTCAGAATCAAAGAAGGAGATGAGTGGAAAACTGCTTTCAACTGTCCTTTGGGATGCTTCCAGTTCAGGGTATTCCCGTTTGGTCTGCAGGGGGCGCCAGCAGTTTTCATGCAATTAATAAATGAAGTTTTGCATGAGCACCTGTACAAGGGCGTGTTAGTCTATCTCAACGACATCCTTATCTACACGGAAACACATGAGGAACACGTGACTTTGGTCCACTCAGTGCTCAAGAAACTCTGAGCCACTGAACTTTATGCCAAATTGTCTAAATGTGAATTTTATCAGGAGAAGATCGATTACCTGGGATACCGTATCACCCACAAAGGCATCGAGATGGACCTGGCAAAAGTCCAGGCCATTATTGGGTGGCTCCTTGCACCCACAAGCAATTGTAAAGTTTTCTGGGATTTGCTAATTTTTATCGTCAATTTATTCCCTCGTTTGCTAGCATCGCTCTGCCCATTATGAATCTTCTAAAATCTAAAGGGGAAACAAAACCGAAGCCGGGGAAGCCTCTGAACTGGACTATGGAGTGTCAAGCCGCTTTCGAGAAATTAAAGCGACTCTTTGCAGCAGAGCCAGTTTTGAAACACTCTGATATGGATGCGCCATTTGTGGTACAGGCTGATGCCAGTTACGTGATGGTAGGGGTGGTATTACTTCAAATAAATCCTGAGGGTAAATTGCAACATGTGCTTACACCTCACGTAAGCTTACAGAGACAGAAAGGAGATGGGCCATATGGGAGAAGGAAGCTTTTGCTGTCAGATGGCCTTTGATGACATGGTGACATTTCCTGGAGGGGGTGAAACACCCTTTTGAAGTATGGACTGATCATAAAAATTTAGAAGCGTTGAAGACCCTGCCTAAACTGTCACCTAAACAAGTGCGTTGGGCATAACACTTCAACCGGTTCAATTTTACCCTGAAATACATCCCGGGGGGGGGGGGGGGAGGAGGAACTTTTGCAATGGAAAGCAAGGTTGTACCATTCTGAGTGGCAGACTGATCTAGAAATCACTAAGCAACATTTCCCTTTAGGAATTATTAATCTTCCCTGACAGCTATACCATTACCAAGCCAATAATGAACTAATCAGAAATTTACACCGAAAAAAGGGGTATTGATTAGCTATTACCTATGAAGCCAGAATATTAGACAGATCTGAAAAAAAAAAAGGGGGGGGGAGATAGAAACTCACTTTCCCTGAATTAAACCATGGTGGTTTTAGAGACAAGTGTCTTGCCAGCCCCCTGCCCTAAACCTCACTCAGTTTGATGGAAGAGAAATGCAGATATGAGCTAACCTAGATATGTGAACAGTTTGTCTCAATCCACTAGGCCTCCATTCTCCTAGGATTTTACCCTTCCATTTCATTCCAATCCATATCATGATGGATTTTATCTGGTTTGTCAGCAGATAAATTTGAAATCCAGAGTCAAGTCATGCTAGAAGTTCACAGTTGGCTCTGCAACATGTCAGGAATTGTTGTTGTTGTTGTTGCTATTACTACAACCACCACTGTTATAAAAATAGGTAAAGAGCACGACAGGCACCAAGGGGAATCTTTTGATATTTACATCAAAAGATTTACGGTGGGGACTCCCAGCCTATAATACAAATTTGATGACTTGTTTAGAATATGTATGAGGGAACATGTGGGACCAGCAGCTCATGTTTTAAACATTTCCTCAGGAAGATATCCGCTGCAGTCAACACAACAAGCCCTTCTCCTATGATTCACGGAAAGACTGTGTCAGGCCTGCAGCCATCTTTTCTTTTGGATCTTTGGCCTGCCACACTTTTTATTATCCTATTATGCATTTTCTATTGTGGGAAAATGGGAGGGGGGGATTGTAAGGAGTGAGATGCTATGTAGCCATAACAAAATTATTTCTAGAAAGCCAAGGTCATCCTTTATCTCTGCACCTCTGCATCTGACCGGAACTGGATGGGTGGAACTGCCAGCATGGCAGTGGGAGATTGGACCATGGGATGGACTTGTGGGTGCGGGGGGGGGGCAAGATCTTTTTTTTTTCTTTAAAGAAGTCAAGACAACACATACAGAACAAGAGCAGGGAGGAGAAAAGAAAAAAAACAACCCAATTTCATCAAACATGTCGTTTGGTTACAAGTTTTTGTGCAGTAGTTTTTACAATTAAGAATAAAGTCACTGATTATCCATTAAACATAGTTAAGTATTTCATTGAGCATTGTGTGTTCAAATTACCATTAGTATTCTTTCTTTTATGACAACCCTTGTTTCTTTACATCCATAATTATCTACTAGGTAACAATAAGTCTTTATAAAATTATATCACCATTCTCTAAAAAAATAAGAATAAGCATTAAATCAAAAAAGAGGAAAAAAAAACCTCATTACTTCATATAAGACATTTCTACTTTCCATTAGCCATAGAATTTCCAATCATCCACAATTCCAAATATAATTCTCCATTGTTATTTGTCAATCCATGTAGTCATTAAGTATTTCAGTCTATATTTATATCCATTATTCATTACATCATCCTTATTCCATTTTATATTATAAGATAGTTACCAACTACAATCATACCTAACAATTTAAATCAATTTAAATTTAAATCTTATATATTGAATACCTTATTGTTCTTATATCGTATAAGTAGGTAGTCTATTTCATAGATAAAGCTTAACACATATAAAAAGAGAAAAAAGAAAAAATGATTTTTCCCCCCCAACATTAAGTATAGCTTTCTATTATTATTACATATAAGATAGAATAAAGGGGTAAAAAAGTTCATTTCCAGGTTTTTTTATCCAACCATTGATAAAACAACTCCCATACTTTATAGAGTTGCTCATCCTCTAGTTCTCTAATTTCAAATGTAAGTTTACTCATTTCAGCACAGTCCATTATCTTCCGAACAATTTCTTCCTCTGTTGGTACTTTCTCATTTTTCCAATGTTTAGCAAATACAATTCTAGCAGCTGTTAAGACATTTATAATCAAATATTTCAAGTCTTTATTGTATATTTCTGGTACTATTCCCAATAGAAAAAGTTCTGGTTTCAAGTCTATATGTTTATGTATCATTTTCTCCAACCACATGTGTATTTTAGTCCAGTATCTTTTAGCTTCAGGACAGGTCCACCACATATGGTAGAATGTGCCCGGCGTATGTTGACATTTCCAGCATTTTTCAGACTTATTCTTCGACATTCTTGCTATTCTCGATGGGGATAAGTGCCACCTATAAAACATCTTATACAAGTTTTCTTTATATGCAACTGACATTGTCATTTTGTAATTTTGAGTCCACAATTTTTGCCATTTTTCTAAGTCAATCCCATGTCCAAAGTTTTTTCCCCAAACTAGCATAGATCCTTTCACTTGTTCTTCATATAGTTTCACCTCTAGTAGATAATCATAAAATTTTTAAATTACTTTTTCATCATTGCCTGTTAAAATTTTATCTAATTCGGTCGGTTTATTATAAAAGCCCTCATTTTTTCTATCTTCATTGTATCTAGAATGTATTTGCACATATGAATAGCAATTGAGTTCAATACCTTCTTCTTTCAGTTCTTGTATAGATTTAAGTTCACCCTCAGTATTCAATAATTCAGCATATCTAACTGTTTCTTCCCTTTTATATACTATTGGATATGAAAAAGCATCAATAGTTGAGATCCAGACTGGAATTTTCAAGTACTGCAACCTCTTAACCTTCTCCCAATTTGATAACAGAGCCTCTCTTATAAAATGATCTCTAAAATAACCATGCTCTTTAGCTCCTTTATACCATAAGTATGCATGCCACCCCAACAGCAGGTCATGACCTTCTAAATTCAAAAGCCTACCATTTCTTAGCATTATCCATTCCTTAATCCACATCAAACTAGCTGCCTGGTAGTATAACTCCCAATCGGGTAGGCCCCACCCTCCCCTTGATTTGGCATCTTGTAACAATTTACATTTTATTCTTGCTTTTTTCCCTTGCCATATGAATTTCAACACCATTTTATTTAATTCTTCAAAATAGCCTTTCCCCAACTTAATTGGAATAGTCTGGAACAAATATAACAGTCTAGGTAAGATATTCATTTTAATTGTTGCGATTCTACCAATCATTGATAATTGAAGGTTCTCCCATCTCGCCAAGTCTGTTGCAATTTGTTGCTTCAATTTAAGATAATTATCTTCTTTAAGGGTGCTGCATTTGGCTGTTAGGTGAATCCCCAAATATTTAACTTTATTTGTGATTTGCATTTCCAAATTTTCCGCCAGTTCTTCTTTTTGTTTTCGGGGTATATTTTTGGTCAAAATCTTTGTTTTATCTTTGTTTATTTTTAAACCTGCAACTTCTCCATACGCCTCAATTTCTCCTATCAATTTAGGTGCAGATTGAAATGGCTCCTCAAGAATGAAGACTAGATCATCAGCAAATGCTTGCAACTTGTATTCTTCCTTTTTAATGGTCATTCCCTTTATTTCTTCCTCTTCTCTTATCTTTCTATTTAGTACCTCTAATGTTAAAACAAAAAGCAATGGTGATAGTGGACAGCCTTGTCTCGTACCTTTATTAATTTCGATTGGATCCGTCAGTTCTCCATTTATCATTATCTTGGCTGTTTGCTTGTGGTAAATCATTTGTATAGCTTGAATAAAGTTCTTACCAAAGTTCATCTGTTCCATTTGTTGTATCATAAACATCCAGTTCACATTATCGAAGGCTTTCTGCGCATCCAGAAACATCAAGGCCACTTGCTTTCCAGGGTGGACCTCATAATATTCCAAGGTGTCCAGAATTGTCCTTATATTGTCTCTAATTTGCCTCTTTGGTAAGAAACCATTTTGGTCCGGATGGATAAACCCATTTAAGTATTTTTTCAGTCTCTCTGCCAATATGGAAGCAAATAGCTTATAGTCTGAGTTCAATAAGGAAATAGGTCTATAGTTCTTAATTTGCGTATGGTCTGCCTCCTCTTTGGGTAGCAATGTAATATATGCCTCCAACCATGAATTAGGTAGTTTGCTTTCAATCATTACTTCATTCATAACTTCTAGTAAGGGAACGGCCAAGGATTTTTCTAGTGCTCTATAGAATTCCACAGGAAGGCCATCCGGTCCCGGGGCCTTCCCATTATTTTGTCTTTTAAGGGCCTCGGTTAATTCCATCATTGTTATTTTATCTTCAAGTATAGTTCTAGTATCATTTGGTATTTGGGGGAGTTTGGCGTTTTGTAAATATTGTTTCACTTCTTCCTCTTTTATGTTCTCTTGTTCATACAACTTGGCATAGTAATCTTGTATAATTTTCTTTTTTTTCCATATTTCCATAGTGCAATTGTCCTTGCTCATCTCTTAGTTGTAGTATTTTCTTGATCTCTCTTTCTTTTCTCAGTTTATATGCCAGCCATCTGCCTGGTTTGTTTGCATTTTCAAAATAGTTCTGTTTAGCGCCTCTGATTTTTTGAGCCAAGTCCTCCTTTTCGAGTAGGTCCAGTTTGTGTTTTATTGTGTCCATCTTTATTTTAATCTCTTTCTTTTGCGGAAATTTCTGTAGTTCTTTTTCCAGTGTGCTATAATCTTTTTCTAAATCCTTAGACACTTGTCTTTTCTTTAAGTTTCTCTTTCTTGTATAGTCTATTATCAAACCTTTAGAAAAGGCCTTCATTGTATCCCAGAGATTCTGTAGGGACGTGTCTTCTTTTTTGTTTTCTTTAAAGAAAAAGGTCAATTCTTTTTCCATTTTCTTCACAAATTCTTTCTCTTTCAATATCCTGTTATTTAGTGTCCATCTAGATCTTATTCTTTGTTGTCTCCAGCCTATTGCCATTGGATTGTGATCTGCCCAAGTGTTTGACTCAATCTCAACGTCTAGTATGCTGCTGGATATGCCCGTTGAGGCCCAAATCATGTCAATCCTAGAGAGCGATGAGTGTCTGTTTGAATAGAAGGTATATTGTTTTTTTGTGGGGTTCCTTTCTCTCCAAACGTCTTTTAGGTTTATTTCATCCATCATCCTGAAGAAGGACTTTGGGAGTGTTTTTCTATTTAATTTTGTTGTTTTGTGGGTTTTATAGTCCAAGTTCTGATCTACAATACCATTAAAATCTCCCATCATGCAAATGTCAACATAGTCTAAATCAGAAATTTTCTTGTGGATTTTTTTATAAAAGTCATCTTGTTTTTCATTAGGTGCGTAAATTCCAATTAGCAGTATTTTCCTAGCATTGTCCATTATCTCCACCATTAAAATTCTTCCATCTTCGTCTGTAAAGATTTGTTTCGCAGGGATTTTATCTTTAATGTAAAAAGTCACACCTCTTTGTTTACAATCCGCTAATGAAGTAAAATTTTTCCCCAGCTTTGGTTGTACTAATAGATGACTATTTCTTTGCTGGATATGTACTTCTTGTAGGCAGATTATATCTAATTTCAATTTTCCTAATTTATGAAATATTTTGTTTCGTTTATATGGCGAATTAAGTCCATTTATATTAATAGAAAGTAATTTTATTCCTTCCATCCTTATGTTTTATATATAGGATTTATAGCTCTAGTTGATCTTGGTTCCCATTGTGCTCTGCTCTCTACACCCGGGGGGCAAGATCTTGAACTTTCAACTAGGTGGGGAAAATCGGGAAGCTTTCAGATTTGGGTTTTCCCAGATGTGCCAACATGGCTCACTTACTAAATTGGAACTTTGAGCAATACTTTGCCTTGGACTCTGATTTACTTTTGGATGCTATTTGGAACCCTGACAGATAGATTCTATCTCTCATTCCCCCCCCCCCCCCCGATCTGTTCCAGCTTCATAGGTAATAACCAATCAATACCCACTTTTCAATATAAATTTCTGATTAATTAATTGGCTTAGTAGTGGTATTGTCAGGGAAGATTAATAATTCTTAAAGGGAAATGATTCTTAGTAATTTCAAGATCAGTCTGTCTCTCACAATGGTGACATCTTGTTTTCCAAGCGCATCCAGGGAAATGATTATGAAATCTGTAACTTTTTAAGAAAAAATCACCAGAAAAGCATCTTTGGAGGTGCTTTATTCTTCTGGGTGAAAAAATCATTCTTGGCACCACCTTCAGTAGAAATGGATGCAATGGACATTGAACGCTGACAGCTTCCTTCTCAAAGGACCACCCCAGAGTGAAAGAGGTATCTGACAGGTTTCTTAACCTTGGACATTTGCTCTCATGGTTTTAAACCTTTGCATTCCCAAGCTGATTTGCCACAGCAGTTAGAAAGGTCACTATTGTCACTAGACTTAGAAAAAAAAAGCCTTGACGAAATTCCCTATATCATTTTTCTTCAGGCAGAGATGCCAACAGACTCCAGCACCTTATCTGACCTATTCAACCTGTCATTTTCTTCTCTTCCAAATGCCATCTTTTCCATTTCATGCAAATGTTTTCCTCATGGTGTCAGTTTCTTCCATGAAAGTGAAACTAGGTTTGAGCAAAGGAAGGGGAGAAAGGGGGTTCTTTGGCACTCTTAAATGCATCGAGAAGTGGGGTGCAAAGTTAGAGGAGCAGTTAGAGACTCCCCCTTGAGCGGTGTCTGTTCTGACCTAGGCTTAACAGAATCATGAAACAGACTCCTTGTCCCCAAAAAATCCCCTTTTTATTTGGCTAATGTGAATTCCTCGCATTCATATCCAGCAAAGTCCTGGCAATAAGCCTTTCAAGGTTTAACTGCAACAACAGACCTTATCAATCCTTGGATAGTTGCCAGGCTGAGACCTTCCAAGTGCAACACTGTACAATGAAATACTTGGCAAGGAGTCTCTGTGAGGCACAAACTCAGATAAGCAAATCTTCACACTAATGAATTAAGTAGTTGTCTCCTGCAAACACCACTCCCCCTTTGCTCCTATTTATTCCCTATGGGAGGGGGCGATTCAGCATCCATTTGTGCCTTTACTCCCGAGTCAGCCCTTGTTCCTTAACGGTTTTTATAAAAGTTTTTTTTTAATTTTCAAAACAAACACAACACATCCTACTTTGCATACTGTAGAAAGTGTATCAGTTGGTTACAAAAAGGCTTACGTGCATCTCTTCCACAGTCAACAAACATAATTCATATTAACTCAAGTATTTTAACTCAGATATTTATATATGTTACCATCATGATACCTCCATTTTCATTTGACTATAATTGTTTAAACGTCCTTCATCATAAAATATACCAAGATTTAATACATAACCCCATACTGGCATTTCATTTACTATTTCTGAAATCCTCCAATAACACTGAGTCCTTATGTCCTATTCTAGCTAAACATCCATAATATTTAATAACAAAGTTTTCTAATTCTTCTTTTCAAATCACTGTTCACAATTTACATCCCATTTCGTTATGTCGTACCCATATATATATATGTTGTATTTGTGCTAATAAATAGGCAACATTAAAGGCAACATTAAAAATAAAAATATGGGTTTGTGCCTGGATGATTTTCTGTGATGAGCCGAATGACAGAAAGAGGGAGTAATGAGCTCCCTCCCATATTTGGGCATACCAGGGGTTGTAACACAAATGCATATATATATATATATATACACACACACACATATATATATACACGTTATTATCATTATCCCTCCTTTATTTGACTATATCCTGCATCATATCATTTCCCCCCCTAATAATCAAGACTTAATTGAATCCAACTTAATTCTTTTTTTATTAACCTTTATATATAATCCAAAAGGGTTTCTAATCTTCCTTTCATGGGTACCATTCAATATTCATATCCAGTTATTACTTATCATAACACCACACATTGTATACATTATTATCATTATCAATTATTTAGGGGTTGCTCCTCTATCCTTGTCCTATTAGACCTCTCGGCGGCTTTCGATACCATCGACCATGGTATCCTATTGCGCCGTCTGGAGGGGTTGGGGGTCGGAGGCACCGTGTTGCGGTGGTTCCGCTCCTACCTCTCTGGCCGGACGCAATGCGTGTTGGCAGGGGAGCAGAGGTCGACCCAGAGGCCCCTTACTTGTGGGGTCCCACAGGGGTCGGTCCTCTCGCCTCTCCTGTTCAACACATATATGAAGCCGCTGGGCGAGATCATCCGTGGTTTTGGGGTAGGATACCATCTGTACGCTGACGACACGCAGCTGTACATTTCCACCCCAAACCACCCCAACGAGGCCGTCGAAGTGATGTCCTGGTGTCTGGAAGCCGTGCGGGTCTGGATGGGGGACAACAGGCTCAAGCTCAACCCCTCCAAGACAGAGTGGCTGTGGCTCCCGGCTTCCCGGTTCAACCAGTACATTCCATCACTGGCCATCGGGGACGAGCAATTAGCCCCGGTGGAACGGGCGCGCAATTTGGGCGTCCTCCTAGATGCCCGGCTGGCCATGGATGACCATGTGGCAGCCGTGGCAAGGGGGGCGTTCCACCAGGTTCGCCTGGTGCGCCAATTGCGACCCCTTTTGGACTGGGATGCCCTGCGCACAGTCACTCACATGCTGGTGACGTCTCGCCTGGACTACTGCAATGCTCTCTACATGGGGCTCCCCTTGAGGTGCGCCCGGAGATTTCAGTTGGTTCAGAATGCAGCCGCGTGGGTAATTATGGGGAGAACGAGGTTCTCCCATGCAACACCTCTCCTGCGCGAGCTGCACTGGCTTCCTGTGGCCTACCGGGTGCGCTTCAAGGTGTTAGTCACCATCTTTAAAGCGCTCCATGGCACAGGGCCTAGTTACCTGCGGGATCATGTCCTGCCCCACACATCCCTGCGACCAATCCGCTCTCACAGAGAGGGACTTCTCCGGGTGCCGTCCTCCATGGAGTGTCAGAGGGCGGCGCCCAGGAGTAGGGCCTTCTCTGTGATGGGCCCTACCCTTTGGAATGACCTCCCCCCAGACATTACGACAACAACTGACCTCCGCTCCTTCCGTATGAAACTTAAGACCCACCTGTTCCGACTAGCCGGCCTGGCTTAAATTTAGAGCTTCTCCACCTCTTGGGCATTTCTAATTGTTAATTTTAATTTTTAAATTTTAACTGTCATTGGGGTTTTAATTGTCTTAAAGTATTGTAATTTATTTATTTATTTTTTACCTCCTCCATATTATATATTATATTGTTGTGATTGTTGCTATTGTACGTCGCCCCGAGTCCCTGGGGGGAGAGGGGGTGACTAAGAAGTCAAATTAAATAAATAAATAAATAAATAAATAAGCTTGCTAATGTCCAGTTATAAAATGGTCTCTTTAAACTTGATTGGCCTGGAAAGCAATCTTTATACTTGACCTTTTGCCAGGCTGCAAAATGTGACAGTGCTGTGAGTTGCAATGGAAAGGATAATTACTTAGTGTGGGAGGATGAGGAAATTGGTTGTGAGGCTGAGGGTCATGGACGTTAAATCCAGGTCATATGGCCTTTTCAAAAGTTTAAATCCCCAGTCCAAGTTTAATATATGTAACGGTCAGAGGTGGGTTCCGGATATGGAAGGATGGAAGGAGTTATATTCCTTGCAGTCAAAGAGTCCATTTACATTAATAGTGGGAGGGATACAACACCATCTACCTCCTATCTACAACACAGTCCTTTCAACAGTTCCAAGAAGGTTCCACACCCATTTGCACTATTCAGGTGACCCTGAGGGCACAGATAAACTTCCAAGTGGCCTCAACGACTCTCAGAAAGAGTGATAACCACCAGACAACTGCAAGGAATATAAATCCTTCCATCGTCTGCCATTCAGTCAGAACTGAAGAAGCTTCTTGGGTGAGGAGCAAAACGTCTTCAAGGAAAAGCAAAGCCCAGTTGTCCTTTGAAAAAGCACCTTGGGGTCTTACTGCTGAGTTGTGGCAGAACAAGAGCTCTTTCTAGGAGAATTGTGTTAGCATTTGGAGGAAGGTGTTTGGATCAGCTCCAGTTTGCTCCCAATCTTCAGTTCCATCCAATTAGATTACTTGAATTAATGTGGAAAATCGGGTCAGTTTGATCTGATTGCCTGAATCTCAAAAGGCTTTTCGTATCAACAATTGGATCCCCAGGCTTCTGAACTGACCCCAGTTATTCATCCATGGGGAAGGCTGATTAAATTTAGGACATGTTACAATCAAATCTCTAAATCAATACTGCGTGCATTCCTAATTCTGACCTTACGTAAGCAAAATCTGTGCTGCAGCATTGAGTGGTGATATCTCTACAATGCTGAGGATTCACTTTTCACAGCACTGCTTTACTTCCTAATTTTCCTTTTATAAACAAACAAACAAAAAAATTATGGAATGGAGCTTTCTCTGCTTTCCTCAATCTGCACTTTTTACTCCCTGAAAATATGTTCATAGGATTATGGAAACCAGTGGAATGATTTCCATAATCCCATGAATGGGATTGGCCTTGAAGACTATCCAGACTATTCAGTTGGCTAAAAATTGGAATTGGGCATGTCTAGTGTGATGAAAAGAAGGACTAGGGGAGACACGATAGCAGTGTTCCAATATCTCAGGGGTTGCCACATAGAAGAGGGAGTCAAGCTATTCTCCAAGGCACCTGAAGGCAGGACAAGAAGCAATGGATGGAAACTAACTAAGGAGAGAAGCAACGTGAAACTAAGGAGAAATTTCCTGACGGTTAGAACAATAAAACAGTGGAACAAATTGCCTCCAGAATACCAGTAGCAATAACACTTAAACTTATATACCACTTCATGGTGCTTTACAGCCCTCTTTAAGTTTACAGAGTCAGCCTATTGCCCCCAACAATCTGGGTCCTCATTGTACCCACCTCGGAAGGATGGAAGGCTGAGTCAACCATGAGTCGGTGAGATTTGAACTGTTGAACTGCAGCTAGCAGTCAGCTGAAGTAGCCTGCAAAGCTGCACTCTAGCCGCTGCGCCACCCCGGCTCAGAAGTTGTGAATGCTGCATCAGTTAAGAAAAGATAGGACAGCCACTTCTCTGAAATGATATAGGGCAGTGATGGCTAACCTTTTTTGGATCGTGTGCCAAAAGTGGGAGGAGCACAGGGGGCTCATGCGCAGGCGTGCCCACCCATAATACTATGCGTGTGACCCCAGTGTGCATGTGCATGCTCCCCACGCATGTGCATGCAAACAGCTCTCCCCCTGCTTTTGGCAGGGTTTTTTTGCCCTCCCCTGGCTCCAGAGGCTTTCTAGGAACCTGGGGAGGGTGAAAACAGTCCCCCACCCCACCCCGGAGGCCCTCCAGAGGCTTCAGGAGCTTCCCTGAAGCCTCCGGAGCACAAAAAACCAGCCCTACGGGCAAACCGGAAGTTGGGGAATAGACTTCCGGTTTGCTCGTAGGGCTGTTTTTCGCTCTCCGGAGCCTTCAGGAGGCTTCCCTCCTTCCGATTCCCCTTTAAGGAAGTCTCCAGAGGGTGAAAAACGGCCTTAAAAGAAGGCCAAAGGCAGCTGGCCAGCGCTCACATGTGTGTTGGAGCTGACAGGGCAATGCCCTAATAAATGGCTCGCATTGCAAACTGTGGCACCACAGGTTCGCCATCACAGGTATAGAGTCTCCTGACTGAGCAGAGGGTTAGACTAGAAGACTTCCAAGTCCCTTCCAACTCCGTTACTCTGTCACACAATCGAGTGACAGAATGTAACATTAACATGTTACCCCACTGTTTTGTGAGCTACACTGGTTACCAGGAGGTTACTAGTAATAGGTTTCTGGATGCAACCTGAGGTACTGGCTATCACTTTTGAAAGCTTTCAAGGCATATGAACTGGTGAACTGATAGGGACTGCCCATCTCTAGTTGTTTCTTCCCACCCAATTCCATATGTTAGGGTGAATGCACTCTGGATCCCATCCAGTGGTGGGATTCAGCCAGTTTGCACCACTTTGGGAGAACCGGTTGTTAACTTTCTGAGCAGTTAGGTGAACTGGTTTTTGGAAGAATTCATTAGGGCAGAGAACCGGCTGTTAAATTATTTGAATCCCTCCACTGATCCCATTCATTTAGCAAGGTTTAACAATTTATCAGAACTCGGGAAGTACTGCAATATTGCAATTCCTGCTCTCAGGAATGATTTCCCCTTCCCAGAACTTCAACCAACCTTATGCTATTAGGAAAATGTTGTTCTCTGAGATTTGGGGGGACTGGAACCCCATATTGATGGGTTCCAGTCCACCAAAGACTGCCCCCCCCAAAACAGCCATGGTGGCGCAGTGGTTAGAATGAAGTATTGCAGGCTAACTCACTGCTCACTGTCAGGAGTTCGATTCTGACCAGCTCAAGGTTGACTCCTCCTCCCATCCTTCCGAGGTTGGTAAAAGGAGGACCCTGATTGTTGGGGGCTCTCTAAACTGCTTAGAGTATGCTGTAAACCACTATGAACTGGCATGTAAGTCTAAGTGCTATTGATTTTGTCCTTTTGCTTGTTGTGATTCTATTTAAAATACTTTGGTTTATTCTTTCTTTTATGCTTTTCTATACTGTATATTTTGGATCCTAGTTGGAAGCTGACCAGAGTTGTTTGGGATATGGGAAGTGAAGTCAAGTGAAGTCAAGTCTAAAGTAAAGTAAAAAGTGAAGTAAGTAAAGTAAAGTACAGTGATTTTCCCTAAATCCATTAAACCAGCCACTTAATGGGGACAATGCATCAGCTTTCCAATGTAAGAAAGTTGTAAGAGTATTAAAATGAAATCCAATGATACAATATTTGAAATTATCAATGGAAATACCTTATAAAAACCAACCACCACATTTCTGTGCCAAAAGAATAAATAAATGGTAGACCATTATTGGAACAACTAATTGCCTCACTTAAATTAAATCTCTAGCATTACATTTGTATTTATTTTAGAAACAATTATCATAACAAAAACCCTCATCAACCTATCTCAAGCAGCATTTATGCATTCATGCACAAAGGCTAAGCCACTCTCACCACAAAGTGATTCTGAGCTGCTTACACCACTCCTCACAACTACAATTAAAATATGCATGAATCAAAAATTAAAATGATTAATGACAGCAATAAAATCATGATCACAGACTACCCTGGAGTCACGTTCATCACAATACTCAACAATTAACTGGTGTGGTTGCTGAGGAACAATTCAGTATTCTCTTATTCCCAAAGGTGCTTCAGAAGAGACAGGTTCTTGATTGCCTCCTAGAAAACAAGCAAGAATAGGGTCATCCTTCTCTCTGGGGAATATAAGTAGTCCTCGACCTATGACCACAATTGAGCCCAAAATTTCGGTTGCTAAATAAGACATATATTAAGTGAGCTTTGCTCCATTTTACAACCTTCCTTGCCACAGTTTAAGTGTATTGCTGCCCTTGTTACGTTAGTAACACAGTTGTTAAGTGAATCTGACTTCCCCGTTGACTTTGTTCATCAGGAGGTCACCAAAGGGGGAATCACATGACCCAGGGACACTGCCGCCGTCATAAATAAGAGTCAGTTGACAAGGGTCTGAATTTTGATCACGTGACCATGAGGATCACTTTCGATCTGCCTCAACAGTCATAAATGTGGAAAACGGTCATAAGTCACTTTTTTCAGTGCCGTTATAACTTCGAACGGTCACTAAACAAATGGCTGTAAGTTGAGGATTACCCGTATTGCTTCAGAGGAGGAGAGTTTCCCTGGAGAAGGCTCACCTCAGAGTATGTTATCCAGAGGTGGGTTGCAAATCCCGGCGCTACCAGTTCACTTGTGCTCGTGCATGCAGAAGCGTCTGGGCGGGTGGGCGGAGCCTCCCACCGCCACCCCTACCTGTTCACCTGAACTGGGCCGAACCAGGAGCAACCCATCTCTGATATTATCGCAATAGTTCATAGAGGTCGGGCGTCAAGGTTCTAAGTATTACATCCCATTCAATAAGAACTCCGAGGCAGGCAATTTCCTCAAAGAACATTTTATCGGGACATATCAAATTGGCACATTCTTGGTGGAAAACCGGCTCTAAATTCCCGCCAGTTTTCACCCAATTAAAAGTAAAACTTTGTCACTCCCCCCTGAGACTCCAGTCACATGTTCCAATCAGCATGTAGTCCAGTTGCTAGGTGACCTCATCTCCACCTTTTGAACATCTGCACCAACATCCTTACAATAATACAATAATATAGCAGAGTTGGAAGGGACCTTGGAGGTCTTCTAGTCCAGCCTAGGCAGGAAACCCTATATCGTTTCAGACAAATGGCTATCCAACATCTTCTTAAAGACTTCCAGTGTTGGGGCATTCACAACTTCTGGAGGCAAGCTGTTCCACTGATTAATTGTTCTAGGGCAGTGGTGGGCAACCTTTTTTTTTCAACTGAGCCAAATCTCGCCAAAACCACGATTGAAATTTATTTTGAGAGCCACATTTTTAAAACCGAAAATACATAGGATGGTACACTGTTTTTAGTTTCAATAAACTCTGGCATTTGAAGCACGCAAGTCTTAAAGCTGTCAAGTTACAAGATCCTTGCACCCCTAACCCTTTAGAAAAAAAACAAAACCCAGGGGTCTTCAAACCTGACAGCTTGAAGACTTGTGGACTTCAACTCCCAGAATTCTGAGAATTGAAGTCCACCAAGGGCATCAATCATATTAGCCCAGGGATCTGCAAAATTGGCTCTTAAGACTGGTGGACTTCAATTCCCAGAATTCTGAGAATTGAAGTCCACCAGTCTTAAAACAGCCAACTTTGCAGACCCCTGTGTTAGCCCAAAGCCTGGCGCTGGGTGGGCCTTGCTCCCCCATTGGTGGAGCCCCAAGAAGCGAGGTGGGAGAAAAAGAGATGGAGGCCAAGGAGCTCCCCCCCGCCCCCTCCCAGCAAAAATCTAACCGGGGAGCCGGGCAGTAGCAAATTAGCCAATCATGCGAGGAAAGCGAGGTCTGACCAGGTGGGCAGCGAAACTCCAGGGCTCTCTGTTCTAATTCCCCGTGAAAACTGTTGCCTCTGAAGCGTTTGCTCTACTGTTTGAACTTTTAAGCGTCCCTTTCCCTTTTTTCTTTTCAACCCACAATGTTTAGGGAGGATCCTGAAGTCGGGCGGGGACGAGAAGCGAGGAGGCTCCTCGCTTCTCATCCCCGCCCGACTTCAGGATCCTCCCTAATCATTGTGGGTCGAAAAGAAAAAAGGGAAAGGGGCGCTTGTTTTGAAGTGCCCGAGAGGGGGGAGGGGAGCGGGCGCTTCAAAACAAGCGCCCCTTTCCCTTTTTTCTTTTCGATCCACAATGATTAGGGAGGATAATAATCCGGCACACAGAAGAGCCGCATTAAAATGTGTAAAGAGCCGCTTGTGGCTCGCGAGCCGCGGCTTGCCGACCACTGTTCTAGGGGAATCAAGCAGCAGAGTCGGACAGTGAGGAGGTTGGGGAGGAACATGGGCCAGTCTTGGGGACTGAGGAAAGCTCAGATGAGGGCTCTGTGTTGGGCAGAGAGGGAGCTAGACAGCAGTGAGGCAGAGGAACAGCTGGAGCCTGTTCCCAGTGTGCGCATGCACAGAGCTGCCAGAAGACAAGAACAACTAAGAAAGCAGGGTCGACTTAAGAGTAAAGCCACACCTTGGAGGTGATTGGCCCCTCCCAGAGGAAACCAAAGAGGAGCGAACGGAGAGTGGGCTTTTGCAGGAAACAATTCATTCATTCGGTCTGGAAAGTTCTCTTTGTGATTATAAGAGAATCTGTGCCAAGTTTTGCTTTGCCCTGTGTTTGGAAGCTAGTTATCTGGCAGCGTTCTAAAGGAGATAAGGTCTGTGTGGAGAAACATTCCTCTGAAAGACTGTTTGCCAAAGCCTTGCTGACTGTGAATGAAAGGAATCCAGTCGTGTGAATAAAAGAGGTTTTGCCGGGACCAAGACTTTGCTTCTTGCTTTCTAAGGAAGCCTGAGTCAGAACACAGTTGCTGCATTGCATTCGAGATATGACGCCTGATCTTTGACTTGTTTCTCTCTGCCCTCTCAGTTTTGACAGGGTCCGTCTGAGGGTTGAGGTTGGTTTTTGGGCTACTGGGAGATCGTGTTGGAAGCCTAAGAGATTGTCTAAGGAAGCCTGGGTCAGAACATTAGGCTACAACACCCCAGCTGTCTCTACACCTCCCTCTCCTCCCTGGTCCCTCAGCTCCTGGCTGTGTCAGCCCTGAAGCATTGAGAAGAGAAACCTCCCTAGAAAAAAGCTACAAGGAGAAAATGGCCACAGTTAGGCCAACTTCAGGGTTGGCATTGGGACCTGCAGCACGCTTACTTTACTGCAGGGGTGTCCAAACTTGGGAACTTTAAGACTTGTGGAACTTTAAGACTTGTGGACTTCAACTCCCAGAATTCCCCAGCCAGCATGGCTGGCTGGGGAATTCTGGGAGTTGAAGTCCACAAGTCTTAAAGTTCCCAAGTTTGGACACCCCTGCTTTCAGTGCTGAGAACTGATGAAGTTACCTAGTTCGGGTAATGAAACATCTGCAAGAAAAACTACCAAGCTCAGACAGCACCAAAGACCCCTCATTCATTCATTCATTCACTCATTCATTCATTCATTCATTCGTCAACAAGTACAATGAAACAAGTATGAAAACACATGAAAAAATGGCACAAAGAAATGGATATAAACAAGCAAACACATAGCCATAAACACATACAAAGAATACATATAAATGGGACAGTAGGACAGGGACGGTAGGCACGCTGGTGCGCTTATGCACGCCCCTTTAGGGCAGTGGTGGGTTCTGGATCCCGTTGCAACCGGTATGCTGCGATGGGGCTGGGCATCCACCACATGCACGTATGCTGCGCACGCATACCCACCCACTGCCCTGCGATGCCCTGCAACGCTCCAGCTGTTCGGCAGAGCATCGCGCAGGCGGCATACACTGCATGCGCAAATGGCCCAGTTGGGTCATACAGGTAAGGGGGCGGGTGGGTGGGTGGGCCCTCTGCAGCACCCTTCCAGTACGGTGCCTGTTGCTCCCAGCAGGCACCAGTATGCCCATACAGGGCATACCGGCCGGAACCCACCACTGCTTTAGGGACCTCTTAAGAAACGAGTAAGGTCCATGGTAGACAGTTTAAGGGAAAAGGTATGGGAGGTTAGAGGAACTAACAACAGGATCAGGTAGGGGAGGAGGAGGAGCTTCCAACGATGGCGGTCGCCTCTTGAGCTCCAGGAGCACCATGGAGCTCCCGACCGGGTAGGGATTGCTGCCGGCCCCCATATCATTGAAGGGGGCCGAGAGTTGGATAGCCCGACCACCCAAGCATGTTTCGGGCTTGTTTTGGCCCGCCAGGGTGGTCGGGGAAGATTGGAGGGAGAAGAGGATCAGAGGGTTGTAAACGGCTAGCGGCAAGGAGAGAACAATGGCGACGGCGTGGTGCGGCTGCACAGGCGGCGCTGGCGCCGAAAACGCCGAAAAAAGCCGAAAAAGCCGGAAGAAAAGTAAGGAGGAGGGGGCGAGAGACTCCGGAGGCACTGAAGGCACCGGAGAGACTCCAGAGACATCGAAAGGCACAAGGGGAGCAACGGGATGCAAAGGGACGCTGGAGAAACATCTGATAGGTGAGAAGGGCTGGGAAGCAGCCGGAGGCAGCTGGAAGAGGCAAAGGGAGATGGCTGCGGCAACGGACGAATGGAGGGAGCCGCAGCCAGGGACTCCTTTGGGATATTTTGTTGTTCCTGGCTGCTCCCATACCCCTCCCGGGCCCTGCTGACCCTAGTGGGTCAACACTAGGAGCTAAGCAGCTGGGCCAAGAATGCCCCCCCATCCATCGGGGGGGCTACATCCACCTGGAAACAGCTGAGCGGAACTATCATCTACCCTTTACCATTCTCTACCATTTTCTACCACCTTTGCTTTCCCCCACCATCTGGGATATTTAATCATTTCCTGCCCTCCCCCCCCTTCCTCCAAGTACCAAGTACCACCTGGACACTGGAATATCCCCCACCCTCCATTGAGACTCCAGCCCTACCGGCTATTAACTATTAACTTTGTATCATCTGCACCCTCACCCTACTGGGACTATTACCAACTTATCAATTTATTCGAGGTCAGACCTGCTCCACCTGCGGGAGGCCCCTCTCTCGCAGGTATGGCCCTTGGCTCTCTCAAGGGCCAGCCTTGATGACGGGTTTGTGAACCCCGAGAGGTGGAAGAAGAGGAAGCTGAGGGGCTTTTTATCCAAATGTTTTATATTGTTTTTAGAGGGTTCTGGGAAGGGGGGGGGATAACCAGGCCAGGAGGGAAGCCAGTGCCAGACGAACAGGTGAGTCCAGGAGGGAAGTGAGCGGAGTGGGGGGGGAGAGGGAACAAGCTATTCCAGTAGAGGGTTGTTTTATTGCAACGGTCGCGGGGAGGGGGGGATGCGAGGACAAGAGAAGATCACAAGGTCGGTTGGGAGACCGTGGCTGCTGGCTACGCCCGGTCGTTTGCACCAACCCCCGCAATCTAGGTGGTCAGGAACTACAGAGACAGGGCCTGCGGCTGATGCTTTGCAATGCAAGGTCCGTGACCAACAAGGCCCCCCTCATTAATGAGTTGATCTCTGAGGGGGAGCTGGACCTTGCAGGAATAACGGAGACCTGGTTGGGTCACGAGGGTGGTTTACCCCTCATGGAAATGTGCCCACCGGGTTTCCATGCATTCCATCAGCCTCGGGCCCTGGGTAAGGGTGGAGGAGTGGCGGTAGTTATGCGGGATGGTCTAGAGCCGAGGGAGTTCACTGTTCCTCAGATATCCGGGTGTGAGTCACTTGGTGTGAAATGGGGCCCAGGGAGGCAGTGGGGTCTGCTGATTGTATACTTGGCTCCTCGCTATACGTCAGCAGCCCTGCCCGAGCTCCTCGAGCTGATCTCGGAGACGGCGGTGGAGATCCCCAAACTTTTGTTTATGGGGAATTTCAACCTGCCATCGACGGGAGCAGCATCCGAGGTGGCTCGGGAGTTCATGGCTTCCATGACAGCCATGGGCCTGACCCAACTAATTCAGGGCCCCACACACGAAGGTGGCCACACACTGGACCTTGTTTTTGTCTCTGAGCAGTGGACGAGTGATCTGGGAATAGGGGATTTAGATATTACTCCCCTGTCATGGTCAGATCACTCATGTCTCCGGCTAGACTTCCCTGGCGCTACCCCCCACTGCGAGGAGGCGGAGCCAGTTTGTCCAAGCTGGTACCGCCCCAAGCACCTGATGGAACCAGATAGGTTCCAGACGGAGCTTGGGCCATTACCTGTAGCCCTGACCCGCGCTTGCCAACAGCGAGTCTTGAGAGACCATTCTGGGAGGAGTTTGACTCTGTTGCCCCCGAGGATTTGGACAGGCTGCGTGGACGGCTGCGACCCACCACATGTTCATTGGACCCGTGTCCCTCCTGGCTGGTACTGGCATCCTGGGAGATGACACGAGGCTGGCTTCTGGGCCTGGTGAATGCCTCGTTGGGGGAGGGATCCTTACCAGCTGCCTTGAAAGAGGCGGTGGTGAGGCCCTTACTCAAGAGGCCTTCGCTTGACCCAATGGAGCTAGCTAATTATCGTCCAGTCTCCAACCTTCCCTTTCTGGCGAAGGTTGTTGAGAATGTGGTGGCGCAGCAATTTCCACGTCACCTCGATGAATCCGACTATCTAGACCCACGCCAGTCCGGCTTCCGACCCGGGCACAGCACAGAGACAGCCTTGGTCGCGTTGGTTGATGATCTCTGGAGGGCCAGAGATAGAGGTTATTCCTCTATCCTGGTCCTA
This sequence comes from Natrix helvetica, assembly GCF_964273705.1. NCBI lineage: Eukaryota > Metazoa > Chordata > Lepidosauria > Squamata > Natricidae > Natrix > Natrix helvetica. The sequence continues at coordinate 284,501,490 of NC_138552.1, read as the reverse complement.
TTAGATCTCTCAGCGGCTTTTGATACCATCGACCATGGTATCCTACTGCGCCGGCTGGAGGGGATGGGAGTCGGAGGCACCGTTTTGCGGTGGTTCGGCTCCTACCTCTCCGGCCGGATGCAATATGTGTTGACAGGGGGGCAGAGATCGACCCTGAGGCCACTCTCTTGTGGAGTGCCGCAGGGGTCGGTCCTCTCGCCCCTCCTGTTCAATGCATATGTGAAGCCGCTGGGCGAGATCATCCGTGGTTTGGGGGTTGAGTACCATCTGTACGCTGACGATACCCAGCTGTACATTTCAACCCCAAGCCACCCCAACGAGGCTGTCGAAGTGATGTCCCGGTGTTTGGAAGCCGTCGGGGTCTGGATGGGGGACAACAGACTCAAACTCAACCCCTCCAAGCCTGAGTGGCTGTGGCTACCGGCACCTCGGTTCAGCCAGCTGATTCCATCGCTGGCCATAGGGGACGAGCAATTGCCCCCTGTGGAACGGGCGCGCAATTTGGGCGTCCTCCTAGATGCCCGGCTGTCAATGGATGACCATGTGGCAGCCGTGGCAAGGGGGGCGTTCCACCAGGTTCGCCTGGTGCGCCAATTGCGCCCCCTACTGGACCGGGATGCCCTACGCACAGTCACTCATGCGCTGGTGACGTCTCGCCTAGACTACTGTAACGCTTTCTACATGGGGCTTCCCTTGGGACGCACCCAGAGACTGCAGCTAGTCCAGAACGCGACCGCGCGGGTTGTCATGGGGAGTTCCAGATACTCCCACGTAACACCACTCCTGCGCGAGCTGCACTGGCTGCCTGTGGTTTTTCGGGTGCGTTTCAAGGTTCTGATTACCATCTTTAAAGCGCTCCATGGCACAGGACCTAGTTACTTGCGGGATCGCATCCTCCCACATACATCCCTGCGGCCAATCCGCTCTCACAGGGAGGGGCTTCTCCAGGTACCGTCCACTAGGCAATGCCAGCGGGCGGCGCCAAGGAATAGGGCCTTCTCTGTGATGGGCCCAACCCTCTGGAATGACCTCCCCCCCGATATTAGAACCACCACAGACTTCCGCTCCTTCCGACAAAAATTGAAGACTCACCTGTTTCGATTAGCTGGCCTGGCATAATTATAATTGTTACAGCTATTACCTCCTGGAAATATATTCTCAACTGGTATTTTAATGGGTATGGTTTTAAATCTAATTGATTTTAGGGCTTTCAGAACCATATTTATATTCTTCTGTACAGTTCTTTTAATTTTTTAACCTCCTCCATACGTATATTTATATCTTTATATCTATATTTATATCTGTATTTATTATTTGTTATTTGTTGTGTGGACTGTACACCGCCCCGAGTCCTTTTTTGGGAGAGGGGGCGGTCTAGAAATGCGAAGAATAAATAAATAAATAAATAGGGTGTTCCACACCTTTACTACTCTATGGCTGAAATCGTTTTTCCTGCAAATCAAGATTAGAACGGGTTGCATTTAGTTTGTATCTATTGAAAGCCCTTGTGTTATTGCAGTTGAAGTAAAAGCAGTCATTAACAGGTAGGACGTGATGGCAGATGATCTTGTACACAAAGCTCAGGTCGGAACGTAGACGGCGTAATTCAAGGTTATCCAGGCCTAAAATTTGAAGGGATTTTATTACGAACAGAGGAGCTGAGTGCTCTTCTTGTAAAATGCTTCTTCCAAAACCATGGTGGAGTTCATCGGTGTTCTAGATATAATTGCCATCATCAAAAGGCAAAGCAGTAACCCTTTCATCAGAAGCCACAGGAGCCTGTCCTCTTAAAGGAATTAACAGTGCGGTTATTCCCCCCACCACCACCAAACCACAGGAAATCAATTGTCAGGGCATCCCACCTTCTGACTGGTCCTCCAACTGTTGTTGCTTTAATTCCCTCCTGTTAGATCTGGGCAACGAGAGACAGACTGCGGACACGAAGTAACTCAACAGCTCATTTTATTAGTAGTAGTAGTGATCCAGCTTAACCTGTGGTCGGAGGGTTCCCCTTTTATAGGGATGAGGCACGCCCATTGACCAATCAGATGAATACCTGTTTCCCGCTGTAGGAGCGGACCTGAGGGAAGACTTATCTCGATATATGCTAATATCTAACACCCCTCCCCTCCTAGATGGGACGTTGCGGTAGGTGACATAGTCCTTTAGGTAGGTGGGTGTTTGTCTTGCTCGGGAGGAACGTCGGAGTTCAGGTTGCGTTGAAGTACTTGCAGGACTGGTTTCCTGTTGGTTTGAAGTGGTTGCAGGATCGGGTGCTTTTTCTGTTTCTGGAGGTCTTGCGTTTTCGATGCTCTTTTCCCTGGTATCTTGTTCGGCTGCGATGACGGGGGGTTGCTCAGCGGCTGTGATGACGGGGGGTTGCTCAGCTGCGTGCGTGATGTCCTGTCCCCCGCTTGGCTCGCCGGTGTCGTCGTTTCCTGGGATGAAGTTTCCCTGCGGTTGTCTTTCTGTGGACAGGAAACTTTCGCCCTCATCCCGTAAGTTGGATTGTGCTAGGCGACCTCGAAGCTGATCGATGTGCCTTCTCCAATTCCGCCCATCTTCAAGCTCTAACAAATACGATCGAGGGCCCATGATGCCAATGACCCTCGCCGGTATCCACAATGTCCCCCCTGTGTAATTTTGAGCATAAACAGTGTCTCCTTCTCTAAAAGATCTGACCTTACTTGTAGAGTCTGGGGGAGCCGAGGTAGAATAATTCGGGTGGAGCCTGTCCAGGTGAGACCGTAGGCGGCGACCCATTAGTAGTTCAGCGGGGCTTCTACCCGTCGTTGCGCTCGGGGTAATGTGTTGAATGAGGAGGTAATGGTCAATGCGTGTTTGCCAATCCCCCGGGCCCATCCTGGCGAGGGCCTCTTTCGCGAACCGCACCATTCTTTCTGCCTGACCATTGGACGCTGGATGGAATGGCGCGATGAGGGCGTGTCTGATTCCCAACCCTGCTAAAAATGTTTCGAACTGCATGGCCGTGAATTGGGGCCCGTTGTCCGATACTAACAGATCTGGTAGACCATGGGTGGCGAAAAGCCGCCTAAGAACCTTTATAACTGCCTCTGCCGTGGTTGATGTCATTAGGACTACATCTAACCATTTAGAATAAGCATCTACAACTATGAGGAAGGTTTGACCCTGGAATGGTCCTGCAAAATCAATATGAATGCGTGACCAGGGTGCCTTGGGTTTCTCCCATTCTGTGGCGGGCGCTTCCGGGGGTGCTGGTCTCGACTCCTGGCATGGGTCGCAAGTGGCCACCCACTCCTCTATTTCTTTGTCCATATTGGGCCACCACACATAACTTCTCGCTAACGCTTTCATTCTCACGATCCCCGGATGACCCATATGTAAAGCATTCAATACCTTTTTTCGTAGAGCAAAAGGAATAACAACTCGATCCCCCCACAACAAACATCCCTGTAACACGGAGAGTTCGTCCCGTTTAGACCAAAACATTTTGAATTCCGGGCCCACATTTCCCTTCGGCCACCCCCTCCATACCCAAGTTTGCACTTGTTTTATTAAATTGTCCTTCGAGGAGAACCTTGCGACATCGTAAGACGAAACCGGTCCCGAATCCAAACAGTCAATGAGCAATACCGGTACTTCTGGAGTGGGGTCTGGCAAAATGTCTGGTAATGGGCAACGGCTGAGCGCATCTGCGTGCCCTAGAGTGGAGCCCGGTCGATGAATTAACTTGTAAGAGTACGCAGCCAGGAAAACAGTCCACCTGGTCATACGTGGAGAAAGGGAGACCGGAGTGGGGCGATTTCCCGCCAAAAGTCCTAACAGCGGTTTGTGATCAGTAATGAGTTCAAAATCGCGGCCGTAGAGGTATTCATGGAAACGTTTCACACCTGCAACGGCAGCCAATGCTTCTCTGTCCATTTGGCTGTAGTTCCTTTCGGCCGATGAAAGAGTTCTGGAGTAGAAAGCAATGGGTGCTTCTTTCCCGTCGGGCATCCTGTGGCTGAGGACTGCTCCAACCCCGAAAGGCGATGCGTCGCAGGTCAATACCAGCGGGAGGGTTTGACTGTATTGCACAAGTAGTGAGTCAGTGGTGAGCAGGCGCTTTACCCCGGCGAATGCTGCAGCTTCGGCTCGTCCCCATCTCCATGGTGCGTTCCTCTGGAGTAGACGGTGTAGTGGCTCAGCAACGGTCGCCTTCTGTCTCAGAAAAACGCTGTAGAAATTAAGTAGTCCGAGGAAGGCCTGCAACTCGGTTTGATTTCGTGGTGTGGGGGCGTCCTGGATTGCCTTAATTTTCTTTTCAGTGGGGTGAATTCCCTGACCATCAATTCTATAACCCAGGAATTCTACACTAGGCACGTTAATTTGGCATTTTTCTTTTTTAAGGCGGAGGCCCTTCTCTCTGATTCTGGCCAAAACAGATCTGACTCTTTTGTTTAGTTGCTCCTCGTTTGCAGCGGACACCAAGATATCGTCAAAATATGGGACGACTCCCGGTATCCCTTGCAACAGTCGTTCCATGACGCTCTGGAACAATCCTGGAGCAATACTTACGCCGAATTGTAGCCGGTTGCATTTAAACGCTCCTCTGTGCGTCACTATAGTCTGGGCCTCCGCTGTGGCGCTATCTACTGGCAGTTGCTGGTAAGCTTGTGCCATATCTAACTTAGCGAAAACCTTTCCTGGCCCCAATGAGTGCAATAGGTGCTGTACTACGGGCACCGGATATGCGCTCTGTTGTAGCGCGACATTAATTGTGCATTTATAGTCTGCGCACAAGCGGACTGATCCGTCTGACTTAACTGGGGTCACGATAGGTGTCTCCCAACGCGCGTGATCTACCGGCTCAAGGATTCCTTGTTCCACTAACTTATCTATCTCTTTATCTATTTTTGGGCGGAGTGCAAAAGGCACTCGTCTCGGTTTAAGTCGGATTGGCGCCACATTTGGATCTAAATTGAACGATATTGGTTTGCCCACATACTTACCAAGACCGGAGCTGAACACATCCTCGAACTCCTTAAAGATCTTTTCAGCGCTGCTGTTTCTCACGGCGTTGATTCCGGTGACTTCTAATCCCAGGGCTTCAAACCAATCAAGCCCCAGGAGGTTCTGCAATGGCGCGCTGGAGATGGTCACGGGCAGCTGGGCTTCGATGTCCTTAAACTGGATGTGGAATGTGCCTTGGCCCATGATGGGGACTTGGTTCCCCTGGTAGTCTCGTAGCAGGACGTCAGGAGCGCGCAGTTGGCTCTTTCTGAGGCCGGGAATGGCCTGTTTCATGGATGCCCATGAAATGATCGTCAGGGTTGATCCTGTGTCAACCTCCAGCTCGCAGGGTGAGCCCTCCAAGAGGACTGTGACTTTCAGCCTTTTGGGCCGCTTAGGGCGGACCTGATGTATCGTGGTGAGATACGTTCGCAACTCCTCTCTCTGGGTCAACTCTATCTCATCGTCTATATCCTGAAAATACTCTCGTTGAGCGTCTTGGTAGAACGCTCTTTCGGCTCTCTGTGTGAATTCTCTCTGGGGATACGCTCGCTCACTTTCTTGTGAGTAATCTCTCTGGGAATACGCTCGTTCAGCTCTTTGGGGAGTTTCTCTCTGGGTAAACACTTGTGGATTTCTCTCTGGGCGCCCTTTTTGATTTCGCCAAGCCCCTGGGTTGGGCTTCTGTTGGCGGTACATGGGTGGCTGCCGTGAGGCAGGGACTCCGCTCCGGCACACTCGTGCGATGTGCCCAAGTTTGTTGCAGTGCGAACAAACAACGTTCCTGAACCTGCAAGTAGACCTGGGGTGATTCCCTCCGCAGCTTGCGCAGGGCGGCAAGCGGGATCCGGGTTTCCCCCCAGGCCTCCAGTGACTGCTCTGCATTAGGTGACTGTCCTCGAACTCGGGATCCACGTAGTCGGGGCTTGCGTCTTCGTAGTGGACTCTGGTTTGTCTCGGTGCCGGCTGGGTTTCGTTGACCCTTCTTTGTATGGTCACTGCTGATTTCTCCGCTGATTCCGACGCTCTTGCTTTGTTCAATGCTGACTGTAGGGTTAGATTCGGGTTGGCTAACAGTTTCTTTTGCAACGAAATGTCTCTTACCCCACAGATGAATTGCTCTAAGATATGCTCTTCCAAATCCCTGTATTCACAGTGGGCTGCTATTCTTCGTAGAGCTGCAACAAATTGGTTAATGGATTCTCCCGCCATTTGAGTCCTCGTGTTGAATTCTTTGCGGCTGACATGGCGGGACGGTTTTGGCGCGTAATGTGTTTCCAAGGCTTGTTTCAGCGTCGCCCACGGTACTGCTTGTATTGGAGTAGGCGCGGTGAGGTCTCTGGCCATATTGAAGACTTCCTTTCCGCAGTAGCCGAGGAAGATATTTTTCTTTCTTGCATCGGTGATCCCCGTGTACTCATTTGCTTCGAGGAAACACTCGAAGCGAATCATGAAGGCTTCCCATTCG